>NC_142585.1:37868333-38177916 GCF_965207765.1 Zootoca vivipara
ACTTTAAATAGTCCCAACAAATTCAGGAAGCTGCAGTTTGCTAGGGGTGCTGAGAGTTATTAGGACACACCCACCCACACACACACACACACACACACACACACACACACACACATATAAGGGTCTGGCTCTTCTGTTTCAGTGTATCTGAAGAAGTGTGCATGCACACGAAAGCTCATACCAAAATAAAAACTTAGTTGGTCTTTAAGGTGCTACTGAAGGAATTTTTTTATTTTGTTTCGACTCAGACCAACACGGCTACCTACCTGTAACACACACCCCCTGTTTGCCTCACAGAGCTGCAATTCCCAGAATTCCCTGTGAGGAGGGATTGATTGTTAAACCACTCTGGGAATTGTAGCTCTGGAAGGGAAACTGGAGTCTTCTCACAACTCTCAGCACCCTGATCAGACTGCAACTCCCAGGATGACTTGTGGGAAACCATGACTGTTTAAAGCGGTATCATAGTGCTCTGTATGTGCAGTGTAAATATGGCCCAGGTGTCCAAATAGGTGCCCACATGAAACTGAAGTTGAAAAGAGATACCGTAAGTTCAAATGTGGCCAGGGCTGTGACAATTCTGTAGTAAAGGTAAAGGAACCCCTGACCATTAGGTCCAGTCGTGACCGACTCTGGGGTTGCGGCGCTCATCTCGTGTTATTGGCCGAGGGAGCCAGCATACAGCTTCCAGGTCATGTGGCCAGCATGACAAAGCCACTTCTGGCGAAACCAGAGCAGCACATGGAAACGCCGTTTACCTTCCTGCCAGAGCAGTACCTATTTATCTACTTGCACTTTGACGTGCTTTCAAACTGCTAGGTTGGCAGGAGCTGGGACTGAGCAACAGGAGCTCACCCCATCGCGGGGATTCGAACCGCTGACCTTCTGATCAACAAGCACTAGGCTCTGTGGTTTAACCCACAGCGCCACCCGCATCCCAATTCTGTAGTAGATGCTGGTTATTTATTTTTCCAGGCTCACAAGTATGTATGAGGTTTTTTTTTAGCAACCATAAGGGCTAACAAAGTCCTCTTTTTTTGTCCTGCCATTTAATCCCCATAGTACTAGGATATAATTTTAAATGTACATATATGAGGATTAAGAATTTTGCCAATATGTAGCTACATAATGGATGTGGATCACTACAATTTCTGCCTCAACCCACCAGCTGCTTCAGTGAGCCATTACAGCATAAAGAATCCAAGTTTATTACGCAGTTGTAGAGAGGAGTTGGTGGCCTCACCAGATACTGTGAATTAAAACAGGTGCTACCCGCCCCATCACCCCAAATACTGCTCAGGGTGGGGTCCCACAGGAGGTCAATACTGTAATGTGAAATTTGGGGGGTGGAGATGATAGAGGATTTTGCAACATAAAAAGGAAAGGATACTCTGTGATGATTCAATGGGCGGTAGATATTGGACACACTATCAAAATCTCAGCCTGGCAGAAACTATGGAACATAAAGATTTTTTTTTTTTGGCTTGCTACCAGATGAAGGAGAATGTATTAAAGATGGTGTATAAATGGCACCTGACACCAGCAAAAGAGCAGTGGTTAGATAAACTGACCAGAGTTTGCAGAATTAGTGAACACAACATGACCGCTAAAATAAGGGATGGTGATGAAGGGAGGACAAGGGCTGAGTGGGAATACTTCAGAGAATATTTAAAAAGAAATGATATTACAACCGCTCTGCATGTAGGGGTAACCTTTTGAACAAAAGTAAGATAAAAATGAAGGAATTGGTAGAATTAAAATAAGGTGAAGAAAACAATGGAAAATGCAGCAAACCAATACTTTGTTAGAATGCCACTGAAGTTTAGGTTGGGAAGTCTGTAAAAAATAGTGTAAGATAAAACAAGCAAGGCACACTGTAAAAACCAAAAATGCATAAATAAAACTAAAAAATACACAGTGAAAAAAATGAAAGGATACTCTGAGGTAGGGATGGAAGGGCAAATTGGTTTCTATTAAATGCAAACTGGCCTAATTTGCACTTCCTGAAACTAAATGCTGACTGAAAGGCAGCTATCCTTGAAATTTCTCACTTTGCCAGATTCTACATTGTGTCGAAGAGTCGGACACGACTAAACGACTAAACAACAACAACATTGTGGCTATCCAGCCCAAAAATGTGCACAGTAACACACATTAGGGGCAGTGGGGATATATGAATGCACAGGTGCGTGAGAATCACATACAAAAATGTGTTATACCAGGGAAAGTCACTTGGAAAAATGTACAGTATATATATTAGGAGATAGTATATATATATATTAGGAGATGCTGGTGAATTTTCATAAGGATTTGAAAAAGGCAGTGTGTGTGATATGCAGAATCATGGCAAACAAGACATATTTGTCCATCTGTATTCTGAGGGTGCTCCATGAGGTGATAATGGTGCTTCTCCACGGGGTGTAGCGTGCATCTTGCCTGCAGAAGGTCCTGTGAATCCCCAGCATCTCCTGATAGAGGTGAAAGAGACTCCCTGCCTGAAATTCTGGAGAGCTGCTGCCGGTCAGTGAAGACAACACTGTGCTAGATGGTCTTATTCAGTATAAAGCCGTTATTAAATTGTCAGTTCACAATCACAGGACATGTGTTAATCACCCTCTACAAGCAGTGTTACATGCACTCTTAAAAACAAATGCATAACACAGACAACGTCTGTAGGCAAAGCAGGAAGAGGAAACTGGTAAAAAAAATGTGCAGAATGAATAGGAAGTATCAGGGAGGGGGAGTGCATTGGTTTCTGCTCCCTACCCTCTTATCATACATCTTTCAGCGTCTTTATGTAAATCCAGTGGAGCGATTTGAATTGCCAGGTGGCCAGGTTGAAAAAGAGGCATCCCAGAATGCCATTGGCTGGGGCTACGTGTCATTGCTACCGTCTCCAGCTAAGCTCGCCTTACAGAAAAGGCTTTTGTGCCTGCTTAGAGGCATTGTTTTCCAGCCACACTCCAGCCACTCCCAACCAAGAATTTATTATCATGCTACCTCACTGTACCTACAAATCTTGGTCTTTTGAAAAGGGTTGTCTTGTGGCTCAGATGATGAGTCTTGGACCTAGGCCATGGGATGAGTCTTCTGAGAGCTGCCATATTTTATCAGGTTACAGGTAAATGGAACACACACATACACACAAACTAATTTTTGCTGAAAGCAGACCCATTGAAATTTGACCCATTGCAGCAGTTTTTGTTCTTTTAGTAAAAACAAAATGAAGCGCTGGTACGCATCTACTGATAAAGGGGCTGTGGGTGCCAGCACAAAATGACTGCCATGGGCAGCATAGAAAGAGGTGGCAGTGAGTAGTGTCACAAAAAAAGCCCTGCATTCAAGTTAGTCACATCAATTCCAGTGGGTTTACTCTAAGTAGGACTAACACTGGATACAGCCCTCCAACTTGCCTCCAGCTAAATTCTACTCAGAGTGAACCACAGACTTGTTTAATATAATGGACCTAGTCCTATTATAACAATTATTAGGGTTGTCTCCAGCTAAATTGTACTTAGAATTGACCTTGTTGAATTTAATAGATGTAGTAGTAGTAGTAGTAGTAGTAGTAATAATAATAATAATAATAATAATAATAATAATAATAATTAATAATAATATAATTTAAATATTTCATGTAAACTGCTTAGAGTTTTTGTCACAATCAAGTAGCATATAAATGTTATATAAGGGTCTGGTGACTTCTGTTTCAGTGTATCTGAAGAAGTGTGCATGCACACAAAAGCTCATACCAATGACAAACTTAGCTAGGTAGCGCTGTGGGTTAAACCACAGAGCCCAGGGCTTGTTGATCAGAAGGTCAGCGGTTCCCTACAGCAGGAAGGTAAATGGCATTTCCATGTGCTGCTATGGTTTGCCAGAAGCGGCATTGTCATGCTGGCCACATGACCTGGAAGCTATACGCCGGCTCCCTCGGCCAATAATGCGAGATGAGCGCGCAACCCCAGAGCTGGTCACGACTGGACCTAATGGTCAGGGGTCCCTTTACCTTTACCTTTAGGGTGCTACTGGAAGGAATTTTGTTTCAACTACATAATTATTGTTGTTGTTGTTGTTGTTGTTATTGTTACATATGTTGTGACGTGGGGTTTGTGATTTCAGCTCTCTTGACATAACATGGTGGAGACAGTTCTCTAGTAACAGCTCTTTATTAAAGTGAACAAGACTGACTGTGAGGGCAGGAAGGCTACATTTATAGGGACAGGGAACTAGCTAGAAAGGGATACATTTTGGAGGGAACAATATCAGGCAATCACAGTGCTGCCTTTTGGAGGGAACCAATAAGACAGAGGATCCAAATACAGCAGCTTAAATGAACCAATGGTAGCTGTACCCTCTGGAACCAAAAGGCAGTTACTTTATCCTAATGCAAATACAGACAATAATAATACAGATATAAAATCCTTTGACTCAATACACAACAACATAATTGTTATTGTTGTTGTTATATAACACAGGGTAGCCACTTGACAGTGGAAAACATCAAAGCTTGCAGGACATCAGTTGAATTGACATGAAAGTACATACCGTACTTGGGGCTGGTGGATGATAAAGCCAGCTTGCTGATATACCCTTGAAGAACATGGGTGCCTTTTGCTTAAAAACAAACCCCAAGCACCTTTTCTGTTTTAAGATAAAATATATTTAAAAATATTTTATTTTCTTCGTCCACCAGACTAAGAAGGGTTGCTACAGTCCCTAACTAAAAAGGAAATGTGCCAAGCAATAGTTTGCTCACACCCCTGTGCTTCATGGTTAATTAATGTTGCCTCGGTGACTGTAAAGGCAGGAACTCTGCCTCTATCAGCTAATGAGTGATAAATGAGGACACCTTGAACTACCTAAGAGATGTCCTTTCCCTGAGACCATCATATAATTGAAGCTCTGCTACTTTGCACTTTAACAGAACCCCTGGTGTCCTTGGTCTGACCTCCAAGTCTGACCAAGAATTGGCATTCCTGCTAGTAACTCACCAATTTAAAACATGGTCTTGAGCAGGCATCCCCAGACTTCGGCCCTCCAGATGTTTTGGACTACAATTCCCATCATTCCTGACCACTGGTCCTGTTAGCTAGGGATCATGGGAGTTGTAGGCCAAAACATCTGGAGGGCCGCAGTTTGGGGATGCCTGGTCTTGAGTGTAAGCCTTTTCCTCCTTCAGAGATTGGGTACATGTTGGTTTCACCTGTGCTAACTGCTTACATTTTCCCTTTCATCTGATTCCTGTAGTGTAAAGGCTTGAACCCTCAATAGAACTAGGTTTTTCCAGAGGACAGATCATGGCCATAAAATACATGCTGGCATGGATGAATGGGCACTAGATTTCCCTATTTAAGAAAACATTCTTTGTGGGGGCTGGCTTTTTCTACTGTGTTAGTCTATATAACAGATGGGCAATTCTATAATCACTTGCATTATACAATCTTTGTATATAGCAGTGATAGCCTGCCGATTTCTGGACCTTAACTGACCCAACCTACTTCCAATACTGGGTAGAGTGAGATGGTACTTAGGAATGGGGTGAATAACAAAGCCCCAGACAAAATTTCTCTAAAACAAGTTGTGTTTTTCTTAATAATCTAGTGAGACAATGTTTAGCAATTTTTGAGAAATGTATATTAGAAATAGAAGGGGAAGAAATGGAGGCAGTGAGAGATTTTATTTTCTTGGGCTCTTTGATCACTGCAGATGGTGACAGCAGTCACGAAATTAAAAGACGCCTGCTTCTTGGGAGAAAAGCAATGACAAACCTAGACAGCATCTTAAAAAGCAGAGACACCACCTTGCCTACAAAGGTCCGTATAGTTAAAGCTATGGTTTTCCCAGTAGTGATGTATGGAAGTGAGAGCTGGACCATAAAGAAGGCTGATCGCCGAAGAATTGATGCTTTTGAATTATGGTGCTGGAGGAGACTCTTGAGAGTCCCATGGACTGCAAGAAGATCAAACCTATCCATTCTTAAGGAAATCAGCCCTGAGTGCTCACTGGAAGGACAGATCGTGAAGCTGAGGCTCCAATACTTTGGCCACCTCATGAGAAGAGAAGAATCATTGGAACAGACCCTGATGTTGGGAAAGATTGAGGGCACTAGGAGAAGGGGACGACAGAGGACGAGATGGTTGGACAGTGTTCTCGAAGCTACGAACATGAGTTTGACCAAACTGCGGGAGGCAGTGCAAGACAGGAGTGCCTGGCGTGCTATGGTCCATGGGGTCACGCAGAGTCGGACACGACTAAACGACTAAACAACAACAACAAATATTAGAAATAATATAATTTTACCCAGAAGAGCAAATATATATATATTTTTAAAAAGCAAAGAGATAAATTCATTCAGTTACATCAGTTCTATACTGTTTCCAGTGTTCCAGCTCTCATACGGTTTGAACTATTTTTTTATTTATTGAAGCTCTTCAATTCCAGCTATGCAAGTTTTCACCTCTCTGACTTCATGACTTGCATAATAATAATAATAATTTATTATTTATACCCCTCCCATCTGGCTGGGTTTCCCAAGACTAACTATCCTGTATTCTACCTTTTACCTTCACATACAAAATATTTTCATCCCCTCTAACCTTTTAGCCAAACAGGACAAACGTAGACTTCTGGTTAAATTTCTGTTTCTCCTTGATTGTCAGGTTGCTAAGATGGACTTTTGACCCTCCTGTGCAAAACTTCCTGAGCTAGGTATCCTCTTAAACTTTAATCTTCCTGTGAATTTTTGACCGTCATATACCCGAGAATATTTTAAGCAAAAAGGAACCATTTGTTTTACAAACAAAAACCTAATAGAAAATGGCCTATTCCATCACAACACCCACAAACCTTCTCCCCCTCATTCATCTCTCTATTTTTGTGCAGGCACATTTTCACACACTTGTTTGGGAATTGTAGTGAAGGCGCAAGGAAAGTCAGCATGTTGCCCAAGCCACCCTGGGGTGCTCCTTTTCATTCTGTGTATGTAATGCGAAGAAGATTGGAACAGAAGTAACGGAGTCATGCCTCTGGAGCTTAGATGCTCAACTTGGCCAAGAGGATCCAATCAACAAGGACCAGAGTATACCCAAACAAGTTCTAAACACAAACACAAAATAAAAAAAACCCATTCAATGAACAAGGAGAGTCTGAAGTGGCTTAGTAAACAATCCCTTTTATTTAGGAACTCTGAGAATTGTAGCTATGGGAGGGGAATAGAAGAAGTCTCTTAACAACGCTCAGCACACATAACAAATCACAGCTCCCAGAATTCTTTGGAAGAAATCATAACTCGGCATGGAAGTATCTGCCAATTTCAATTCTCTGTTTTTCATTTTTCAAATCTTCAGTTCTCTGAATTCAACAGCATTTTAGTGTGATTTTCTTGCAATAAACACATTTTTATATGCAGATTTGATGAATATACACACTTTTTGCGACACAATGTTCACTAACAGTACATTTTTGTATGTTATTTTCTGTGCTTTTTTCCTAGTAAAATAGCACTAAAACAACACCATGAAGTTGTTACTGTAAGTGCCCCACTTTTATCAACAACAAAAAGAAGTGCTGGTACTGCGTACCTTTGAGTACCTCCTGGGGGAAAGCACTGGTTTAGGGAAGTTTTTAATGACTGAGGTTCTATCGTGTTTTTAATATTCTGTTGAGAGCTGCCCAGAGTGGCTGGGGTGGGGGCACAGCTAGATTAGTGGGGTATAAAGAATAAATTATTATTATTATTATTATTATTATTATTATTATTATTATTATTACTAATGTATGCATTTCTGTGAACACATTGGAGAATTTCACTGCAAAGCTCAGGTAACTATGAAGTTTGAAGGATTGCTGTGGTTTGGTTTGGTTCACGAATTGTTTCAAAAAGTATGAATGTGATAGATTTGGCTTTAAGTGAGCACTGGATCAAATTTCTCATCCATGCCTAGCCATGACTGCCAGAGCAGAGTAAGAGTGCTTTAAATGTCTGATACAGAAGTGGCCATAGAGGGATGAGTTGGCTCAAACAGGCTAGTGGTGATCAAGTGGCATATGAGGAGGGTGGCCAGCCCCTCCTCCAAATGCCCCCTGAGCCCTCTTACCTCGCCTGTTGATTTCAAGTGTGGTGGAGGATGCTGAAGTGAGGATACATCCATATCTGGGGAATATTGAGCTAGTTTCCCTGAATATAATGCTGGTGCTGCTGTCCTATTTTCTAACATTCCTTTCACGCTGTAGCACATTTTGTCTTACAGAACCATGACTTTTCGACTGATATGCTGGCATGTTATGCTAAATGTCATCCACACCTTTGTGACACATCAATGAACATCACTGGGGAATGCTGCAAGTCATCACACATTTTCTGCACTGAGGTGCTTCCGTTCCCCCAGGATTTTCCCACTGAACCGGGATAAAATAATTACATGCTGTTATGCCACTCAAAACTTCATTATTTTATTCCTGCAATTTTCTGGGTTGAGGCAGCTGCAACTGGATTTCACATCCCCACCCCACCCCCAGGAATCAAATGACACAGAAAGGAGTGTTAATCATGCACTGTATTCTGCTAACATTTTACCTTATTATTTATTAAATTTGTATAAAGATCTCAGGGTGGTTCACAGCACAAAAATAAAAATATAAAAACACAGAATACATCATAAAAACAATAACAGAAACAAAACAATACCCCCCCCAAAAAAAACTATTTAAAAGGATATAGAATGTTAGTTAGCCAAAGGCCTGGTTGAAAAATGCTTCCAGAAGTGACTTTTACATCATGGAAAGCTCATATACAATCTATCCAACTGGATAGATACTGAGGCTATTCTGGCAAGCAGGATTTAGGCAAGGCAGATCTACTCTAGGCCATTGCTTTGTCCTAGCTCATCTCATTAACAGGTTCTTTAATTCCTCCTCACTTTCTGCCATCAAAGTTGTGTCATCTGCATATCTAAGGTTGTTGATATTTCTTCCGGCAATCTTAATTCCAGCTTGGGCTTCATGCAGTCCAGCCTTTTGCATGATGAATTCTGCATATAAGTTAAATAAGCAGGGAGACAATATACAGCCATGTCTTTTCCCAACTTTCCTTTCCCAATTTTCCTTTCCTTTCTCCTTTCCCAATTTTCCTCTTAATGAGGGTGAAAGAGGAGAGCGCAAAATATGGTCTGACTCTCAACATCAAAAAAACTAAGATCCTGGCCACTGGTCCCATCACCTCCTGGCAAACAGAAGGGGAAGAAATGGAGGCAGTGAGAGATTTTACTTTCTTGGGTTCCATGATCACTGCAGATGGCGACAGCAGTCACAAAATTAAAAGATGCCTGCTTCTTGGGAGAAAAGCAATGACAAACCTAGACAGCATCTTAAAAAGCAGAGACATCACCTTGCCGACAAAGGTCTGTATACCAGTAGTTAAAGCTATGGTTTTCCCAGTAGTGATGTATGGAAGTGAGAGCTGGACCATAAAGAGGGCTGGTCGCCAAAGAATTGATGCTTTTGATTTATGGTGCTGGAGGAGAGACTCTTGAGAGTCCCATGGACTGCAAGAAGATCAAACCTATCTATTCTGAAGGAAATCAGCCCTGAGTGCTCACTGGAAGGACAGATCGTGAAGCTGAGGCTTCAATACCTTGGCCACCTCATGAGAAGAGAACAGAAGACTCCCTGGAAAAGACCCTGATGTTGGGAAAGATTGAGGGCACAAGGAGAAGGGAACGACAGAGGACAAGATGGTTGGACAGTGTTCTCGAAACTACGAACATGAGTTTGACCAAACTGCGGGGGGCAGTGGAAGACAGGAGTGCCTGGCGTGCTCTGGTCCATGGGGTCATGAAGAGTCGGACACGACTAAACGACTAAACAACAACAACAACAACAAGCTCATCTCATAGATAAGTATGCTAAGAAACCATGTGGTGTGCTATACGTAGCTTTCATTGACTTGAAAGCCGCATTTGACTATCTCGCAAGTAAGACTATAGGTGAAGCTGACCTCAACTATAGGCAAAAGATTACTGTACCTGATTAAATGCTTATACAAAGATACTGTGCTGAAAGTTGTGCTGCTCCACAAATTGTCAACTTACAGGATCTGTAACAGCTACAAAGGGAATTAAGCAAGGCTGTATCCTAGCCCCGGCACTGTTCA
Source organism: Zootoca vivipara (assembly GCF_965207765.1). Classification (NCBI taxonomy): domain Eukaryota; kingdom Metazoa; phylum Chordata; class Lepidosauria; order Squamata; family Lacertidae; genus Zootoca; species Zootoca vivipara. Next base: position 37,878,487 of record NC_142585.1, read on the forward strand.
ACTTACATATACAGTAATTGACATTGTCCAGTGCCTAAGATCTCCAGAGTATCATGCCCCTAAACTGGCCATAAAACCCATCTCAATTCTACTATATGCAGATGACGCGGTTTTCCTATCTCAAACAAAAGTAGGCCTAAAAAGACTGATCAGATCATTTTCAGGGTATTGTCAAAGAGAACAGCTGGGCATGAATTACAAGAAAACCAAAGTCATGGTCTTCTCAAGAAACTATAGAGCTCATAGATGGCATATCGACAACCAGCCGATCGAACAGGTCAAAGTTTTCAAACATTTTGGCCTTATTTTCCAGTCCACGGAGTCATGGAGAACACACCATAAATGTGCAAAAGAAAAAGCGCCCCAAAGCACCAAAATTCTGATATACTTTTTCCACACAAAAGGTTGCAAACATATACTCTCAGTTCTGGAAGTGTTCCAAGCTAAACCCCTAGCACAGGTATTGTATGGGGCTCAGATTTGGACTGGCACTTACCATGGATCCATGGAAGCTGTCCAATCAAAGTTCTTAAGGCAAAAAAATGTCTGTCCCACCTTGTGTGCCAAACACATCATCGTGCCTAGAGGCCAATCTCTCCTCGGTAGAAATACAGATCTGGCACAGGACATTCAACTTCTAGAACTTCTAGCTTCGCCTAAATGCAAATCCCTCTAGTCTACATAATATCCCTAGTGCAACAAGACTGTCACAAGAGTGCCTGGTCTAAAACTGTCAATCAAAAACTTCTCTCTTATGGTTTATCCCCACAACAGCTACTCACCGTGGGTTATAGTAAAGCAAACAGTTTAATTTTATTTGCCAAGGCGTAAATGATATCGAGCGTCAGAACAACTTGGCCACAATAAGGAAATTTTGCCCATGGTATGACCATTTCCCATCCTCCCACTTTGATTCTCTGGCACCCTATCTAGCAATTTCAAAATATAGATACCCTTGCAAAACTGAATGTACTGCCCTTGGCTATACAGTACTTGAGGGATGATTCCAACAGATTCCATATGAAAAACGCTCATGTCCCTGTGGAGATGGCAGCCCCAAATCAGTGGCACATCCCTTCCTCACGTGCACTCTTTACAAAGATCTGAGGAACGAGATTATCACCCCTCTTTTATTGTCCATTCCGGGTTGCCCAACCCCTGCCACAGTGTCTTTTCTCCTGGCAGATCAAGAGGAGCAGATGACTGCAAAGGTTGCAAAGTTTCTAGCTGGGGCAATCAGAATAAGTTCCACGATTTGACTGCTCATTCAGGACTCTAAACTGTGTTTTATATAATCAACTTTTTATTTTATTCCGTGTATATCGCAATGTTCTTTTGTTGCTATGGCCGATGGCTGGCGGAAATAAAGTTTCATTCATTCATTCAATGTGGAAATTAAGAGTTCCAGAAAAATTGGGGAAATGGAATAAATTGCCATGTGAGTGCAGCCTGAGATTCAACTGGAAGTCTGTCTTCCTGTCAACTGGAAGTCGGTCTTCCTGTCAACTGGAAGTCGGTCTTCCTGACACTGACTGGCAGCAGCTCCCCTGGGTTAAATTATTATGATTATGATTGTAATTATTATTATAATTATATATTATATATACCGCGCCCATCTGGGTGGTTTTCCCCAGCCACACTGGGCGGCTTCCATCAAAAGATTAAAAAGACATTAAAACATCAGTCATTAAAAAATTCCCTAAACAGGGCTGCCTTCAGAAGTCTAATAAACGTCAGATAGTTATTAATTTATTTGACATCTGATGGGAGGAAGTTCCACAGGGCAGGCACCACTACTGAGAAGGCCCTCTGCCTGGTTCCCTGTAACTTTGTTTCTCTCGGTGAGGGAACCTCCAGAAGGCCCTCGGTGCTGGATCTCAGTGTCCAGGCAGAACAATGGGGGTGGAGACGCTCCTTCAGGTATACTGGGCCGAGGTCATTTAGGGCTTTAAAGGTCAGCACCAACACTTTGAATTGTGCTCGGAAACGTATTGGGAGCCAATGTAGGTCTTTCAGGACCCGTGTTATATGGTCTTGGCAGCCGCTCCCTGTCCCCAGTCTAGCTACCGCATTCTGGATTAGTTGTAGTTTCCGGGTCACCTTCAAAGGTAGCCCCACGTAGAACGCATTGCAGTAGTCCAAGCGGGAGATAACCAGAGCATGCACCACTCTGGCGAGACAGTCCATGGGCAGGTAGGGTCTCAGTCTGCGTACCAGATGGAGCTGGTAGACAGCTGCCCTGGACACAGAATTGACCTGCGCCTCCATGGACAACTGTGAGTCCAAAATGACTCCCAGGCTGCGCACCTGGTCCTTCAGGGGCACAGTTACCCCATTCAGGACCAGGGAGTTCCCCACCCCCGCCTACCCCCTGTCCCCCCAAACAGTCCTTCTGTCTTGTCAGGATTCGACTTCAATCTGTTAGCCACCATCCATCCTCCAACCTCCTCCAGATACTCACACAGGACCTTCACTGCCCTCACTGGTTCCATTTTAAAAGAGAGGTAGAGCTGGGTATCATCCGCATATTAATGAAAATCCAGCCCAAACCCCCTGATGATCTCTCCCAGTGGCTTCATGTAGATGTTAAAAAGCATGGGGGAGAGGACGGAACCCTGAGGCACCCCACAAGTGAGAGCCCAGGAGTCTGAACACTCATCCCCACCACCACTTTCTGGACACAGCCCAGGAGGATGGAGCGGAACCACTGAATAACAGTGCCAACTCCCAGCTCCTCTAGACGGTCCAGAAGGATGTTATGGTCGATGGTATCAAAGGAACTAGGAAACAGCTCTCACCTTTGTCCCTAGCTCGCTGGAGATCATCGACCAGCGTGACCAAGGCAGTTTCAGTCCCATGATGAGACCTGAATCCTGATTGGAAGGGATCCAAATGGTCCGCATCCTCCAGATGTGCTTGGAGTTGTTCAGCAACCACCTGCGCAATCACCTTGCCCAAGAATGGAAAATTTTAGACTGGGCGATAGTTGGCCATGTTGGCCCGGTCTAAAGATGTTTTTTTAAGAAGCGGTTTAATGACCGCCTCTTTCAGCAGTTCTGGGAAGGCTCCCTCACAGAGGGAAGCATTCACCACCCCGTGGAGCCCATCACCCAGTCCTTCCCAGCTCACTTTTATTAGCCAGGATGGGCAAGGATCAAGGAGACAGGTGGTTGGTTTCACTCATCCAAGAAGCCTGTCCACATCCTTGGAGGTAACAGATTGGAATTGATTCCATGCAATTCGACTAGACAGGACTCCAGCACTCTCCTGCCCTGGCCCTGCTACCACAATAGAGTCTACCTCTTTCCAAATCTGAGCGACTTTACAGTATCTGCAAAAAACTTTGCAAAATCGTTGCAAGAGATCTTGGGGTCTTTACCAGGCCCCGATGGCAAAGGTGGTTCCATTAAATTGTGAACCACCTGAAAGAGTCCCCTGCTGCTATTTTCTGCAGCTGCAATAGAGGCGGTGAAGAAAGTCCTCTTTGCCATTGCTATCGCCACTTGGTAGGCTCAATGTCAAACTCTAACCCGTGTCCGGTCCAATTCAAGATGAGTTTTCTGCCACAGCGGAATTATTATTATTATTATTACAGACAGGGCTCCTTCCCACCCTACCTGGTGATTCCTGGTATTTGAATCCAAATATTCTGGCAGGATATGAGCTATGGGCCTCCTTACTCAGGGAAAGACGCTGACTTTGTCACTGGGGCCCTCCCTCCCTCCCTCTCTCCCGGTTTGGCACAGGTGACTGCTCACCTGCCATACTTAGAAACAGGAAAAGAAAACACCATCTCCTTGACCCTCAATTGTGCATGCATCAAGGAAATTCTTGCTTGACATGCTCCGCTAGGGAAATCGCCTTGCCAAGGCCCCGGCTTGTAAACAAAACCTGTGGGTAGGATGTGCCAAAGAGGTGTTGCTCAACTGGGCGTCCACGACACAGAAATGGGCAGGCAAAGCAGAGTCCCAGTTCCAATGACAAGGGAGGGAGGGAGGCGGGGACAGAGGGGGGCATGATTGGCTGCATCAATATCTACAAGAAGGCAACCTTTGTACAGTGGCACATCTACCTGTGTAAGCTTTGTTTGGTGGCGACGGGATCTGACAGTTCGCTCGCTGCATTCCTGCTTGGGGTCATCCAGCTTGCCCTCTTCTGCCACCTGGAGGTAAGTGGAGAGGGGCCCCCTCTTACCACGCACGCACCAAAGGCAGGTATGGAGAAAGTGGGTAGCAAAATAAGTTTTCTCTTTCTCTCTCTTAATCATTACTAAAATCAGGAGCCTCAGAACAGCTGTAAGAAAGGAGTCCCGCTCCCAATTATCCTGTGGAACATGCTGCCACAAGAGGCTTGTTCACACATCACACTGAGCTCAACTACAAACTTGTCTCTAGACATTTGCAAGTGTTTATGTGGAACAGTGTGTGTGTGTCCCCTTGATTTGTACAGCTCAGCTTTTCGCGTACACAGATTGTACACATGTTGGATGCTGTTGGAACACCTCTAAGGTGTGGGCTGTGGCGATGGTAGCCCCTAGGTTTTAGTGATCTGAAAAGAAGTTTGGATTAGGATCAGAGTTCTCTCCATGACTACTTGTCATGATGGGGAAATGGAACTTCCACGTTCAGAGGCAGTGTATCTCTGTGCATTCGTGAGTGCCAGTTGCTGGGCAGCAATATTAAGATGTGGCTGTTACTTTCATGCCCTGTTTATTGGCCTCAGCAGCCAGCAGTTGGTTGGCTGCTGTGTTGGGAAGCTCTTTTTATATGAGAATATATATATATACAGTGTGTGTGTGTGTGTGTGTGTGTGTGTGTGTGTGTGTGTGTAGGCATGCTGCCTGTCGGTTCCCTCATGATATCAACATAGCTGCTAGCCATGACAGTTATAGAGCATCTAGGTTCAGGAGCAGTCTATCTTCAATTGCCAATTAATGGGAAGCTTTCATGCCCTGCCGGGGGGTCCTTGCAGGTCATCATGGGAAATGGGAAGCAGATATTTCATGGGACCTGGGTCTCATCCAGCATGGCTCTTTTATTTTCATTTATACAAAGTGGTGCTCTGTTTATTTATTTTATTGATTGAATGTTCATACGTAATCTGAACTTTTCATAAAAGTACTGTATATCAAGTCAACAAAATCATAATAATATCAGTAAAAAGCAAAATAAAACATAATTTTAAAAACCCAGTATAACAACAGTAAATACCAGTAAGTTAAAAGAAAATTTCATCCTGCGGTATAGTTTTCAGAAGATGTTTGCTAAACCTCTACTGGCAGGGAGTTCCCCAGGTAGAGCCTGCCACTAAAGGCTTGCTCCTAGTGTTGGCCAACTTCAGAGATGGGGGGAACCACTGGAAGTACTCCATTAAGAGGATCTCAGCAACTGAGATCGCGCATAAGGGATCAGATTAATCCTGAAGGTACCCTGGGCTCAGGCTGTTTAGGACTTTGTGGATTACCTGGTATGGTAGCAAAATGGCAATCAGTGTAGTTTTCTTCCTGTTCTGGTCAGAGAACGAGTTGTGTCTTGGCTCCACTGTAGGCAGCATTTCTTGTCAAAATGATGGTAGACTAGCCATGCGTCCCCAGGCATTTATATAGAGCATTTGTAGCCTGCTCTTTGGTCAAAAAGGGTTCCCAGACTTGTCCAAAGCTTGTAATATAAAAAACAAAACAAGAAGGGACAAGAAGGGAAGAGGAGAAAAGCAAACTCAGGCATTCTTAAACTGAGTGCCATAGCCACCAATGGCAGTTCTGTTTATTTAACAACAACAACAACAACAACAACAACAACAACAACAACAATTTTATTATTTCCATCTTGCCCATCTGGCTGGGTTTCACCAGCCACTCTGGGTGGCTTTCAACAGAATATTAAAAACAGAATAAAACTTCAAACATTAAAAACGTCTCTAAAGAGGGCTGCCTTCAGATGTCTTCTAAAAGTCAGATAGTTGTTTATTTCCTTGACATCTGGTGGGAGGGCCGGTGCCACCACCGAGAAGGCCCTCTGCGTGGTTCCCTGTAACCCCACTTCTTGCAGTGAGGGAACCGCCAAAAGGCCCTCGGAGATGGACCTCAGTGTCAGGCTGAACGATGGGGGGTGGAGACGCTCCTTCAGGTATACTGGGCCAAAACCGTTTAGGGCTTTCAAGGTGAGCACCAACACTTTGAATTGTGCTCAGAAATGTACTGGGAGCCAATGTAGGTCTTTCTGGACCAGTGCTATATGTTCTCGGAGGCCGCTCCCAGTCACCCGTCTACCTGCCGCATTCTGGATTAGTTGTAGTTTCACAACTATTAATTGCACCAAATGTTTTGTGCATCTGTGCCTAATCCCGCCCTGAATGAATTAATCTTTATTTGCATCAGCCATTGGCCATAGCAATAAAACAACAATACGATATACAAAGAATAGAAATAAAAAGTCAATTATATAAAATACATTTTAGGGTTTTCAATTAAATAGTGAAATAGTGGATCTTATTCTGATTGCCCCAGCTAAGAACCTTGCAACCTTTGTTGTCACCTGCTCATTTTGATCTGCCAAGAGAAAGGACACTGCGGCAGCGGTTGGGCGACCCAGAATGGACAATAAAAGAGGGGTGATAATCTCACCCTTATCTACAGTGTTGGGTTTTTTTTAATTAGTGTGTGTATTTCTTTTTGTAAATCTAAATATATAAAATAAAATTGGGACTAAGGTTTATTCTCAGGACAGTGGAAGGCGTGTGTGCTGTGTCCCACTGGTGAAGTGGTGGTGTCAGCCCCCATCATTCTTCTGATAGGAAATACTGGGCGTGTATGGAATGGGGGTTTGAGGAGGATCAGCTGAAAACGTCCCTATTTTCACCTGAAGAATGTTGGAGGGAATGTTAGACTGGCTTCCTCTTTGTTATCCTTTCACCGGTAGGCTAAGGCCTTCCTGTCCAGACAGACCTTTGGAAACTAACGTTCAGGCGACACTGATCACTGACTGGGCTGTGGTCCAGACAAGCAGGATTTTAGTTACTGGTTCCAAATGTGTTCTGATGTTTTTCAATTATTGTTTTTAACTAGTCTGTTTTTATGACTCTATATTTTATAACTGAAGTTTTTAAATGATGTGAGCCACCTTGAATCCCAATTTGGGAGTAAGGTTGGATAGAAATGTAAGAAAAGAAAGAAAGAAAGAAAGAAAGAAAGAAAGAAAGAAAGAAAGAAAGAAAGAAAGAAAGAAAGAAAGTCTGGGGAGATTTCCTGAGGGCCAGACAAAGAGGTATGGAGGGCCGTATTTGGTTCTCAGGTCTGAGGGATACAGCAAACATCCCACACACATAGCAGCAACACATTTGCCTCCCCAACATAATGAGAGTACTGTATAGCAATGCTTTACCCATCTCTTAAAGCTCCAATATTTTAACAGTCTCATAGAAAAGAGAATTCTGGCCAGGGCAGTTCCCTAGCTTCTGCAGCACTGAGAGGTGATAACCCTTATCTGTAAAGTTCCCTCATCCACAAATGACGAATGGTTTCGCACCTCATATTCCAGTCAACTATTCTACTTATGTTTCCTCTCCTTGCTACTATTTTCCATGATCTTTTTTGTTTATATGATGTCTTATTCTGATTTTATTTCATCAATTGTTTGTAGTTATAAAGAGAAAGCAAGACACGTGTATTATAATAATAATGATTTTTAAAATGATATCCAAATAAGTCATGTACAGAGGAAGTCAAAAGAAACAGATGGGCTTAAGTGTGACTAACATCTGGATATGATTGTGTTGATACAGTACAAATAAGACATTACTTGGATATGATTATGTTGATATACAGTACAAATAAATCACACACAGAGCAGACCCATGGAAATCAAAGGGAAAGTATGACTCACATTGCCAATGACATAATTATTACCATCATTATAGGAGCTCTGTGTTCAGCTTCAGGTACAGTATATTCCTGCCAATCATTTTCTCTACATAAAATAAAGATGGTGATGCCATGGAATGAATCAGCTTAGGTCCAGGGTGTACTTAGGAAGCTGTCATGGTGAGAAAGACGATTGATCTACCTAGCTCAGTATTGTCTACACTGATTGGCAGCGGCTCTCCAGGGTTTCAGGCAGGGAGTTTTTCCCAGTAGTAGTCATACCTCGGGTCACGTATGCTTCGGGTTACGTACTTCCAGGTTGCGTACTCCGCAAACCCAGAAGTATTTTTCACCACTTTTCGCCCCGCATGCGGTCTGCGCATGCGCAGAACCACGATATCACGCTTTCGCGCATGCACAAAATGGACGCTCGGGTTGCATACTTTTCAGGGCGCGAACAGCACCATGGAACGAATTGAGTACATAACCCAAAGTACCACTGTACATGGGTAGGAATTTAACTTGGGACTTCCTGCATGCAAGGCAAATGCTCTACCACTGAACAACGACGCTTCCCTACCTTGTGTGGGACACCTGCCAGTTGACTACCAGACCAGGCCCATAGCTCAGTTGAGCATGAGATTCTTAACCTCAGAGTTTCAGAATCATGCGTTTGAGCCCCACTTTTGAGGAAAAGATTCCTGCATTGCAGGGAGTTGAAGTAGATGGCCCCCGTGGCCCCTCCCAACTCTTAGATTCTATGACTTTCTATGACTGACTGACTCTGTGGTTGATATAAGATTTAGGCTGCAATCCTGTACACACTTACCTAGGAGCAATGGAGACTGGTCCACCATTAGTGCAAATATGGCGCAGTCTCATGAACTTCAGTCTGCCCTCAGCCAATTCCCTCCTTCCTGCCTTCCTACTTACAACCACTCCAGGAGATGGCCCAAGCTGCCAGCTTCCTCCCCCTCCTTAGTTTCACTGTTGCCGTTAACTCTGCAGGGAAGAGCATGGGGATAAAACTTACCTGGCTCTACCTGACAGCAGCTATATGGCACCACCCATTTTTAAGCTCCCTGCCTTCCACCCTACCAGTCCCAATGGGCACAAGGCAACACAGCCTGAAAATAGCTTGCATTAAACTCAGTGGGGCTGCACTGTTAAACTTGTGGCTTCTTCAGACTGCATTTGTAATCACTAAGGCTACCATACACCATACATTTAAAACACCCACACAAACACACACACAGAGAGAATAATAGGAACTGTTGCCCTCTCTCTTTCTTTGCCTCTTCAGCAGTGCAATGGCAGATTCAGAAGTGCAGGGTCCCTTCATGGTAATCACCCAAGCCTTCTACAGTTACCAGGAACAAGCTTAAAACTTTACTCTGCTTATATTAGAACCGGATGTTTAATCCAGCTCTTGCAGAACACCAGCCAGCAGTCTCAATCCAAAACAGTGATAGGCTGATCAGAGAGGAGATAAGCATTCTTTCTAATAAGGTCCTTTACAAGGTTGAATATCAGTGCAAGTAAAAGGAAACAGAGGGAAAGAACCAGTGCTTTTAAAAGTGAATGATTATACATAGCATACATATATGGCGTGCTGCTTTGCATATGGTTCGGGAAACAATACTGTCCACCAAGGCCAGCCTCCTTTCAATCTGTTACTAAAAGCACACTGCCTTCTGACTAAGGCCACATTCATACATTTAAAGCACCACTATACCACTTGAAATAGTCATTAAGTTCCCTCAAAGAATTTGGAAGCTCTGGTTTGTTCCCTTCCCAGAGCTACAATTCCCAGAGTTCCTGTGAAGAGATATTGACTGTTAAACCACTCTGAGAATGGTAGCTCCAGCAGGGTATAATGGGATGTCTCCTGACAAACTACAAACTTCACAGAATTCTTGGCAGGAAGCCATGACTGTTTCAAGTGGTATCATAGTAGTAGTAGTAGTAGTAGTAGTAGTAGTAGTAGTAATAATAATAATAATAAATTTTTATTTATACCCTGCCCTCCCCAGTCAAAACCGGGCTCAGGGCGGCTAACACCAATAAAATTACAATAAAACATGAAAAACAATTCATTAAAATACAGATTGAAATAAATATTAAAATTTAAAATGCAGCCTCATTTTAAGTAGTCCATAAATCCAAACCATGAGGGAGGAAAAACACAGGGGTCAGACTAAGTCCAGCCCAAAGGCAAGGTGGAAAGATGACAAATCCCACAGGGCCCTGGTCTCCTGTGAAATAGTGTTCCACCAAGTTGGGGCCAATACTGAAAAGGCCCTGACCCTAGTAGAGGCCAATCTAGCCACCTTATGGCTCGGGATCTCCAGAATATTGTTGTTTGTGGACCTTAAGGTCCTCCGCGGGGCATACCAGGAGAGGTGGTCCCGTAGGTACAAGGGTCCCAAGCTTTAAAGGTCAAAACCAGCACTTTAAACCTGACCCTGTACTCCACCGGGAGCCAGTGCAGCTGGTAAAGCACTGGATGAATGTGATCCCGCGGCCGGGACCCCATAAGCACTTTAAATGTATGGTGTGGATGTGGCCCAATAATGTATTGATTCTGCCTTCAGAATCCGATGGTGATCCCTGAAGAAAGTTGAAGCAGAAGAGCTTGTAAGAGCAAGACGGGGGTTGATTTTGGGGGAACTTTCCTTAAGAGATTATTTTTTAAGGGTGGAAAACAGCAGTTTAGCCCCAGGAACAGGTCTGTTTCCTCAGCACCCTCATAAAGTCACCCTAGACACATTTACCTGGGAGGAAGTCCCTTTGTACTCCATGGGTCTTCTCTACTGAGTGCAAATGGACTTCCTCCCTGGTACAGAAGCTGTTTTAGGGCAGCTCCACCGGTTCACCCACACTGGGCACCGAGTGGATAAGATGGGAGGGTTCTAGGACCCTGTTGGAGCCCTCGCACCTCCTTCCCAAAGCCTAGCACAGTGGCCTAGCTCAGGACCATAGGACCAACGTCCAGCCCTACCAGGCAAATGTGATATGATGGTTTAATGCGACCATAAATGCACTCACACATCCCTTTATCATCCAGGCTGCCTGCTTGTTGATGTTAAATGTCAGACAGGTGCCTAAGATTGAGTTTTTATTCAGTAAGGACTGCCGGCTGCATTTTCTATCATTTGTTTGGAACATTAGTCGTTCAAGGGCACTAAGTTTAGGGGTCGGCATTGCAAGGGAGCAACAGGCCCCTTCGGAACAACATACACTCCAGTGTGGGGCTGGATGACTGCAACTCTGCCCTTCTTCCCATGGGCAAAGTCAAGCGGGAGGGGGCAGCTGCCCCCTCCCAATCAAGAAAAATAAATAAAAATGCAAAAATGCATAGGTAACTAAGGTCCTCCCCCCCCCCCGCTTTCCTACTTCCTCCCCACCCAGAGATCTGAACTGATTACTTCTCACCTGGAGATGGTGAGAATTGGGAATTCCTGCATCCAAACTAACACTCAGCTGTGGACCTTCCCCTAAATATAATTTTTATAAAGCAAGATTCTCATCCTCAGAGTCCGGAACAAAGAGCTGTTTCTTTAAAATAGGAACATAGAAAGCTGCCTTATCAGTATCAGTCAGACCCATTGGTCTTTCTAGCTCCATACAGTAGACACTGACTGGCAGCAGCTCTCCAGGGTTTCAGGCAGGCGCCTGTCCCACTTGTTATTGGAGGTGCTGGGGATTGAACCTTCAATCTTTTGCCTGCAAAGGAGATACTCTACCACTGAAGATTCCACCCCTCATGCCAAAGATCTGGATGGGTTACAGTGCTTGCGGAATTAGGTTCCAGTCGTCATGGTTCTGAATAAAGGCCTTGTTATAAAATCATATTTGGGGGGGAGTGTTGCAGGTCTCTGTCATTTTCCCGACGGAGCTGAACTTAGCGCAAATTCAGGAGCTTCCGATCAGCGCCTGTCCTTCTTAAAAGGCAACGCATTTTGGGGTTCATATTTTTCATAACAGCCTGGTATGAATAGAAAGCTGCCTTGTACCAAGCAAGACCATTGTTCCATCTAGCACAGTATTATCTACACCAGGCACCAGCAACCTCCAATCCATGGGCTGGATCTGGCCCACGGAGGCCGCTTATCCGGCCCATGAGCCGCCTGGTCACTGAGCCGCCCACTTGGCAAGCCCCCCCCCACGCTGCGCTAAACCGGCACAGTGTAGCGCAGGGACTCACTGAGCAGTGCCGGAAATGGTGCCTGTGCCTGCGCAGACACCGGAAATCGTGGGCGCGATTTCCGGCGTTTGTGCAGCCGCAGAAGCGATTTTCGGCACTGCAGACCTGCGCAGACACCATTTCCGGCGTCGCACTGCGCCTGTCCGGCCCACGGACGATGCCCATGGCCAGATAACCTTGCTGGCGCCTGGTCTACATTGACTGGCAGTGGCTCTCTGGGGTTTCAGACAGAGTCTTCCCAGTCCTACCTGGAGATGCTGCTGGGGATTGAACCTGGGACCTTCTGCATGCCAAGCAGATGCTCTACCGCTGAGCTGTCCCTTCCTCAGCATTAGGCTATTACTCGTATCACAGGTGATTTATATCTGCCACTGAACCAACCAAACTTCCTGGATTTTTCCACATACCTTTGTTTCAAGTGAAATGACGCAAAAACGCACTGCACCTAACCTTTCAAAAGCGAGACTTGAGACTTATCACACGATCCATCTTCATTAAATAATAATAATAATAATAATAATAATAATAATAATAATAATAATAATAAAAGTAGTGACAGGCCTCAGCTGACAACGTGACTGTGTGCATTAGGCATTTAAAGTGTTTTTTTAAAAAAAATATCCTGCTCTCGCAGGAGAACAGCGTGCCAGGCCGCTGTAAACTTGTTCAAACAGCAATGTTCTTTTGCTCTCAGAGATGTCACTATTTTAAAGGGCATAGGAGGCTGTTGCAGCCCAGATGTTATCTTGCGAACTCCCCTGACTGAAATCTGAGCCCCAATTAAAGGGGATGCCATGCGTGCCATACCCTTAACCAGAAGGGCAGGATACCAAAGGATGACCAATTCATTTATCATAAATTTATTTACATTACTGTATTACATGTGGTATTATTTATGTTTACCTGTGGGATTAACTTACCCCATACATGCCAACTTGACAACTTCACAAGTGCCATGCAATACTTCTTCCACACTTGAAAGAAACTGAAATGTTAGCTTGGGGGCACCTACACTTTGGAACTCCCTGCCTATTGGCATCAGGCAGGTGCCTTCCTGGCACCCTTTTCAACATCTGCTTAAAAACATTTTTGTTTAGTCAAGCCTATCCAGACATGTTGTTGTTGTTGTTTAGTCATTTAGTCGTGTCCGACTCTTCGTGACCCCATGGACCACAGCACGCCAGGCACTCCTGTCTTGCACTGCCTCCCACAGTTTGGTCAAACTCATGTTCGTAGCCTCAAGAACACTGTCCAACCATCTTGTCCTCTGACGTCCCCTTCTCCTAGTGCCCTCAATCTTTCCCAACATCAGGGTCTTTTCCAAGGATTCTTCTCTTCTCATGAGGTGGCCAAAGTATTGGAGCCTCAGCTTCACGATCTGTCCTTCCAGGGAGCACTCAGGGCTGATTTCCTTAAGAATGGATAGGTTTGATCTTCTTGCAGTCCATGGGACTCTCAAGAGTCTCCTCCAGCACTCAGGGCTGATTTCCTTAAGAATGGATAGGTTTGATCTTCTTGCAGTCCATGGGACTCTCAAGAGTCTCCTCCATGGACAAAGACAACAGGCATCCAGACATGTAGACCTGACTTATGTTTTGTTTTCAGCAAGCGTTGATTTTAATCATCTTTTGAATATTTTGAATACCTGGTTTTTTATCAATCATTTCAATGTTTTCTTTTATATAACTGTAAACTGTGTTGGGGTTCTTATTTTTCTGGGCACCACAGTTTAAGAAAGATATTGACAAGCTGGAGGTTTAGGATCAGAGTTCTCCTTCTCCTATATGGGCTGCCTTCCCAGATTGACAAGTTCCATCTGCCCCTCACTTCCCTCTACAGCACATGCAAAACCGCCTTCTTGACCACTGGACCCACTCTTGGTCTCATCCGCTCAATCCACCAAAGCCTGTCTTTGCATTCAGGGTCCCTAACTCACCAGACCCATCAGCTACCTTCACCAGGTTTAGGTGGCCAGTTGAAGCCATTCCTGGGGTGTGGCCGCTGTCACATGCTGACAACTTCTAGGAGCCACACATGAGAGCTAAGTGCTGAGTTGGGGCAAAGGAGGACAAACTACCCCAGAAGAAGCATGACGTGTCACCCACCAGAGGTACTACCTCTCCCCTAACACCCCATACACCCCATAGGTAGATACCGTATAATATAATTAACAGAATACTGGGTGTGGGTGACGCTTTGGTCTAAACCACTGAGCCTCTTGGGCTTGCCAATCAGAAGGTTGGTGGTTCGAATCCCCACGACAGGGTGAGCTCCCGTTGCTCTGTCCCAGTTCCTGCCAACCTAGCAATTCGAAAGCATGCCAGTGTAAGTAGAAAAATAGGTATCGCTGCGGCAGGAAAGTAAACGGCATTTCCGGGCGCTCTGGTTTCTGCCATGGTGTTCAGTTGTGCCAAAAGCAGTTTATTCATGCTGGCCACATGACCCGGAAGCTGTCTGTGGACAAACGCCAGTTCCCTCGGCCTGAAAATGAGATGAGCGCTGCAACCCCATAGTCGCATTTTACTGGACTTAATTGTCCAGGGGTTCATTACCTTTTACCTTAATGCAGGGGTCAGCAAACTTTTTCAGCAGGGGGCCAGTCGACTGTCCCTCAGAACTTGTGGGGGGGCAGGACTATATTTTGAAAAAAAATATATGAATGAATTCCTATGCCCCACAAATAACCCAGAGATGCATTTTAAATAAAAGGATACATTCTACTCATGTAAAAACACCAGGCAGGCCCCACAAATAACCCAGAGATGCATTTTAAATAAAAGGACACATTCTACTCATGTAAAAACATGCTGATTCCCGAACTGTCTGCAGGCCGGATTGAGAAGGCAATTGGGCCGCATCCGGCCCCCGGGCCTTAGTTTGGGAACCCCTGCCTTAATGAATAGAATAGAATAGAATAGAATAGAAAAGAAATATGTGATGTGGGGCGTGTCCAAATGGCCCATTCATTCAGAATTAATCCCAATTTCCTTACACAAAGTTTATGTGATGGTTAGACTAGGTCTGGCTTTTATTGAGTATTTGTCCTGCTTTGTTTGTGCGGAAGTTATGTGACAATGAGCATTCAGAGTTTATCCTGATCTGCTTATAGAGTATTTACTTGTCTTCCCATTAGTCATTTGTTCATCCAACACTTTCCAGTGCTTTTTTCCTGTCACTTTCTAAAACATAAAAAGTCACTGAAAAAAATTGAAAACATAGGAAGCTGCTATATAGTGAGTCAGACCCATTGTTTTTTCTAGCTCGGTATTGTTTGCACTGGCTGGCAGTGGCTCTCCAGGGATTCAGCCAAGAGAACATTTCTGGCCCTGCCTGGAGATGCCATTAGGGACTGAACCTTGGACCTTCTGCATGCAAAGCAGGTTCTCTGCCCCTGAGCCGCAGCGCTTCCTCACAGGACTCAGTCATCAGGCTCCTTCATCAATCTTCTCAGGGCATGTTAGGATAGGAGTACAGGACCCCTGGTCTGGTGGCTTAATTAGTGTGCCTCCACCCCACCCATTTCAACCAAGCCACATCAAGTGTTGGGCATGTAAGGATGCAGCCAACCCAAAAGGGTTTTTTCAGGAAGTATAAATCAGCTGACCAGTGCACCCAGATAAAACGACTCCGAAAAACCCAGCAATCAGCTGATTTCAAACCCTGCAATAGGCGATGATGTCATTGTGATACCAGGTGATTGACAAGTGGCCGGCACCACCCCCTGTCAGACTTCACCCACCAAGGGTGGGGGAGGTATCAACCTGCTGGCTATCCAGATCTACCTCACCACACTTGGTTTGCACAGACCAATGGAAAGGCAGCTTTCTATCACCTTGTCATATTTCATCATGATGGGCAGGTGTGGCTGGTATCAGATCCTTCACATGCACCTCCATCTACATCCAGCCCCTCCTGCCCAGGACTGGCTGTTTGGAATGTGCTAGTGCTGTTTGCCAGGGTTTTATTTCTGGGCAGAAGCCCAAGGCCTTGTTGAACATATGGGTGGATCCCTTTGTCGATCCTGTTTTTGTGAGCTTCTTTATTGCCAGTGGGTTTATCTAAGGCCTGTTATATATAGTTTCTTTGAAAGGGATTGTTAGACAAGCTATGTCAGTTGCCAAATGGGTGACAGGCAAGGAAGCTACTGAATCAGACCCATTAGGCCATGGGTTGGCAAACAAAGGCCCGCGGGCCGCATCAGGCCCAATTGCCTTCTAGATCCGGCCCGTGGACGGTCCTGGAATCCTGGCAGCTAGCATAGTGCGTGTGCGATGGCTTTTTGCGACTCAGCCAGGCTTGGGCGTCAAAAGTGAGGAATCCTGGCAGCAATCTTTTCTTCCGGGGGGGGGGGGAGAGGGAAAAGGAGCCACAGTTTGGATTTCCTCCATGGAGCTGCTGGCGACTGACCTCAGGAAGAGCAGTTGCGGAGGCAGGGGCTTGGAGGTGCCTTGGGACCGACACCTGCCGGTGTCTGTGGCGGCGGTGCTCCCCACCAAAGGAAGCGGGGAGCGCCTGGGCGGCTGCACTCCAAAGCGGTTCTGCGCTCTGCTGGGAGGCCGCTCGTTAGCTACACAGTGCGAGCCATGGAAAGGTGAATAGCTGCTGCCGCCTCGTCTTTCCTCACAAGGGCAAAAGAACGTTTTTGCTTGAGTGGCGCCGCTCTGACTTAGCGTGGCCAATGGCTGTTCCCTTCACCCACGCATGCGCACACGTTCTCCAGGGCTGATAGGAATGGCGTGCTTACCTCAGCCCCCCACCCCGCCTTACGAGAGAAATAATGTCAACATATAAAATGCAAAGGAAGCAATATGGGTGTATGAGGGAACACCTCCCACCCCACAAAAAAATCACATTTGGGCAACGTTGGGGTTGGTCCCAATAAGGTTTGGGGGGATGTAAAAAAAATGTGAGTCATAATCATGGCAACATATAGTCTGGCCCCCCACAAGGTCTGAAGGACAGTGGACCAGCCCCCTGCTGAGAAAGTTTGCTGACCCCTGCATTGGGTGATGTAGCTCTGTACTTCCCACACTAACTGGCAGCAGCTGTCCAGGGTTTCATGGAACTGTGTGAGAGTTTTTAGGGAACCCATATCCCCCTCACAGAAATATAGTTCCCAAAGGTCCCTGGGAAGAGGGATTGACTGTTAAACTACATCCAGGAAAGGAACAAGGGTCTCCTCTCGGCACCCTTAGCAAACTACAGCTCCCAGGATTCTTTGTGGGAAGCCATGACTGTTTAAAGTGACATGATACTGCTTTGAATGTACAGTGCACATGTGGCCTCAGCTGCTTCACTAACTTTAGGTGGCTTGGGAAGAAATGGATGGAGGAGAGAAGAGCCATCAGCCATAGTAGCTGAAAGCAGCCTCCAGGCAAGGGACAGGCAATTCTCATACAATGAGGTCCTTTGTGAGATTACACAGTCTTTATCTTTAAAAAAAGAAAGAAAGAAAAAGAAACACTTATGATATGTGAACTGCCAAATTCTACTTCTCAAGCAATGGTAAGCCAGGAAAGAAAACACAAGAAGAGAATACCTTTCAGAAGTTGGCAAGGTCTTATTGGGGAGGGGGGTTAAGGTAAGGTTAGCAGATTCCCCCCCCCCCCCAATTAATCCAGGGACACTGTTCAATTTCATTGGATTTTGTCAGGAGACTGATTTGTAAATCTGGGGACTGGGAAACGAGAATGTCTGGTAACCTTAGGTTAAGGTGCTCATGTGCCCTCTATTTGACAGCGTCTTCTATTTCTCTATTTAACAGGCCATCCAATACAAGGTCAACAACTTTAGGTGGGTATGCCAGTCATTCAGTTCCTAACTAGTTGAAATTCCCAAGAGGGGCATAAAGCCAACATTCTGTCTATAGTTCTATGCTCCCACCACCCAATATTCTGAGGTAGGCTGCATTTGAACATAGATGCTCCATTCTTAACTTTCATGACTACTGTTGGATCAGATCAATAGCTTATCTAGTCCAGCACCCTGTATCTCCCAGTGGCCAGCCAAATGCCCCAGGGAATCCCACAAAGAGAGCTTGAATCCAAATGGTACTCAACAAGTATTGATTGATTTTATTATTATCAACTTATGTTCCTTCCCCTGCTTTTTAATGGAATTTGGAGGGAACCTGAGAAAGGCACGGCAGTTATTTCCATGAAGTGAGGATTGGCGTAACCTGCCAAGCCCCACCTCCCCACCTCAATATTTATCTTGCCACAACATACAGAAGACTTCAGGCTCGTTCTCAGCTGAGCCACACAGCAAACTCTGGTGTAGCAACCAAGACTAACACATTAACCCTCCTTTTCAAAGCCAAAAAGGCACCCATCCATGTCTGTCTATGTTCTATTTTAGGGTTGCCATATTTCAAAAAGTGAAAATCTGGACACACAAAAATTGTTTTTGACCTACTTTTAAGAAAATTAACCAAAGTCTACATTTCCGACATGGGTTGCCATACGTCTGGATTTTCCTCAACATTTGATGGATTTCCGCCTGGACACGACTGCCGAATCCTGGGAATGACCGGGAAATTCTGGGTGTATGACAACCCTTTATCTACTGGCGGAGGCATTGCAACTCTGGATGCCAGTTGCTGGGAATCACCAGTGGGGGAGAGTTGCTCTAGCGCTCACTTCCTGCTTGCGGCCTCCCCACGGACATCTGTTTGACCACTGTGGGAACAGGACTGGATGGGCCTTTGTCCTAATCTTGCAGGGCTCTTATTTATTTGCTTCTAGGAAAAAGTGCTGATTCACATGCTGCTTGGTAAACAAAGAGCTGGTGTGGTATGAGCTGAGTAACCACTTGTTCAAATGTCACTCTCACCATAGATGCATTAAATTACCTTTGGAAAGCACTTATATGGCCTCAGACAACTCGCTCCAGTCTCAGTCACAGCTACCGGCCGGTGAGAACTACCGGAAGAGCTCTCTAGGTTCCTGCTACAGGTAGGTAGCCGTGTTGGTCTGAGTCTAAACAAAATAAAAAAAGTTTTTATTTTGGTACCGGTATGAGCTTTTGTGTGCATGCACTGATGAAGTGTGCATGCACACGAAAGCTCATACCAAAATAAAAACTTAGTTGGTCTTTAAGGTGCTACTGAAGGAATTTTTTTATTTAGGTTCCTGCTGCTACTGCAGCATCAGCAGCACTTACGGAGTTAAAAGGAAAAGGGAAACCAATTGCACCTGTTTATCTACTGTGTGGCCTTGGGAGCTTTCCTTTCCATTCGGATATCTTTAGTGATCCATGTAATTGATTCTGGCACAAAGTCAAGCGGCAATCAGACGTGCCGCCCAGAGATTCACACACCCATACCCACACATACAACATACCAGGTTTCTCTCTCTCCCCCCCCCCCCCCGCCTCACGGTTTCAAAATTTTCAATAGTGAAAGAATTGGGGGAATCTTCATTTAGATGCAGAAGCTGTCCAGATGTAGAAGTCATCATCTGCATCCCCCAGGATTCTGGGCTCAGTTACAACATACCGTAAAAATTTCCCCAGAATTTGCATCTGTTACCAATGCCCCAATGCAAGTAACTCATTTGGGAGTGATCTGCAGAGGGTTGGATTAGATGACCCTTTAGGCCCCTTCCAGTGCTACAGTTTTATGATTCTGTGGTTCATGTTTGCCTCCAGCCTTACAGAAATGCATTGCCTTGGTATAATGCATTTACTGTATGAAGCTTTCAAAATATGTACATGGAAAAGGGAAATAAATCCACAAAAATTCCTATCCCCACCCACCTGCAAAAATAAAAACCCAGACTATTTCCTCATATGCCCTTTAGTCATTCATTCACTCATTTAATCTTAACTAAAAGACTTAAAAGTGGCTATTCAGGACTAGTAATAAGCTTACATTCTAAAAGTCATAGAGGGGAGGGGGGAGGAGTAGCAAGCTCAGGGACCAGTTCACTTGCCCATATATCCCTGTGGCAGAAGGTGATTATGGTAAGGTTGCCATATTCCCAAAAGTGAAAATCCGGACAAAGTTGTTGTTAAATCTTTGGGATTTTTACAGCATTTTTCTTAAGAAATTGCTCTAGTTGCCATATGTCTGGGTTTCCCCAGACATCTTGCTCATTCGATGAAAATCTGCCCAGACACCATTTTGACAGCCTGATTCCCAGACATGTCTGGGGAAACCCAGACGTATGGCAGCCCTAGATGATGGACTCTCCCTTGTTGGAGCTTGGTTGGTTGGTCTCTGTCAGGGATGATAAAATGTCGATTCCTTTACCAAGAAGGGAGCTGGATTAGAGGACTTCCTGGATCCCTCCCAACTCATGATTCTATGGTTCTATTATCTTGATGGATGGACAGGAAATTCTTTGTGTTTTTAGGAATTTAGCTATGGGCAACAGATGGAACAGCTGGTACCTCCCAGCAGCCCTGGGCATTCTGAGCATGTTCTCCTTCACGGCCCTGCTCCTCATTTTGGTGGGAATCCACAATGTCACACTGCCTCCAGATAACAAGGTGAGTGTGCAGCCATACTTGATACGATGGACTTTTCTTTGAGGCAAATCCACTGAGTTATTTAAGAAACAAATGTACTCCTATTATATAGGCGTGGGGAACCTCAGGCTTCTCCATTTGGCCTCCAGGATTCTCCCCAGGCCATACACCCCTTTCCAGTCACACCCCTCATTGGAGCTTTTCTGCCTGGCTGGAACATGTCCCCTTGAGCTCTGATTATGCCTCTTCTTTGTCAGGATGAAGGGTGTGTTTGTGTGTGTGTAAGCTAGCCCACTGTACAAAGTGAAGAGAAACACTCATTGCTCCACCTACTTGGTGCTGCTCATCACTGGCATGTGGCGCCCAGGTGAAATTTGGCTCTCCGGCCAAGGAAGTTCCCCCACTTCTATCTTAAACCCTGATGAGAGTTCAGTGGTTTATTTTTTATTTTTTTCATTCTAACTTAGCAGCTCAGGTTTTGCACCACCTGACTCTTTCATTCTAAATGTCTCCCCCTCCAGTATGGGCTGGTGTTTGATGCGGGCTCATCCCATACCTCGCTGTTCATCTACCAGTGGCCAGTGGACAAAGAGAACAACACAGGCGTGGTCAGCCAAACCTTCTCCTGTTATGTCAAAGGTCAGCTTCTCCTAGTTACATAAAAACATGGTAGGGGCATCTGAGGGGGGTGGGAGAGGAATCCAGAAGGTCTAAAATATCAGCTGTATTCAACTCCCAGTGACCAAACAACATTGATTATGGAATGTTGACTCTCGGGCTTACGTTGGGGTTATGTTCTGTACTGCATAAAGCCAAAATTCCATATAGACAAAATAGTCTCCCTGCACCTACGAATACTCTCCCAAGGTGAGTGCAATGGTGGCTGGGATTGCTGACCTTCCCCCTCCCATACAGGCACCTGCCCCCTTTTTATTTATTTGTAAAAAAAAAATCGGCCAAGCGCGTAAAGATGAATTGGCACAAATTAAATGTGCCTAAGTTGTGAGTCAACTGTATATAGGTCACAGAGAGAGAGGGAGAGAAAGAAGGCATGTCATAGAGGGGGGCGAAGTGATGTTACTCAGAGAGGGGGCATCAAAGAGGGGGGTATGAGAAAGAGAGATGGGTGTCAGAGAGTGCTGGGGTGTCACAGAAAATAGAGGGGGGTCATGGGTGGGTGGGTGAAAGAGGGACAGTAGGGATAATGGGGATTCAGTTCAGTTTGCAATTAAAAGGAGGCTTAACCTAATTCGCATTTTCCAAAACAATAAAATACTCTTTAAAGCGCTGTCAGAGTGCTTTTAATGTGTGTTGTGAATGTGGTCTACAAACACAAAATATTAGGATAAATTTGCACTAAAAGCCTTGATGGTGACTTAAAAAAATAAGCTGAAGATGATCTGGAAATATGGGGAACTGAAATTAAGGCTGGAAAAAGTAAGATGTGGACCATACCGGTATCTTTGCTTTTTTGTGTTTCAGGGGGCGGGATATCAAGTTATGCTGAAAACCCTCCGCAGGCAGGTGCCTCCCTCGAGGAATGCCTGGATGCTGCCATGACCGTTATCCCCCGAGAAAGGCAGCAGGAGACGCCAGTTTATCTGGGAGCCACAGCTGGCATGAGACTGTTGAGGTACAAAGACAAAGAGCCAGGGTTTACAGAGTGAGGTGAAAACAGTCATGTTAACAAAACAGATGCCTAATAATAATAATAATAATAATAATAATAATAATAATAATAATGGATCTCAGACTAGGAGTCTCAATTTTGAGTTGCTTTATTTTAAAGGACAAGTATTTAGTCTTTAAGGATGCAAATACAATATAGGCTTGAAAGGGCAGCAGTTCTAAGGGTACAAGGCATGGCTTAGGTCCAAGCTATCTGAAAAGCTGCACTTGCCTGTCGGTACTCTGTGCATTTGTGTGCATTTGGACACCTCTTAAGATAGTGTAACCAAATTTTGCGTGATCAACGGATGAGCACTTCTGCATTTGATTACAATTGGACACCATTTTGCTTCAAGATGGCAGACTGAACCTTTCAAAACCACACCAACATTTGGGTTTCTTAGAATACCTGAGCAATGCTGGGTACGAAGCTGCCAGTAAACAAACAAACCCCAAACTCCAAGTTAGCCTCATGCTTCCAAGTTCACAGCTCTTCTTGGCAAATTACCCTACAGAATGGAGAATGAGTCTGCATCAAAACAAGTTCTGGAAGAAGTTGCCAAGACTATCAAGCAGTATCCTGTGAGTTTCCAAGGGGCTCAGATCATCAGTGGAAACGACGAAGGCGCTTACGGCTGGATCACTATCAACTATCTGTTGGACTCCTTCACCAAGGTGGGGGTGATGCTACATGACTATGAACAGGATGCATATATCAGGCATATTGTTCCAGGCCTAGAACAAGAATAAGCTAGATATTTCTGTAGTACAGTTGCCATCTTCCCTGGCCATGCTGGTTGGTTCTGATGGGAACCCAATAAGGATAAGCTATGTTGTGATCTCCAATCATTCCTGACCATTGGCTATGTTGGCTGGGGCTGGTGGGAATCCAACAACATCTGGAGGTCACTACGGTATTTTGCCTACTTGTGGGCTAGAGCATCTTATTAGAAATAGGAAGAGACAGATTTGAGGCTTTCATCAGCCCATGAAGCTGATCTTGGGCCAGTCATATAATCTCACGCAAGCCTAAAGGTAAAGGTAAAAGGACCCCTGACCATTAGGTCCAGTCGCGAACGACTCTGGGGTTGTGGTGCTCATCTCGCTTTACTGGCCGAGGGAGCCAGGGTACAGCTTCCAGGTCATGTGGCCAGCATGACTAAGCCGCTTCTGGCGAACCAGAGCAGCGCACGGAAATGCCGTTTACCATCCCGCTGGAGCAGTACCTATTTATCTACAGTACTCGCACTTTGACGTGCTTTCGAACTGCTAGGTTGGCAGGAGCAGGGACTGAACAACGAGAGCTCACCCTGTCACGGGGATTCGATGGAACACAAATATATTCTTTATCATCATGGTATTCTGCTGGTTGAGGCTTGACAGATCCTATTCCACTATGAGTTACTTCACTCCCGTTCTCTGTGCCTACCAACAGCTACTGTTGCTTAAATATTGCTTCTGGCCCTGCCCATTTCTCTAAGTCAGTGGTTTCCAACCAGTGTGCCATGGCACCCTGTGTGCCTTGAATGATGATCAGGCATGCAGCGGGCAACCCTCGCCTCTCTCCCTCTTTCTTTCCCTCCCACCTCTGATGCCCTCTTGCGTCTCTGCCTCCCAGAGGCTTGCACAGCTGTTTATTGCAGCAGCCCTGGCTATAAGCTCCGCAGGCAAGGGTGCAGGGCAGCTCAACTGCCGCCCAGAGGACTCCCAAGGAGATGGGAGAGGAGAGGAGGCTAGGGGAACACTCCGCAAGGGAGAGTGTTCTAAAGGGGGTGAGAGGTTGCCAGCTCTACACGCAAGGGTTGACATAACTCGGCTCTTGAGCCCTGCAGGGGTATCGAAGAAAGAATGTAGTTGGTCAAGGGAGCCGTGGACTCAAAAAGGTTGAAAAGCTCTGCTCTAAGGAGCCAATGACAGTTGAGTGGTGGGACATTTTCAAGATGGCAGGTATCCACCAGCTGATTAAAGGGGAACATCCAGGCATTTGATGTGGGCCAATTTAAGAATACAAGCCCCAGTGGATCAGATCAAAGGCCTGCCTCTGGTATGGGGACTCTGTAGGCCCTCCAGATGTTGCAAGTCAGGCAAGTCAACCCCAGACTTTTGTGCTGAGGGCTTCTGGGGTATGGCAAACTAATCAGGTACTTTTGTTTTGCAAGGTCTTTAAGAGCTTACCCTTATTACCAGTCAAAAAACCATAGTTAATAAACTCCAGTTAAACCACTGAACCGGGTTCTCACCTAATGCTGAACCATGGTTTGTCAAACTATGGTTGTTAAATCATGGTTTAACATTATGTCTGAACAAGGCCATAGAGCATTAGGAAATGCTGACCAGAATAAATGCAGAGGTGGGAAGATTGTTTTTTTCAAAAGTGGGAAGGTGCTCAGTACTAAAATCGGGTAGATCTCTAAATGATGTTCCTCCTGCCTCTTGCCAGGCCTCACAAGTGCTAACCTTTTGTGGTATCTCTGCAGTATTCTGCTAAAGACAGAGGATGGATTCACCCCCCTTCAACCAATATATTGGGCGCATTGGATCTTGGAGGGGCATCAACCCAGATTAGCTTTGTTCCAGCTGGCCAGATCACTGATCCAAACGAAGCCGCTCACTTCCGACTCTATGGGTTTGATTACACCATCTATACCCACAGCTACCTGTGCTATGGTCAGAACCAAGCCTTCCAGCACCTGATCCGGATTCTAATCGTAAGTCACTCGTTGCCAGTCAGAAGCTACTCTTGAGCAGAGAGACTTGGCTGGTGGTGGGAGGTGTTAACTGAAAGGGAAAGGAATATCATCTAGGAATATCATCTACAGAACCCTTAAAATTTCCCAAGAGTCTTGGCAGACCATTTAATGATTTTTCTACCTGTTGTACCCATTGAAATGTGCTGTGCTAGATGCTATATGGCTTTTAATAGTATTTTTATTGCTACTTTTATTTCTTACATATTTTATTTTATTGTATTACAGTTTGTTGCATTGGATTAAAATCAAACTAAAATAAGCAATAATAATACACTTAAAATCAGTATGAATGTTTAACATGAGCATGCGACAGACCACTTGAACAAAGCTCACAGACCACAGTTTGCAAATCCCTGATCTGGGCTACAATAAAACAAAAATAGGGATCAAACCTTAAAGAATTTCATGCACAGTATTGTTTTTAGATGTTCTTAAAGAAATTTAAAACGTAGGCATCAAACACTTTGAAACTCCCTGCCTATTGACATCATGCAGGCACCTTTATTGTACTGTACTATTTTCAGTACCTTCTAAAACCATACTTGTTTAGGCAAGCCTATCCACTTTTAGAATGTTGGCTTGTGTTTAATCTGGTTTTTTAAATTTATCATTGATTCATTGATTTTATTCTGTTAACATTTTAAGCCGGGGGGGGGATTGTAAAGATATTATTATTATTATTATTATTATTATTATTATTATTATTATTAAATCAAAAGATGACCATTTTTAAATTGTTGTGTCGTCCCCCCCCCCCCGATAATTTTATTCTTTGATTTGCTTTGTAAGGTTTTATGAATCTATTAAAAATAATTTTGGATAACAAATGCAAATGAAAAGGTATAATCAACAGGTTGTAGGTAAACTCAAGGTTTATCCCAACTCTTTGTTTTCTAATTGTCTTGTTTGCAGGAGTAGAATTGATTTGTTTTCAACTGCATTAGCCTCATCTGTGCTACACACTTAAAACAGTGTCATACCACTTTAAACACTCGTGGTTCCCCCAGAAGATCCTGGGATGTGTACTTTACTAAGGGTCTGAGAGATGTTAGGGAGATCCCCTATTCCCCTCTTAGATATACCATTCCCAGAGTTCCCTCTTCGATTGCTAAACCACTCTGGGAAATGTAACTCTATGAATGGGGAATAGGGATCATTCCACTCCTCCGGGAAGTAATGGTGGCGACCAACTTCAATGACTTCTGAAGAGGATTGTGTTGCTGTTTAGTCGTTTAGTCGTGTCCGACTCTTCGTGACCCCATGGACCATAGCACGCCAGGCACTCCTGTCTTCCACTGCCACCCGCAGTTTGGTCAAACTCATGTTGGTAGCTTCGAGAACACTGTCCAACCATCTTGTCCTCTGTCGTCCCCTTCTCCTAGTGCCCTCAATCTTTCCCAACATCAGGGTCTTTTCCAAGGATTCTTCTCTTCTCATGAGGTGAAGAGGATTAGAAGAGGATTAGACCAACCCATAGAGGAGGATAAGGCTATATGTTCCATTGTATGCCTCTTAATGTCAGTTGGACAGCACTATTGAGCTCAGGTCTTTAGCTTCCCATTGGTGCATCGGGTTGTCCATTGTGAGAACAGGATGCTGGACTCGTGCCATTGGCCCAATCCTGCAGTGGTCTCCTTATGTTCTTATGAAGGTACATCTGGACTATGGTTTCACTCTGTGGTTCTTGCCTCCAGAATTCAAGCTCATCAGATCGGATCGATCACCCTTGCTATCCAAAGGGCTACACTTCATCCATCACAACTGAGTCTGTCTATAGCAGTCCATGTGCCAAGCAATCAAACCCACCTCCAGCCTCGAAGAACTTTACCCTGGTGGGCACAGGCAATGCTATCCTTTGCCGGGAAGCCTTCAAGAGTATTTTCAACTTCACAAACTACAAATATAATATATCCTCTGGTTTCAACGGGGTCTACCAGCCTAAGGTCAACGGGAAATTTCTGGTATGAGAGCATGCCAATTAATGCTTAAAAGTTGGGAATAGGGATGTTCCTCTGTGTGTCTGTGTCTGTCATGCCCTTGGGTTCACACAGAAGTAATGAATAGTCCAAATGCACATGGGCGTAACCAGGAGGGCCGGTGGGGGGCGTATAAGACTACTTTTTAACCCAGGAAAATCTTCTCAGAAGTCGGGGGTTTTCTTATACGCCGGGTCGTATTTCTTATAAAGCGAGTATATCCCAAACTCTATATTTTAACTGGAAAGGTTAGGGGTCGTCTTATACGCCCAGTCGTCTTATATGCCGGAATATACGGTAAATAAATAAAAATACTTAAGTAGAAATTGTGACAGATTTTTCTGAGTGCTTGGGGTCAAAAGAAAGTAATTTAAAATAGATGTTGTTGAGGCATTTCATTCCAAATCTGCTAGAAAGAGCCAGACAGAGTATGATGACAGGCGGGTGTCCTGCCCCCCCCCCCCATAACATAAATCTTGGCTACACCCATGCAAATGCAATTTATCAGTTGAATAATACTAGAATGTTTATTACTTTCATTTATTATTTACTTTTTCCACTGAAACATAGTTTTGAATTGTTTTGTATTCTCTTTTTGTGTCTTATAAATGAATTTCATTACTGATTTATCATCTGATTTTATTTTGTTGCAAGCTTTATTCAAGGACCTCATCCTTCAGTTTATTAGCTAAAGTAAAAAGGAAAGTAGAAAACTGGTCCATCTATCCTGCTGTAGTCTACACTGACTGGCAGAGGCTCTCCAGAGTTTCAAGCAGGGTTTTCTCCTGCTCTACCTGGAGATGCCATCAGGGATGGAACCGGGGGCCTTCTGCATGCAAAGCAGATGCTCTACCATTGAGCGACGGCCTTTCTGCTAAAAATAAACTAAGATCCTAGTCCTCATGGTTCTGAATAATGGGCTGAATTAAAACATAGGTCCATCTAGTTCTCTTCCAGCCCTACCAGGAGATGCTGACGAATGAATCTGGGACCCTTTGCATGCAAAGCTTCTGCTCTGCCACTGGTCTACACCCTTCCCCGGGCTTCTATAGCCATTGTTGGTTTTGTGTCTCTCACTCACCTCTTCATGTTTTGTTTTGTTTTAAATTTCAGGCCTTTTCTGCCTATTACTATACCTTCAATTTCCTGAACTTGACTGAAACTCAGCCACTGGCCACTGTTGAAGATACTATCAAGACGTTCTGTGCCAGGGATTGGGACGAAGTAGGTATCCTATCATCCTGGTGTGGTTTGGCTACCTTGGGAAGGAGGTCACAGGAGACTTGTTGACCAATCTGCAAAATGAACATATATTTACGAATATATCAGTTGAGGCACTCCAATTTGGTAGCCCAAATTCTGCTGCTCACACACCAGATCTCTTGGGCAGAGTTGATGAAGGACATTTTTTCTGCCGGAGGGCCACATTCTCTTCTGGGAAACCATCCAGGCCAGGGGGACACATATCCATTTGTGGGCAGGGCCAGAAGTGCAAGTGGGTGTGGTCAGAGAGGCAAAGATGGGCAGAGCAGCCCATGAGAATTTTCCCTTTCGTACAGTAGCCTCTTTCTGTACACATCGCTATCTATACTCCAACAAGCATGATCAGAGTTCAAATGACACAGCCCAGCCCAGCCAAAACACTCAAGGAGGGCACAGAGCAGAGTTGCTGAAATGTGTAGCCTGGGTGAAGCAAGTGTGGCTGGAAAAGAAGAAGAAGAGTTTGGACTTGATATCCCGCTTTATCTCAAAGCGGAGTCTCAAGGAGTCTCAAAGCAGCTAACATTCTCCTTCCCTTCCTCTCCCACAACAAACACTCTGTGAGGTGAGTGGGGCTGAGAGACTTCAAAGAAGTGTGACTAGCCCAAGGTCTCCCAGCAGCTGCATGTGGAGGAGCGGAGATGCGAACCCAGTTCCCCAGATTATGAGTCTACCTCTCTTAACCACTACACCACACTGGCTCTCACACATCCTCTCTGGAGAGGAGGTGTCACCTGGCAAGAGGCCTGAGGGCCAAATACAGAGATTTGAAGGGCTGGATTTAGCCCCTGTACCTGAGGTTCTCAACCTTTTCTTTAGGAAGACAGCCAACAGCCTTCAGATGCTACCAAAGCCCCAGAATCAGTTCCCTGGGTCTGTTCTCAGCCTGCCAAAGTCGTCGCCTATGCTTTTTACCTACACAGGTGCCACAAGACCCAAAGCTGTCTTTGCTGAAACACAGCTGCCCTTCGGAAAGTATTGAAGGTTCACACAACAGGACCCTTCAGTCACCTTAATCCAGGCATGGGGAACCCTGTCACCCTCCAGATGTTGCCAAAATAGAATTCTCACCAGTTCCCAGGCAGCACAGCTCATGGTCAAGGGTGATGGAAGTTAAAGTCCAATGACATCTGGAGGGTCACAGGTTCCCCATCCCTGCCTTCAAAGGATTTCAGGTAATTGCACTGAGTTGCTGCTGGTCAGAGTAGCCAATGAGGTGCCCTCCAGATAAGGTCGGACTCCAACTTGCATCAAACCAGCCAGTATAGCCAATGGTCAGGAAATGAACACACTCCTACCTCAGCTGCTCTTGAAATGCTGTCTCTCTCCCTCCCTGCCTTTCCTCAGGTGAAATCCACCTACTCCAGCGAGAACGAGGCCCATCTGAAAAACTACTGTGCTAGTGCCAACTACATCCTTACTATCCTGCTGGACGGTTACGGCTTTGGAACGGACACCTGGAACAACATTGCCTTCCAGATGCGGGTGAGGGCAGAGCTGAAGGTCATGTCGGTGTATATGGTTTAGGTCCAAGGTATCTAAACCAGCCCAGGTTTTGAAGGGACTGATTGTTTGCAGAGAGTTTGTCCTAACCCCTTCTACCTCTGCCCATTTCAGTTCCCCACCCCCACATAAGCCATTGCTTTCTCCTCCTTGCCAATGGTCTGGGGAAAAAATCACTTTCACAAGGGCTTCTGTAGGCGAAAATAGATACAGATCACCTGTGTGGGATAATTAACAAAATGCTTAGCTGGAACTCTCTAGATCCAAAGCACAGGACTAAACACTTTCTCCAGCAAGAGAGAGCCCCCAGCAGCAGAGTTTAAAAGTCACAAAAGCAAGCAGCAGTGTACTGTGAAGATATAGGCTGTTGAAACCATTTTAATATCCCATTTAGTCCACTTTCAGAACTTCCCTGTTCCTACTGCTCTTAGCCACAGACCACACACCTTAGTGAGTTTTGAAATGCTTTACTTTACTTTACTAAATGGCCTCGGTCCAGTATACCTGAAGTAGCGTCTCCACCCCGATCGTTCTGCCCGGACACTGAGGTCCAGTGCTGAGGGCCTTCTGGCGGTTCCCTCGTTGCGAGAAGCCAAGTTGCAGGGAACCAGGCAGAGGGCCTTCTCGGTAGTGGCACCCGCCCTGTGGAACGCCCTCCCATCAGATGTCAAAGAGAAAAACAGCTACCAGATTTTTAGAAGACATCTGAAGGCAGCCCTTTTTAGGGAGGCTTTTAATGTTTAATAGTATTTTATTTTTCAGTTGGAAGCTGCCCAGATGGGCGGGGTATAAATAAATAAATAAATAAATAAATACCATCATCATCATCACCATCATCATCATTATTATTTACAAAGTTTCAAAAGTCAGGTTCAGGCATTTATCTATATAGCAGCAAGTAAACACAGGTAGAAATCTTGGGATACAAAATATAGTGAAATAGCCCTAAGTACACGATCTGATCCTGGAGCCCCAGGTTCTCTCCCAGCCCAGGAAATGGCAAGGAAGCCCACCTCTGCCTGAAATTCCAGCTTTGTGTTGGCTCATGGCAAGGCTATTAGCATTAAGTGGTGGGCACGGTGTTTGCCCTCCTTTGTAACTCTACTCTCTCTCTCTCCTTCTCTTGCAGGCTGCCAACTCGGAAATTGGTTGGACTCTGGGCTACATGCTCAACCTCACCAATATGGTCCCCTCAGAGGCCCCTCTACAGCTGAAAGGGCAAGAGGAACCGATGTGGGCAGCCAACGTTTTCTTCATTGCCGCTGTGCTGGCAATCTGTATGGTCCTGCTGATGATGTATTTACTGCGCTGAGACAAAGCAACCACAGTTTGGACTGTTCACCTCCCCACAGCCTCTGTGTGGGTTAAGGTGGGGCAGTCAGCTCACCAGCCCCTCAGCGGACCCACAAGCAAGCAAACACTAAACAGATTGGCGGGAGCCACCAAGCCACACCAGCTTCAACTCTCTAAGTCCCAATGGGACCAACATAGGCTACTTGCCCAACTAACAATGATAATGCCCTTTCTTTTCAGAAGTACATGCAGTATATAATTTATTGTACCATAATCCCCCCTCCCCAGCAGTGCATTAGCTACGTAAACCGTAAAGTCCCTAGTAAGGAACTTATCTCTTCCATGAGTTGTTGCAATGGTCAGCGGCAAGCTGCTTTCTTTCTCATCAACCCCCCCCCCAAAAAAACACGGGGTGATGATAAGATATCTTATTGTCTTTGTCCCCTCGCGGGAACAATGAAATTACTGTCCTATGCTGCAGGAATCTCCTAAGACACTGGGAATAATGGAGGTAGGGCCTTGACCTCCCTCGAAAGCACTCTAGCAATATTATTAGTAATGAAAATTAATTGTAATAGGAATGAATTTACAAGTACTATTGTTTCTCATCCAGTGTTTACTGGGCCAGTAGTTCACTGGTGCAGGGTGCCAGGAGTCAGTCGGACAGGAGCTACAGTGGTCTGATTCAGATCTGGAAGAGGAACTGCCTGGGGTGGGACCCCCAAAGATGCAGGGACTAAAAACACTATGCAAATACTGTAAATGCTTGGGGGAGTTGATTCTATGGGGCTGGTTCTCATCTCCCTGTTGTGGACAGCTAGTTACATCCTTCTTCTTCTTCTTCTTCTTCTTCTTCTTCTTCTTCTTCTTCTTCTTCTTCTTCTTCTTGCACTAAAATATTTTTGTGGGTGAACGGATCTCTCTCAACCCAATCAGGAACAAACCTTCCACAAGACTTAAGGCATGTGCAGGCTGTCTTCATTTTCCCCTTGAGATTCCATCACATACCAGCAAAATTCAAATTTGAAATGAAATTGAATGTGGAGTACTTGGGCAACAAAAAGAGACCTGGACTTTTGTGGCAAGAAATGCGATGGGAAAATGTGTGGGATAGCACATGACACGACACCATAGAAATTCCCTGCAGACAAATTGGAATGAGTGTGCAATAAATACCGGTAGTTGGACATTGTATGACCTCCCTGCAAACTTTGCACAAACAAATCAGGACAAATGTTCAATAAACAGGTCATCAGGAACTGACCTCACAGTGCTCGCTTGAAAACTTTAAAATTCTTTTTATTGCACATTTCTCAAATAAAAACTTTGCTAAGTGTTTACTGTGGACTTATGAAACCAGGAATTATCTGCGGTGCTCTGCTTTTATTGAAGGATTTGGTAATGAAGACCAAATCTGGCTTTCAGAGAAACTTATCTTTCATGAAGGAAGCTTCGCACTAGTCCTTATGGATTTATGAAACCAAGGATTACCCAGTGCAGGATTTGGTATTGGAGGCAGGGTTTGGCTTCCATGACTGGCTGGGGATGATGGGAGTTGGGATAGTCCAAAAGAGCTGAGGGTGCCAGGTTGGGGGAAGCTGGCCTTACAGGCGTAGATGGCTGTAAAAAGGGGGCGGAGACAAATTCAGGGAGCTAGATCCACAGCATACATTTGAAGCACACCTAATGCATATTTAAAGGTTGTAATATCTACCAAAGAATCCTGGGAACTATAGTTAGTTAAAGATGCTGTGAATTGTAGCTTTGTAAGGGGGAACCAACATGAAGCTCAACATCAAAAAAAACCAAGATCATGGCCACTGGTCCCATCACCTCCTGGCAAATAGAAGGGGAAGAAATGGAGGCAGTGAGAGATTTTACTTTCTTGGGTTCCATGATCACTGCAGATGGCGACAGCAGTCACAAAATTACAAGACGCCTGCTTCTTGGGAGAAAAGCAATGACAAACCTAGAAAGCATCTTAAAAAGCAGAGACATCACCTTGCCGACAAAGGTCCGTATAGTTAAAGCTATGGTTTTCCCAGTAGTGATGTATGGAAGTGAAAGCTGGACCATAAAGAAGGCTGATCACCGAAGACTTTATTCTTTTGAATTATGGTGCTGGAGGAGACTCTTGAGAGTCCCATGGACTGCAAGAAGATCAAACCTATCCATTCTGAAGGAAATCAGCCCTGAGTGCTCACTGGAAGGACAGATCGTGAAGCTGAGGCTCCAATACTTTGGCCACCTCATAAGAAGAGAAGACTCCCTGGAAAAGACCCTGATGTTGGGAAAGATTGAGGGCACTAGGAGAAGAGGACGACAGAGGATGAGATGCTTGGACAGTGTTCTCAAAGCTACCAATATGAGTTTGACCAAACTGCGGGAGGCAGTGGAAGACAGAAGTGCCTGGTGTGCTCTGGTCCATGGGGTCACGAAGAGTCGGACACGACTAAACGACTAAACAACATCAACAAGGGGGAAACCATAGCTTCCAGGATTCTTGTGGGGTGTGGGGGGGAGTCATGTACTTCAAATGTGCATTGGATGTGCTTTAAATGTATGTTGTGAACCTGGCCTTAGTCATGAGGTAGGGACATGGGTGGTGCTGTGGTCTTGGGCTTGCCGATCGGAAGGTTGGTGGGTTCGAATCCCTGCAACCGGGTGAGCTGCTGTTGCTCTGTCCCAGCTCCTGCCAACATAGCAGTTCGAAAGCATGCCAGTGCAAGTAGATAAATAGTACCACTGCAGCGGGAAGGTAAACAGCGTTTCTGTGCGCTCTGGCACGCCTCACGGTCCTCCGTGCACCAGTAGCGATTTAGTCATGCTGGCCACATGACCCAGAAAACTGTCTGTGGACAAACGCTGCCTCCCTCAACCTGAAAGTGAGATGAGTGCTGCAACCCTATAGTCACCTTTGATTGGACTTAACCATCCAGGGGTCCTTTACCAACACCAACCATTTTACCTTTTAGTCATGAGGTTTAAATTCACATTCAGCAGATCACTGAATCACAGTTGCTGGGGAAAGCTGTCCTTGGGGAATGAATGGTTGTTGTCTTCCAGCCCTGCTCATATAGCTTTGGTCTGATCCTGTGGGGCTCTTCTCATGTTTTTACTGTTCGCATACCTTGCATCCTGGAATCAGAGTGGAACAAACGCTTCCAAATTCTGGAATTCAAAGGCTTTATTCATGCAGAAACTGTTTACAGAATGAGTGGAGATAGAAGGAGAGAAATAGCACATATCTTGTCTCAAAAAGTTGGGACAGAGCAACAAACAAAATAGCTCAGCTTTTAGGGCGGCATTATTGACAAAGCAAAGACAATAAGCAAGTGCTGGCAAGATTGCTAGACCAACAGTGCCCTCTGGTGGTTTAAAGTAACTAATGCATTAACTACAAACTCAAGAGAAGGAAATATATTTGCTTTTCACCAACACCCCAATCCAATTAACTTTATTGTACTAGCCATTGGCCATGACAAATCTGAATAAAAAATAAATACAAGCAAAAGGGATGCTGCGCCACAGATAGTAGTCTCTATTTAGATCTCTGAGTTTCCCTTACATTTCACTGCTATATTGTCCAGGGTCTTCTTTCTGATCTTTTCAGCCACCAAAGCAAAAAGGGTAACTTTATGAGTCACTGAAATGTATCCATTCCTAAGAAGCCAACACTTCACCAACACTTAGATGCATTTTCAGCATGTCTGAAGGGCAACACAGCACCTAATGGCAAGGGAAGGGTTGATTGTAGCACCTGTGATTGAATGGGTGGGTGAGCTAGGGGACGAGCCCCCTTTTTCTGCTCTAGGAGCAGGTGTGTCAACAGCACTCTCGCACAGCAAAGCTTTTTGGGAAAATGCCAGTGGTTCCATTGCAGCGTCCTTCCAGCCACTCCTCGTTCACTGTGAAAACACAACCCGGGTGAAGGCAGGTGGGTTTATGGCCAAAGACACAGATCAAGGGAGGGGGGTGAGGAAGGTGCCTCTGGTGTCTTTTAATCTGGGAGGGGGGGGGACATTTTCCCCTTCAAGGACCATCAAACATCCATCTCTGCCCTGCCTACCTTCAGAGAGGATCTCCAGCTTGTCACCTTCTTTGAAAGACAGATCCTCCTGCCCCTGAGCAGTGTAGGGGTGGCATGCAATCATGTGGTAGAGCACTGGACTGCTCCTGGTATCCCTTTGGGCCTTCAGAACACAAACAAACAGGACTGGATCAACACATGCACTGGAATCAGAGGGTTGGTAAGGAATCTCAAGGGTCATCTAGTCAAACCCCCTACCAATGCAGGCAATCCACTACTGCAGCATCCGTAAAAGGTGGCCAGCCAGCTTCTAATGAACCCACTTCCAAGGAATTTTGCTTCCACCATCCAACAGCTTTTACTGTCAGGCATGAGGTTGTAGAGGGAGCTTGAGTAAAGCAATTAACTCTACCGCTTCAAGTTGGAGGATACAATTTCTGAATATTAATGTTATCTCACTAAAAATTGAAAACAGCAAAGCGGGACTGGTGTGCTAGCCTCCTGCTTGCAGGGAAAGTTGTTGTTCAGTCTTTAAGCCAGATAACCCAACACCAATCAACACATACCTGGCACCAGAGGGTCAGCTGACCACCTTCCATGCTTTGCCAGATGTTCCTCAGTTCTTCATCATTGCTAACAGGGATCAGCTCATCACTACCTGAAATCTTGTACCTGCAAAGGGTCAGTGATGCAATCATGCACAGGTACATAGGAAGCTGCCAAGGCAAGAGTGGCATGGATGGACACACCATACATTTAAAGCTCATGGCTTTCCCCAAAGAACCCTAATACATATGCATTTTTGTAAACATTGTTGGGTTGGAGAACTGCACCACGAAATTAGGAGAAGTGCAAATTTCAAAGGATAGTTGTGTATAGGTTTGCAGATTGTGTTGGAAAGCCACAGATCAGATAGATTTGACTTTCATACCTAGCTGGTGCCAGTTCTTTTTTAAAAAAAATAATAATTTTTTATTAACTTTTTCCAAATAAACAAACAAAACAAAAACAATTTTTTATACAATTCATCTTATATTCACCCATCTCAGTTCGTTTTGCTCTGCCGAGCTGTGACTTCCCTCCCTCCCGTCATTCGGCTTTATTTCTCACTCTTATCTCGCAGTTCCTTTTTACCCACATTTTAAATCAGTTCGTAGGATTTATTTCAGTCCTGCAAGTGTCTTTAAACTTCTACAGTTCTTCTCTATATAGTCAATGAAACTTTGCCTCTCCCTGGTTGCGGATCCCGCAGGTCAACTTTGCTAACTCTGCATAGTCAATCATTTTTGTCTGCCACTCCTCAATCATGGGTATCTCTTGTAATTTTTAATAAAGTCCTTGCCGCGGTTGTGGCATACATAAATATCTCCTTTTGCTATCTCCTCTCCCATTAGTCCCAACAGAAAAGCCTCAGGTTTTTTGGGGGGAAAGGTATACCTAAACATCTTTTTCAATTCATTATATATCATTTCCCAAAATCTTTTTACTTTTTCGCATGTCCACCACATTTGATAAAATTCACCATCTTTATCCTGACTACCTGGTGCCAGTTCATGTGAATCTCAGAGCCTACCTCACTGACATCCGTGTAGCCTGCTGGCGGCACTCTTCCTGTAGCAGGTTCCTGAAGTCAGCCAGGGATGGGGCAGGACACATTTTCACCTTGACAGAGTAGGAGGTGTGAATCTTCAGCAGCATGAACCCATTGGCGATGTCACCAGCCTCCCCAGAAGAGGATAAGTCCTGCTCAAGAGATGGAAAGGTATGGCTGAGCAAAGGGAACACCTGAAACAGTGTGTGTGTGTGTGTGTGTGTGTGTGTGTGTGTGTGTGTGTGTGTGTAATAAATAAAAATGTAACTTGACTCCCCTTCCTGACACCCCCAAACAGTATTTTGGGATACAGATTGCCTTTCGTGGAAGCACAATATAGTCTACAGATAGGATTAAGAAGCTTCTACTGAGAAGATTTTCCTGGGTTAAAAAGTAGTCTTATACGCAGGAATATACAATATTCCTGCATTGTATATTCCTGAATATACAATAAACTTGGTATTCAGTCTCCTGTAACAGCATTTCCCCCTTCACAGTGCTCATTGTTTATTTACCACCTACAATCAAAATAAATGACTCTGTTATTTAGATCCACATCTCGTTTTTCTTAATTTATCTAACTCTTCTCCAGTTAATCCTATTTTCCCTTGAAAAGACCATACCATTTGAAATGTAGTTGGCAGGGGTGCCCATCCTGTTTTGCCACCTGAAACAGGAATTGCTGCCCCCCCTACCACCATGTACCCCACTTCCACCACCGCTGCACCCCAGTTTTTGCCAAACTCCTCAAAGCATTGCAATTCAGCTTCTCCACCTTGGGGCAGTGAGGATGAGTAGCAACACTGAGCATCCAAACACCTCCCTCTTGATGATGGAAGTGGTGAGTAGAGGACCGCTTCCTGCGCTGAGGGGGGTGTTTCCCCCCCTCCTCATGGATGGGCCAGCTCAGTTAATTGGAACCATTCTGCCAGATTCCTGACTATTTATAAAACCAATAAACAAACACCAGTCTGCCAAAAACATGTCCGCCTTTCTTTGACCTCTCATTGCTTGGATTTTGTGAGACAATCTTTCCAGGACAGCTAGCTGGCAAACTTTACAATGCCAATATTATAGATTCATAAAACTTACCAGTTCTTCTGAAGCAGATTTTAGGGCTGTTCATGATGCAATAGCTAAAGCCCTTTTGCAACTACATTATATTATGTTACGTCACATTATTGCCATGGCAAATACAGAATCTCACCTCCAGGGATTCATTTTGACCAGCGATGTTCATGTCTGCCCAGCCGTCATCTTCCTTGGCTGGTGCTGCAAAACAAGCTTCACCCACTTACTAATAAAGCTGAATATGCTTTATATTTTATTTTTATTTTAGTTAATATTTATTTGATGTTTAGATTTTAAAATTTATACCCCACTCTTCACCATATGGCTCCCTTAAAGTGGCTTACAAGAACAAAATGCACAATATGCAATTTAAAGAATCTCCCCTCAAGAAAAAATTATAGGAGCTGTACTTTGTTAAGGGTCTGGGAGCTCTAGCTCTGGGAAGTATAAACTGCCAGGAATCTTTGAGGAGGAGATGTGTTTCAAATGCCGGGTGTGTACACAGCCTAATTCTATTAGTTAGACCCTGCCTTTATCATATTATTTTTATACCCCACCTTTCATCCGTGGTTCTTCCCCCTCCCCATTTTGCCCTCACAACTGTGCTGGATAGATTGGGCTGAGAGATGGGGAGAGGACTTACTGGCCCAAGGTCACCCGGTGAACTTTGTGGCTGAGTGGGGATTTGAACCCTGAGCTCCCAAGCCCTAGTCAGACACTCTAACCCAGGCACCCCCAAACCTTGGCCCTCCAGATGTTCTGGACTACAATTCCCATCTTCCCTGACCACTGGTCCTGTTAGATAGGGATCATGGGAGTTGTAGGCCAAAACATCTGAAGGGCCGCAGTTTGGGGGTGCCTGCTCTAACCAATATGCAACAAAGCAGAAAGGAAGCAAACTGGTTCCTTCTCCCTCTATTTCCTTTGCTGTAGGCTCTGTAGCTCTGCACACCCACTGGGAGAAACAGGAGGATATAAAGGCTGCCTCCAGACATCTGACAAATCCCCTTCTTGTGGCTGACCTGATTTCTGAATATTTTGCCTCTCGCAGGGGAGGGTGGGGGGTGCTTTTCCAGGTGGTGGGGGAATCCGACTGATGCCTTTCTGCAAGAAGTGAGAAGCTTTGAGATATGCCAAATCCCTTGTACGCACACACACACAAGAGGTTGCTACTCTCTTTGGCTTGGGGTGGGGGGAAGGTAGATGATAACAAGAGGAGCAAAGCAAGGGGTGCTAAAGTTCAGGAATACCTAATACGGGGTTGCCAACTTTTCCAGCCAGCCTCTGTAGCTGTGCCTTTTAAGAGCAGCTTCCTTTGCATCTCTGAGGTGGTGAATATGTTGATCTACGCACTGCATTAAGTTTCAGTGGCTGATTTCTGCACATCAGCAAATATTGTATGGAACAGCCCAGGCACTGGCCACTTTCAGGTCAGCTGGCCACCTTTATGGCTGTGAGGGAGAGGCAGGCTGATGTGGCAATCTGGGAAGTATAGGTGGTTTAGGGCAGGCAATGCTTCTAGAGAGAAGCCAGGGGAAAGACGTTGGCAACTGCTGTCTCTGCGCCAAGAGCCCGTGAGCATCCCACATCCTTCCCTTGCTTTCCCTCCTTCACCTGGGGCTGGGGACCATGAAAGCCGATGCCACAATCTTCCTCAAAAGCAGAAGAGATGACCTGTGAATGGAGCGAGGGTGGTATAAAATGAGCATTACTTTATTTATGATTTTCAATTTTATACATTTCACTAATTTTACAATCATTTCGACATTTCAAAACGTGACTCCCTTCCCCCTCTTTCTGCTGTTCCTTAAATTTATTTTTAATATTTTCTGCCTTTCCAAATTAACTTAATTTGCTCATTTATTCATCTACTTTAAATAATACTTTTATACAACTGCAGGTTATTACAATAATCCTGCCAATGTTCTTATCTGTTTACAATTTATCTGTAAATATTCAATAAACCATTTCTAGTCTTTTATAAAAAAGTTTGTTAGCTTGATTGCTTATTTTTCTGGTAAGTTTTGCCAATTTTGCATATTCCATAAGTTTTTGAACCCCTTCTTCTTTTGCTGGGTCTTTTTCTTCTTTCCATTTTGGGGCAAGTAACATTCTTGCCACTGTAGTTGCCTACGTGAATAAATTTCTATACAGCTTGGGTAGTTCTGACCCTAACATGAGCATTACAAGCCAGATGTGTGCAGTGTCAACTACTGGCTGTTATTTGGGATCCTGAGAACAAATACATGTTAATGGGCCTTCTCTTGGAATGCTCTCATTTATGGAATACTTTTGCTGAGGGAGGAGTTCCTGACTCCAACCTTGTCATTGATTTGGCACTGTTTTTGATTTTCCAGGCATTGGGGCAATGCCTATTATTTTCTATTGTACTGTTAATTTTGTGTTTCATAATGCTTACGTGCCTTTATTGTATGTTATTGGTTGTAAAGCAAAGTACAGTCATATCTCGGGTTACAGCCGCTTCAGGTTGCGTGCTTTTGGGTTGCGCACCACACCGAACCCAGAAGTCCTGGAATGGCTTACTTCCGGGTTTCGGCACTCGCGCATGCGCAGAAACACTAAATCATGCTTTGCGCATGCACAGAAGGCCTAATCGCGAACCGCACATGCACAGATGTGGCACTGCAGGTTGAGAACGTGCCTCTCACACGGATCATGTTCACAACCTGAGTGACCACTGTACTCATTTAACAAACCTTAACAACAACAACAACAACAGCAACAACAACAACAACAACAACAACAACAACATTTGTTGCCAGGTTCCTAAACCAGCCTGCGCTTTTCTCTCTCCTGGCTTGGCTTATCTCTCTCTCTCTCTCATCAGCATAAGGGGCGCCAGCTGAATGGAAGAATGGTTTGGAGTAAGGCAGACCTGGCTGTGGGTCATCAAGGCTGCTCCCTGCAAGGCCCCTTCCACCTGGCCTGGTGGGGCAGGGCCCACACTCACCAGCCCTACTGAAAAGACTCCTCATGAGGGCGGAGGAACATCACCCAGCTATTGTTTTATTGATTTATTGATTTAATATGCTGCACACCGCTTTGAGATTTTTTTATTAAAAATATAATGCGGTATAGAAAATTTAAAAATAAATACTCTGCAGTTTGTGCAGCAGCCAATAGGTGGCCATGCCAATTCTAGCATGAGGAATGGCCAGGCAGGAACAGGCAAGCTATTTAACAGAGGGTTAACAGAGAGCAAGCCACTTCTTTAAAAGGGCATAGAGCAAGAGAGGAGGGGCTTGGGGCAAATTGTGTGGAGCCCCTAGCAAATTCCTGTACGAAAAGTGCCAAAACAATTTACAACCAGAGTAAAAATACAATCAAAAGCATATACGAGTATGTTTTAAAAAAATACTCAAAATACAAACATCCAATCATTGATGATGGTCAAAAGTCCAAGAGAGAGAGAGAGGGAGGGAGAGAGAGAGAGAGAGAGAGAAGGGTGCTTTTGCCTGTTGCAAAACAATGGCAAAATTGGTGCCAGGTGGGACAATTTTGTAAAGAGGGAGCCTCCCCGACAAGCTTTATTTCTACATGCAAGGTTTTGCTGGGGGAGGGGAGTTGTACAGAAGAGCATTCCAGCATGTGAGCCCCACCCCTCTCCTTTACCAAAGTAGTTCAGTCCAGGAGCATGCTGACTCCCTTCGGGAAAGACTAGCCCCATCACAGCATAAGAACATCACCCCTTTTATCTGCGGAGTCAGGTTCTACCTTGGCTTGGCCCAGGAAGTCTTTTTCTTCTAGTTCTTCCACATCCTTCTTTGGGGGCTTGAAGATCTCCCCCTGAGGGACACTTCGGGGTTCCAAGAAGAGATG
This sequence comes from Zootoca vivipara, assembly GCF_965207765.1. NCBI lineage: Eukaryota > Metazoa > Chordata > Lepidosauria > Squamata > Lacertidae > Zootoca > Zootoca vivipara. The sequence continues at coordinate 37,920,003 of NC_142585.1, forward strand.
TTCCTAGGACAGGGCAGGTTTAGGGTAGACTATTCACAACAGGGTTATCTTGTCTTGGATATATATATTTACCTGAAGCTGCAGAAAGGAAGGTCATCTTGTCTAAGCTCCTGCTTTGCAAAGGAAATTCCTCTGTGTAAAGGGTTGCCAGAAGGCAGTTCTCTCTTTCAGGGGTGGGGAACCTCAGGCCCAGGGGCCATATGTGGCCCTCCAAGCGTCTCCACCTGGCCCTTGCAACTCCCCAAATGCCACACCCCTCGCTGGCCTCTCTTTGCACCTCCCTTGAGTGTTTTTCCTTGGCTGGAATGTGTTCTTGAACTCCAGCAGTGCCTCTTGCTTGTCTGGATGGAGCAATGTGAGTGGGCAATGAAAAGGGTATCTGGAGACACTGTGTTTTTGTGTGTGGGGGGGGGGGCTTCTGCTAAGCAGCCTCTTCCGTGGAAGGTGAAGCTACACTTCCAGGAAAAACCGACTGGCTCAGGTTAATGCAGCAAATCATACCTGCACTTGCTTTAGAGCACTATCAAGGTGGTGGATTTGACCCTTTGGGGTCTCCCTGGCAGCCTCCTTCAGTGCTTGCTGAGCATCCTGCCACTGTCCAAGACGGCAGTGAGCCGCAGCAGTGTTGTACGCCACCTGCAGACCACACAAGAAATAACATTTCAGCTGGATGCAAGCCTTGGACATTACTGTACAATGGTGCCTCGCAAGACGAATTTAATTCGTTCGTCTTGCAAATCACAGTTTCCCATAGGAATGCATTGAAAATTCTTTTTTTCCCCATAGGAATGCATTAATTAAATTTCAATGCATTCCTATGGGAAACCGCGATTCGCAAGATGAATTTTTCGCAAAACGAATTCGTCTTGCAAAAAATTCGTCTTGCAGGGCATTCGTCTTGTGAGGTACCACTGTGCATGGGTTCTTCAGCAGGAGGGAAAGTCCTCAATTACCAACTTTGTAAGACCTCTAAATAGTAAACTCTACCATTACACAAGTTTCATGGCATAGAATCATAGGGTTGCTTCCAGTGCTAATTTTACTCAGAGCAGACCAGTCAGACACCTCTTGTTGCAAGACCACAAGAAAGACCTAAGTGCAAACACACTTTCGCTATACTGTACGTGATCCCGGTACATGAGTTCAGGGGTAGAGGAAGTATGAGAGGATAGGCTATGAAAGGGGAGATGGGAGGTGAAGGAAGTGTAAAGGGAGGGGGGGTTGGCCAGGTGTAGAGGAAGGGGGGTTGGCAAAGGGGTTGGTGAGCAGAGCAAGCAGAGGCAGCAGCAGTCCCTCGTTATGTCTATTATGGATTGTTTTGCTGAGTCATCATCGTATGGTGCTCTTAACATCACCTTACCTCCCAGGCACACAACACAAACTTCAGACCCAGCTGCTTATAATCAATGCAGGGGTTCTTCCTGAGGTGCAGCAGGGCAAGCCTGAAATCATTCAGGGCTTCTTCATATCTGGCAGGGGAAGAAAACAACAATGTCTGTGTTTAGGAAAGTAAAAATACTGAGATCAGGAAAAGAAGACCAACACGGCTACCTACCTGTAACTGTTATTGCTGTTAGATATATCCTAGGGGTGAGGAGCCCCCGTGGGGTCTGAGGACCCTCCAGACCTCCCCCTTTGGCCAACATCCCCATAACCCTGCCCACCTACCCCGCCCCTGATGACATATGTGCACAAAACCGGATTGCAGAGACAGAGCCGGATTTACAGAAGCCGTCCTGGTTTCTGATTTGATTCTGGAATGTCCCACTTTTCCTTAGGGCGTCCCAACATTTCATCAGAGAAATGGTGGAGAATGTGGTGTGCAACCCCCCAAGCCAAGGAGATAAGCAATTATCCTTTAGAACAGGCACCCCCAAACTTCGGCCCTCCAGATGTTTTGGACTACAATTCCCATCATCCCTGACCACTGGTCCTGTTAGCTAGGGATCATGGGAGTTGTAGGCCAAAACATCTGGAGGGCTGCAGTTTGGGGGTGCCTGCTTTAGAAGACATCTGAAGGCAGCTCTGCATAGGGAAGTTATTTTAATGTTTTATTATGTTTTTTATATATGTTGGAAGCAGCCCAGAGTGGCTGGATGGAGCAACCCAGTGCAACGGGTGGGGTATAAATAATAAAGGAAGTAGTAGTAGTAGTAGTAGTAGTAGTAGTCGGCTCTCCAGATGTTTTGGACTACAATTCCCATCTTCCCCAACCACTGATCCTGCTAGCTAGGGATCATGGGAGTTGTAAGCCAAAACATCTGGAGGGCCGCAGGTTTGACATGCCTGGAATAGGACATCCCTATTTTAATTGGACAAACGCTGGAGGGCAGAAGATTGAACTCCACTTTCTTGTTTACAGAATCCACAGGATCTCTGTTTCCCCTCTCCACATTTAACAGACCCCCTAGTCACTTAAATTTATCAGAAATTCAACAGATGAACATTTTTCTGGCATGGAACGAAGCTAGAGGTAGCTGAATTCCCTCCGCCACTCCACGGCTGTTAAAAGGTGGAGGGGCTCCACTAAGAAAAAGGTGCTCGGCATCAGTTTCTGTCCCACATATGCTGCATAGCTTGGCTGGTTGTTTGCCTTCGCTTTCCCTGCTTGTGCGCTGGATTCATTCTGGCTCCTATAATATTTGTGTGAGCTCAATTATGGAAACAGCAGACACTCACCTCTCCAGCAACAGGTAAGCATGTCCCCTCTGGAAGAAACCCACAGCTAAGCAATTGTCTTTGGAAATGGATCGGTCAAATGCCTGGAGGCAGAAAAATAACATTAAGGTTGCCAGATTTCTTTTTTTACTCCTGTGCTTTTTAAGAGCAGGAGAAATTCAGCAAGAAATGCTCCCCCCCCCCTGGCACAGAGATTAAACAATGAGAAAAGGCATCACTTGTTTGCTTTTGCTGGGTGTCAGGCTGTTTACAAGCAGAGAAACAGAGCCAGCCATAAAAAGTTGACAGCTTTTTCTCAGCAGGGCAAAATGCATTTTGAGTATGTTGTTTGATTTGGTTTGATATACGGAGAATTCCCTGGATGTGTAGATCCAGATTTGGGGCAAGTACTCTTTGGTGTCAGAGAACGCACGCAGTGATTTAAAATCTCGAACCATGCAGCAAAGTAAAGCATGGAAATACAGGATGTTAGACGTTGAAAATACCCCCTTCTAAGTTGCCGCAAAAGCTCCCCACTTCCCTTAGCTGCATATACGACATGTTTGGTAAGATAAATATGATTTACTTACAAAACTATTCAAAGATCAGATTCATGTGCTTTTCCATACAGCAGCAAGAAAAGCCAGGCAGCAACACTTAGGTTATTTCTAAAAAGGCAAATGTTTCTAAATCATTTGTATAGAAACACAGAGATGGCTTGCTAAAGCCATACTGTAGAAGCTTGGAGCATCCAGCTTAGGTACCGTTACTGGAAGAGTTAACATGGTGGGAGGAAATGGTGGAATGTAGGAAAACAAAGAGTTTGGTAGCCCTTCCTCCCAACCTGAGGGGGTGTGACCTAGCTAGTAAGTCAGGTAGGACAGTTTTTAACTCCTTCATGCATTAATTATAGTTAACCATGTTGGTTATATTAGGTGAGATATATCCCACAGAGAAAGGGACTGCAATTCAATGACTGAGCACTTGCTTTGCACATGGATGGGACTGGGTTCAAAATTGATCCCTGACATCTCCAGTGAAAAAAAGCAGGGGGTGGGGAGATCCCAAGCAGCAATAGCTAAGCAAAAGTCATATTTTTGCCCAAGACCCCAGAAAGCTGCTGCCAGTCAGAGTAGGCGACACTGGGGCCTAGATGGGCAAATATTCTGACCTGCTGGCATAACACAGGCAGGAACCAGGTATGAACTAGCTCAGCCCACCTTCCCAAGTCTTGGTGATTTCGAGACAGAAATGCAATGTCTCTTCCGGAATTTGATGCCTTAAGCTGCACTGTGAAGCTAACTCTGTTTTTGCTTGCAAAGTAGGTCAGGAATTCTTCTAGGGATAAAACCTCAAGGAAGGAACTTGCGAAGTCATTGTTTCTTCTATAAAAAGGTACTCCACTGAGGCTTAGCTAAGGTTGGACAAATAAATCAATTTCAGTTTCTAATCTTTCCAACCTTTAGTTCAGTTGGCCAAATTTCTGGATCAGTTTGCAGATTTTTTAAAAAATGTTCTCATGAAAATTGGGCAGCTTTGTATACATTTCTGCCAACATACACCTCTCTTTTTTTGCAAGTGATGTCCCCTAATATACGGTAATGTATTTTTGTATGTTATTTTCGCTAACATTTTCATTATGTGTTCTTATGGCTGGAGAACTACATCATAAAATTTGGAGATGTGCAAATATTTGTGTGTGTGAATTAGGTAAAGGTAAAGGGACCCCTGACCATTAGGTCCAGTCGTGGCCGACTCTGGGGTTGCAGCACTCATCTCCATTATTAGCCAAGGGAGCCGGTGGACAGCTTCCAGGTCATGTGACCAGCATGACAAAGCCGCTTCTGAGCGAACCAGAGAAGCGCACGGAAATGCCGTTTACCTTCCCACTGTAGTGGTACCTATTTATCTACTTGCACTTTGACGTGCTTTCGAACTGCTAGGTTGGCAGGAGCAGGGATCGAGCAACAGGAGCTCACCCTGTCACAGGGATTCAAACCGCTGACTTCTGATCGGCAAGCCCAAGGCTCTGTGGTTTAACCCACAGTGCCACCTGCGTCCCTGGCGTGAATTAGGTATCTTTGCATTAAAATGAAAACTGAACCAAATTTCTCTCTGGCTTAGCCATACCAGAACACTTTTCCTGTGTTGGGCTTCCTGTATTCTGCCTCACCAGTCCCAATGGTCACCAGCTAGTTCCGGAATCTGAAGCATGTTGCTGACTCATTCATTCTGGGAATTGGAAAATTTGTTCAACAGTTGCTTCTTCCTGCTGTGGTAACCTGGTTCTCCAGGAAGTGCTAAATATGAGTATCCTTTGTCCTCCCCACAACACTTTTTATACCTGCATTGATTTACTTTATGTTTAAATACTTATTTCCTCCCACCGTATATTCCAGCGTATAAGACGACTGGGCGTATAAGACGACCCCCAACTTTTCTAGTTAAAATATAGAGTTTGGGATATACTCGCTGGATAAGAAATACGACCCGGCGTATAAGACGACCCCCGACTTTTGAGAAGATTTTCCTGGGTTAAAAAGTAGTCTTTTACGCAGGAATATACAGTATTTATTTATATTTTTAAGTGTCATAGTGCAACCCTTATTCATTTATTTATTCATTCATTTATTTAACAACATTTGCAGCAGACCACTTATTTGATTTAAAACAACAACAACAACAACCACATGCCTCTAAGCGATTTACAATGGGCAATCTAAAATAGTCATTTAGAAATACCGGTACCAGTTAAGAGAAGCATGAAAAACTAGTTAACATTTAAAAAATATAATAAAATCAGCAGCTGTAAAGCTGTTATGCATAATAAAAACGCATGTAAAAATTGGTTGTTAAAATGACATGCCTGGGTAGGTTTGCAGAAGTAAACAAAACAATAAAAAGTACAGTGGTAGCTTGGTTTACAAACTTAATCTGTTCTGGAAGTCTGTTCTTAAACCAAAACCGTTCTTAAACCGAGGCACGTTTTCCCTAATGAGGCCTCCCGCCGCCGGTGCCCTTCCACCGTTCGGATTCCCTTCTTAGACCGAGGTAAAGTTCTCAAACCGGGACACTACTTCTGGTTTTGCGGAGTTCGTAAACCAAATTGTTCGTAAACAGGACTGTTATTAAACTGAGGTACCACTGTATTTAACAACTGTCGAAAACAATATAGTGAAGGCCCTTGTCAGTGCCTCAGCCTAATCTACCTCACAGGGTTGTTGTAAGGATATGGCAAGAGGGGCTGCCACCTTGAAGTCATTGGAGGAAAGTTGGAATATGAATGTAATAAATAAGCAGATAAAATATAAATATCATCATTACATATGAATATGCCATACAGGCAGGTCTGGCTCTGGGTTTGAGAGGCCCAGAAGCAAAGTGTGCTCTGGTGGGCTATACACGGATGGTTTTCTTGGTGGTGTCCGTATCGGTTTCTAAGGGACTGCCGTCTTCATTTCCCACAATGCTCTGGAGCGCCCAATGTATTGCCAACCCATGACGTTGTGGGAAATTAAAACGGAGGTAAACCAGCCTTTTGCAGTTTGGTGACTTCAGAATGCTTTGGACTACAGCTCCAATCAGCGCAGACAGTTCTGTGTTGTGTGTACACTCCATGGAAAACCTGAGTTTGAACCTGTCATGTGTGAAATGGTCCTGACACTTACCTCCAGAGCTTGCTCCAGATCTCCCCTCGCAAGATGCAGGCAGCCAATGTTGAAGTTGATCTTTGAAGGAGGGTTTTCAATGCTGCAGAAGATGTGTAAGGCAGATTCCCAGCTGCCCTTCTCTAGAGCTAAAACTCCTTTGTTCCAATACCTGACCAGGTTACAGTAAGCCATTGTCCTTCCAGTATAACAGGAAGCAATCTGATTTGGAAGGCCTGGCTCTTTAGAGCTTGCTCAGACTATGTGCTGCTTGGCTTTGCTTCCAGAGACAAGCAGACCAGGAAGTTGAGCATCTTTTTCTCTCTCTTTTTTAGTCCCAACTAACCTTTATTGCTCAAACAGGGAAATGCAGGCAGAGGAGGAGCCACCCTAGCAAGCAGGTCAGTTTACAGACAAAGTCTTTTCTGTGCAGAGCCTGGGCAAACAACAAACCCTCTGTCCCAACTTTTTATCATTAGGTGCACTGTCTCTTTTTCCTTATCACAATGTCCAGGTTTGTAGTAAGAACTGGAATTTATGAAGTAATATTAAAGGAGAGCCTTTGAACAGGTGTAAAGTGCCTTCATCTCCACGGACTGCAACCTTTACTGCCCTTGAGCCATTTAGAAGAAATGCAGATTTTCTGTGTCCCTTTTCCATCTACCCTGTCCCCATTTCCATTCCCAAATCCTGTTGAATAAATGGGATTAAGATCATGAGTTGGCACTGTGGTCTAAACCACAGAGCCTAGGGCTTGCCAATCAGAAGGTTGGCGGCCACGACAGGGGGAGCTCCCGTTGCTCGGTCCCAGCTCCTGCCAACCTAGCAGTTCAAAAGCGCATCAAAGCGCAAGTAGATAAATAGGTACCGCTCCAGTGGGAAGGTAAACGGTGTTTCCGTGCGCTGCTCTGGTTTCACCAGAAGTAGTTTAGTCATGCTGGCCACATCACCTGGAAAAACTGTCTGCGGAAAAACGCTGGCTCCCTCGGCCAGTAAAGCGAGATGAGCGTGCAACCCCAGAGCCATTCGCGACTGGACTTAACTGTCAGGGGTCCTTAACCTTTTTATGAGCTGCTCCACCTATATCAATGATCAGTGAAATGTGGCTCTTGCTAACGGCTCCACTCTATAACTAATCAACTGCATTTTGCACTAACTGGAGCTTCCATGCCATCTTCAAGGGCAGCCCCAGGTAGAGCACTTTACAGTAGTCCAGAGCATGAATTAGTATGGCCAATCTAGGAATGGTCATATGTGGCAAACCAGCCCATAGCTGGTCAAAGGCACTCTGCACCAGCAAAGGCCTTTGAGCCTCTGGTGACAAAGCTGGATCTAGGACATGGGTGGGGGACATTTTTCAGCCTGATGGCTGCATTCTTAATGGGGTCCTTAATAGGGTATGGACCTTGTCAGGTGCCAAATGATGCCAACCTCTAGTCTTCTTTCTGGTCCCTGGGGTGTCACTTGTCCCTGTTTTTGGCCTTATGGCCTTCTTAAAAATTTTTTGTGAGAATCGGGCACTTAGATAAAGAATGAACCTATATTCATCTTTGAAATGTTGGGAACTATAGAGAATGACTGTTTATTTATTTAATTTATATACTGCCCTTCCTCTGAAAGGGTTCCACATCTATGAAGAAAGACCCTGGTGAGACCCCAATGCCCCAGTCTCAGAGGGGCTGTCTGCTGCATCTTTGCAAGATTCTCTGCTCTTCTGCCTCCTTCTGCTCAGCATCTACCAGAGACAGTCATTCTGCCTCATCTCTACATCAAGTTGGGTGTGACTGGAGCATTCAGTCACTGCCGATACTGGGATGAAGCAGAAATTTGAGGAGTGCTGGGAAACGTTAAGGAAAGGGAATGCCTTGTCTCAGATGAGCCTCCCTGTACGCTGAGATCATCTGACAAAGGGATTCTGTTCCAATTACCTTCATGTCTAAAAATGTACATTGTTAAGTCTCGCTTTTCTCCAGAGCCTCCAAAAGGCGCTTCAGCAGAAATTTCTTTGCAATGCAGAAACACACTAAAGTGTGATCAATGAAGGCTGATTTGACAGTAAGCCCCACAGAACTCAAGCGGGACTTGCTTCTGAGTAAACATGTGTAGGATTGCACTGTAAAGTCGGTGGAATGCAAAGTGTTAAAGAAATTGTTCTATGGGTTTTTGGTTGATTGATTTGTATGCAGCAGTTCAAATAAGAGAATACAGCTCTCCTAACAACACTCAACTCCCTGAATAACATCATCATCATCATCATCATCATCATCATCATATTAACGAACTACAACTCCCTGAATTCTCTGGGGGAAGCCATGGGTATTTAAGAGTGAACTTGTAGTGCTTTAAATGTGTGCTATGGATGTGACCTAAAATGGCCCTAACTACCCATTGGAATGGCATGATGCTTATCTGTGTCACAGCAGACATCATTAAAAGCTTTCCGTCCTGGATGAGAGGAAGAATGACTCTTCTATGATAGCCTCAGTCACACATTGGTACTGCACTCTGATATGGGTACATATCACAAGCAGACATTGCAGGAAAAGTGTTGCCTCCTGTGTGAGAGAGAACAGGGAAAGCCTTCTCTAAGGTAGCACTAGGCCACCTGTTGGCTTGGATGATGATGTGTCTACGCATCACGTGAGCCCACGTTAGAGAAGAGGCAATCCCTCCCGTGTGAGAAACTGGGTGATGCCTCTTCTAAGATGGCACCTGCTGAGGGTAGCCAAAAGAAACAAGGGCAAAGTTAGCATAAAAATTGGCATGTGCCAATTTATATAGATGTCAGTTTAGAATTATAATGAAATAGAAATCCCATGTATCTCAGACTTAGACTAGACTCAACTACTAGCTGTGATTCTTGCATTGCAGAGGTTCGACTGGATTTGCCTGAGATCCCTTCCAACAATTTTATGATTCTTGGATGCCTTCAAACAGAAGACAGACCTTTACAGGTTTATACACAGTTGCATTAAACGCTTTTCTTTCTTTCTTTCTTTCTTTCTTTCTTTCTTTCTTTCTTTCTTTCTTTCTTTCTTTCCAACTTTCTAATTAGTCTGGACACAATTTTTATCGATGAAATGTTTTAAATTCATTAATCTAACTGATTAATCAATTAAACGTTTGTAGGCTCTCTCATAGACCAGCTCAATGCATTTTTGTTTTGCAATCCCATTGGGAATCACGAGGATTCTCACAAATTGCAGAAACAGGGAGAGAAAAGAAACCAACAGAATTTATTGGTCATTTGTCAATGTAAAAAACAAAATGAAACAAACAGACAAAAACAAGCCTCCATGGCAAAGGTGTGTGATTGCAAAGGAGATGCTGGTTAAATTCTTATATATTATATTATGTACACATCTGAATGCCATTTCTAAATACAATATGTACACAGCCATCCAACAGCCGAAACAAACAACATAAATCTGAGCTTGGTTAGCTCAAAATAAGTCAGCAGTGGGGAGAGAGAGAGAGAGGCCTTGTTTGAGGGAACTATATGTGCTCTGGGACAAAATGGCTGATATATCCACAGTTTTGAACTTCAAGTAACATGGGAAGGTGTCCCAATTCAGGTTGCCCTCAAAAGATGAGGCAAAAGGTGCTCTCTCAACAAAAATCCTTCATTCGTATCCTCTATCGCTGGGTTATGCACTAGAAAGGCCTGGCTGCACCCTGCCTTGGTGAATGGCTGGGTCATTTGCAGCATATAACCTAGCAATTGACTCCTAAAATGGCCAGAGGACCATGGAATCAAAAGCAAGAACATCCTGGTCTGTTCCTAAAGCCTACAGTTGCAGGGTTGCAGAACAGATGGCCTTCTAGATGTTGCACTGCTACACCCATCAGCCCCTAGACAGCACAACCAATGGTCAGGAAAAAATGGATGCTGTAGTCCGACAACATCTGGAGGGCCAGAGGTTCCCCAGCCCTGGAGAAATCAGCCAGTGAAGCTTCCCTCAGCATCTCCTGTGCATGTCACAGCAGAAGAAGCTGCTGTTCAAGGCACAGGAGATAGGGGACCCTACCTGTTTCTCATATGGCCAGGGATTTAAGATAGCCAGTGGTGATAACCCCAAAATGTATGGCAAAGTTCCCTCCAGGGCCAAAGCTCATTTGCCATACATTTTTGGTGGAAGAGCACCTGGTTGGAGTCTCTAAGGCTTCATGTTCAATCTGTCACATCTCCGGTTCTGTGCTGGGAAAGATTTCCTTAACACCACTGCCCAGCCACTGTAGACATACTAGGCTAGAGCAGGGATGAGGAACCTAATGTCATCCATATGTTTTTGGACCAGAACTTGCATCAGCCGGCATGGCTAACAATCAGGGGTGGTGGGTGCTATAGTCCAGCAGCTTCTGGAGGGCATCCCTCCCCCGCTCCCAGGCTAGAGCATAGCTGCCAAGTCTCCCCCTGAAAAATGCAGGATCAGCAGCGGCGCAGCACCGGAAGTCGCTTCTATGCATGTCTGGACATGTGTAGAAGCAACTTCCGGTGCTGGCGGTGCCCGATTTCCGGTGCCCAGGCATGGGCAGAGCGGCATCCAAAATGGAGCCTCCTTGGCAGGGAGGAAATCCGGGGGATTTCCGGGATTTTTTTTTTTCCTATTCGGGATAACAGTGGGAAACGGATTAAAATCCGGGGGTTCCCCGCGAAAAACGGGAGACTTGGCAGCTATGGGCTAGAGACAGCCCTGTGGTCAGGCCTAGTATTAGGCAGTTCCTTTATAGCTGTTAGTTTTGTCATTTCCATGACAGCTGGGGTAAAAAACAGGACTTCTGATCCAAACTAGTATTTTACATGGTAAAACAAGTCCAGCGGGATCCAATGACTAGAAACCAGATGGTTGTCATTCTGACTGTAGAAAAGCATTTAAAAATCCTCCCTATAAAATGGAAATTATGGCCTACTTCATATGGCTGTTTTTCAACCGCTGCAGGGAGCGGGAAGCACAGAGGACAAATAATAATACCACAACTAGTGAATTTTCCATGTGAACGTCTCACTTAACATCAAAGCGGGTGATAGCAGGGGCACCCATAACATGCCATGGAATGTTTGCTAACATTTCTAACTTCAGAGGGGAAGGCTCAGTCATGGAATGTTGAAAATCAATACACTTGCTGCTAGGAAAGTGGTTTCGAGGTTTTCTGGTGCAGAGGGGAACTTCACACCAGAGTTAGGGAGAAGAGCAGCTGTGTAGTGCTGGGGAGGAATCTAGGGAGGTGAGAGGCTTGAGAACGGCTGAAAGCCAAAGAGTTTTAGAAGTAGGGGGAGCTAAAAGATGGGGAGAAAACACATCACACATAGGCTGTAGGAGGGGCTGCAAGGTATATAGCTGGAGTGAAATGAGAGAAATTTGGCTGAAATTTCACATTCAGAATGATGAGATAAACAAAAATATTTGGTCTCCAGTTTAACACACCAAGATAAAACGCCAAGCCTGAGAAGCACTGAAATTTGCTTCAGAGGCTCTAAGAGCCATATCCAGAGAAGCAGGTGCAAAAACAGCAAAGAATCGTGTGGCACTTTGAAGACTAACATAAGCATAAGCCTTTGTAGACTACAGACCGCAAGTTCATCAGTTGCATGAGGGTGTCATCCTGAGTTTTAAGCATATTTCACACACAGTTTGGGAGGCGTGGGGATTGTAAAAAGTGAGGTCGGAGGGGAATGAAAAAGTACAGACAGTGATAATCATGTTCTTAACAGTAGCAATTCACTAAACAGTTCTTGACAACACAGAAATCCAGGCACTGGCAAGCACATATAATGTGCTAAAGATCCTTTTGTCCAATATTTCAAGCACTGGATGACGTGAGCTATAGTCTACAAAAGCTTATGCCATATACAGACTCTTTGTTGTTCTAAGATTTAGGGCAGGTTGGAGCTGGAGGGTGGTGTTATAGGTCAGGAGGGGCCACCAAGAGCAATGAAGATAAGCCACTGCTGCTTAGGAAGGACAGGTTCCCCTAGTCAAATCTGGGTGGCCATTGTGTGAGTTCCAGAAAGGATCCCTACAGGCAAACCCAATTTACTTGCATTCAATATGTGCATGACCGCACATATGAGCATCGGCCCGAACCCGGAAGTAACCTAAAAAGTTACAAAAAAGGGCGGAATGGGGCATCTTCAGGCTTTTTCAATGGTGTTTCGATTATAAGCGACTTCACTGAAGCACACAGTACCTCGGAACGTAACCCTCGCGTAAATGGGAGGTTGCCTGTGCTTATAATATGCCATCAACAAGCCAGGACTGCAGTCATTTCCAAAAACCTCTTTGCTACTTAACAATGCTACAGTCAATTATATATCAGATGCTCAGGTTATCTGAATTCCAGTTATCCCCAAATTTCTGGCTCCCTGAATATACTGCTCCAGGTTCATAATAATCTTCTTTTCCTAGGGGGTGAGGGTTTTTCGAAAGCTGTTTCCTCAACCCCCACCCACCCCTTTCTTTTTGGATTGCAAACCATTTGGTGCCCCTGACAATCTCACCCATCCCAAAAAGTGAGAGGTTACACAACCCTCTTCCGTTAGAGATTAGTTGTCTCTCCCCCCCCCATTTTTAATTCCCTTTTGTTGCCTTATTTAAGAGGTGTCTGGGGACAGAGGGAGGTCTCATTTACAGCATACATTTAAAACACATTTAAAGCACATGACTTCCCCAAATAATCCTGGGAACTGCAGTTGGTCAAGGAATGGCAGCCCTGTAATGGCTAAACCACAATTCCCAGGATTCGTTCAAAGGAAGTTAAGGGATTTAAATGTGCTTCAGTTGTATGGTGTGGATGCGACCAGTTATCTATGTCAGTCCGTTTTGGAAACAAGTTCGTTAGCACACAAGCCATCAGCATCATCATGACAGTAGTAACAGTGTCCACTATTTCCCCCTAAAAGATCCTCCACCACAAAAAAGAACTCTATTTACCAGAGAGCCCTCAGTGACCTTCCTATGACTATTAACATTCTTTCGCCCCTTTTTAAAAGAATTTTTTTTAAAAAAATCCAGTGTGTAAGAATTCACACACGTACACCCTCCCTCCGAACATGCAGTCACAACCACCTCCCTCAAACCCCTGAAAATGAAGCTGTGCAACTCTTTGCTATTGTTCTGTTCACAAATGGCTACCCTCCCGTTCCTTGTAGGATTCCTTCAGTGAGAACAACACTCCAAGGTGGCTTCCAGGAAGAATGAACACACTCCTGAAGAACTGAGCTTTCCTGACAGGTGGAATAAACCCCAACTGTGATTTGAATATAGCAGTTGCTGGGAATCACGAGTGCGGAAAGCGCTGTTGTGCTCAAGTCCTGCTTCCACCATGCTTCCCACCAGGGAATCTGGTTGGCCATTGTGAGGATACTGGATTAATGGGCCACTGGCCTGGCCAGCCAACAGGACTCTTCTTATAGTCTTCAAAGACAGTGTTTTTTGCCACTTTTGTGAGGGGAAGAGGAGAATGGGCTGATACAAATACCCTCTCCAGGAAGGAAGGCCCATGAGAAGGTGTTTCCTCAGCCCAGAGAGTCTCTAGGCCGTGGCTGAGGGAGGCAGCAGCTGCCATGGCTGCCTCCTTAGAGCAGAGGTCCCAGGAAGTGGATTTTGACTAAGGCAGTGAAGCCCCCTCAAGTGCGGCCGTATTTCTTTGGTCATGGCAAACGCCCATGCAAACTCTGTGGTACAATACGCAGCAGAAAGGGCATGTCACACCCAGTTCCAAAGGAATCCCAAGAGATAACCACCCCAGCTGTCACCTCAGTTGTCTGTTGAAATCCACCTGGTTTCAAACAATGTGGCAAGGGGGCACAACCAAAAAGCCAGGAAGTTATAGGCCAAGAAGAGGCAGGTGGGTATCTCGACTGTGTCTCTCGGGTGCTTTTTGCAGGTCAAATGCTACCGTCCATTTGCTCCACCAGAAACAGGTGGATGGCCTCGAATGCTGGGCGATCTTTGATGTCACGGCTCCAGCATTTCATCATCAAGGAGAACAGAGGATTGGGGCACAGGGGCGGCTGAGTCAGATAGACCTGTGTGAGCAGGAAAAGAAGAGTGAGGGTGGCAAGGGATTTTGGAACCACAGGTGTCTGTGGTTACTAGTTACTCTTTAGTGGACCGTTGCTGTTTTACTGGTTTAAATTTGTACATATATCTCCATCCTACATAAATAAACGTAGAACTCATTGGCTTTGGTTTGGAGCTCTTCCTCCAGTGAGTGGCAGCTGGCTGTAATTCTGAAGTAACAGGAAGAAGTAATAGTAGCCAGAACCACTCACAGCATCACACACAGGAAGAGGAAAAAAATGATTTCCTGCCCTCTTAAGCAGCCCAACCTCTGGCTTTGGAGCCCATCCTCCAGAGCAGGCATCCCCAAACTGCGGCCCTCCAGATGTTTTGGCCTACAACTCCCATGATCCCTAGCTAACAGGACCAGTGGTTGGGGAAGATGGGAATTGTAGTCCAAAACATCTGGAGGGCTGAAGTTTGGGGATGCCTGCTCTGGAGGATGGGCTCCAAAGCCGATAAAAGAAGAGAAAGAGGTGGCAGCTAGGAACCACATATAGCAGCACACAGGAGAAGAGGAGACACTGATTTCCCACCTCTGATCTCAGAGCCATTCCTCCAGGAAATAGCTCTTGGATGTGATTAAAAACTGAGGAAGTGAGAGAAGAAGGTAGCAAGCAGGGCCCACACACCAGCAGCAGCACATACAAGAGGAGAAGAAACCAACTTCCCACCCTCTTCAGCCCAACATGTAAAGCACCAGCGTCAAAAGGATGCCCAGGTCCCCCCTGTGCAGAACATCTGTTTTGGGTACCTGCCGGCCTTGGTCTCGGAAGAACTCCCCTGTGTTCTCAATGACCTGCTCATCAGAGAGCCAGCTGTAAGGCTGCTCCTTGCACAGTGTGAACATCTCCCATAACGTCACACCAAAAGCCCAGACGTCACTGGCCGTGGTGAACTTGCCCTATGAGGAAAGAGAAGAAGGCCACAGTGTCAGAAGAACATGGCAGTGTGCACATCCCTCCCCACCACAAAGAATCCTGGGAACTGTAGTTTGCCGCTCACAGAGCTACAGTTCTCAGCACCCTTAACAAAATTTGGTTCCTAGGATTATTTTGGAGGGAAAATGTGCTTTACATCTATGGAATGTGCACAGCCTATATCAAGACTGAGCTACTTTTGGCCCTTGGTTGGGAGTTGTCATTGCCACAAATCCTGAACCCTAGGCTACAAAATTACACCATAATTAGCATTAGTGTGCAGATCCCCCATCAGTCACTAGCTTTCTCCTGCTGCAGATTTGATGCATCTGATCTAGAGATTTAGAACCAGTTTAGCAGCCATTACCACTCCCTAGGACTGCCAGGGAATTGTTGTTCAGGTGCCCCCCCCCCCCCGCTAGTGATCTCCAATACATAATTCTCAACTACACTACAAATCCCAGGATCCTCTGAGGGAGCAAACCAGTTGCAGTGGTATATATGAATGAATGAATGAATGAATGAATGAATGAATGAATGAATTTATTAATACGGTCGCAGACCAGCATCAACACACACAATATCACAGATCATAAAACATATCAAAAATACAAAGGACAGTGTGAATATAACAAGGATTTAAATATAAGAATTAAAATTACTTATTAGCGTACCCCCTGTAGTTAACATTTAGGGATTTGATCATTATGGGATACCACTTGCTTCCTGCGATTGATTGCAGACACACAAAATTTGGCTACATTTAATGTAGTCTTGGGATTCTTGTCCTCTAGCAGTAGTTTTAAACTATGGTGTTCGGATTCTTTCATGGACTTTTGCAAGACAGGTGTAATAAAAGTCAAACGTATATCCTCATACAAACGACAACGTAATAGTACATGTGAGGCAGTTTCTACTTCCATCGAGCCACAAGGGCAGACCCGTGCTGTATAGCAGTTAAGTTCATAGGGCAGCAGACATGAGGCGAAAACATTCAAAGCAGGGCTGGTAAAGGGTGTGGCCAGGAGAGAATTCCGAGGGCCAGACAGAGAGGCTTGGAAGGCCGTGTTCACCCCCTATGCCTGAAGCTCCTCCCCACTCCTGTCTTAAATACATTTGCAACAACAGCAGAAAGATATACCGTAGTGCCTCTTACCAGCAGGATGCTTTCCCAGGCCATCCAGCGGATTGGCAGCACAGCCCGGCCCTGGATCCGGTAGTAGTCGCCACTGTACAGGTTCCTGCTCATGCCGAAATCAGCAATCTTGATGGTGTAATTGTTCCCAACCAAGCAGTTGCGTGTGGCCAAGTCCCGGTGCACAAAGTTCAGGGAGGCCAAGTACTTCATGCCAGAGGCAATTTGGGTAGCCATGAGCAGGAGGTGGAGGCAACTGAGAAATGAAGAGAAAGGCGAGATAATCAGGGGGGGGGTCTTTTACAATCCCACCAAACCTCTGCCATATCTGCAGGTCAAGATGGGCAAATCTGTCGATTTCAGTTTCTCTCTTTTCTCATCATAAGTTCAGTTCTCCACACCTACAAATATAGGTGTGGAATATATATATTCCTTGTGAAAATTATTTGGCATTTTAGTGCCAATTTCTCCCAATATGCATGTTTTTTGGTATGCAATTTTGCCCCATACAGACTCTGTATTTTTGTTGGAAGCTGCTCAGGGTGGCTAGGGCAAGGTATAAGAAATTATTATTATTATTATTATTATTATTATTATTATTATTATTATTATTACAAAGAAATTCCATGTATGATCTTTTAAGTAATATATGCATTTATCTGCACGCTTGGGTAAAATGCATTTTTGTACACATCAGTTGGCTGGGGGGTTGCACTGCAAAATGTGGAGGAACTCAAATCTCCAAAAGGTTGGCTATGTTTCGGTTCCTGCATTGTTTTAGAGAGTGAGCATTTTGCAGGCTCACCTAGAAATGTGAACGGAATTGAATTTCTCTCCTATCTGTAGCCACGAGGACTACATCCAGCCTCCACCTCCATAGTTAGCACTATGTGGTGGGGAGGGATGTGCACTTGCCACTAAATACCAGTAGCTGGGCTTCCCACAGGCATTTTGTTGGCTACTGTGGGCTTCATTCTGTCTAATGGCAGGGATGGCTCTATTGGCCATGATTGCTATATGCAGCCTCCACATCTGGAATCAGTATGCCACAAAACACTAGTAGCTGTTTCCCTTATAGCTTGCTTGTGGGCTTCCCAAAGGCCACTTTGGGCAGCACCATGGTGGCCTAGTCAGGCCATTGGTCTGGACCAGCAGGAACAGCACAGGGGGGGGGCTATCCGCTCTTCTCTCCGCCCAGCCCGCTGCCCCTTCCCCTCCATCACCTAACGCAGGGAATGTTGTTGGAGAGTGTGAAGGTGCTTCTGCTCTGGCGTTGCAGCAGGAACTGGTGGAGATCCCCGTTCTCCATGTACTCGGTGATCATGCACAGCGGATCTTCCCTCACGCACACACCCAGCAGGCGGATGATGTTCGGGTCCTTCAGCCGGGACATGATCTTGATCTCTTTAAGGAAATCGTTCCTTGGAACAAGGAAAGGACACGTAAAGAGAGTAGGCCAGTCACCTGATGAAAGACATCTTAAGTCAATTTATCAATGTGTTTTTGCCAATCAAGAGACTGCTCAATGACACGATGTGCAGGGGTGGGGAACCTCAGATCCAGGGCCTAAATGAAGCCCTGCAGGCCTGTCTGGCCCTCAGAATTCACCAGAGGCCACACGCCTTCACTCTGAGCCCTCAGAACTCTTCATAGGTGGGTTTGCACTAACATTATTAACAACAGCAACATGCTAATTGTCACCTGTACAATTGTCTCAAGGCAATGTTCAACAAAAACGGCAAACAACAGCTAAAAATACACACAAAAGAAAGTACATTTGAAACAAAACTAAAGCCACACAAAAAGTAAACGGCTTTGGAATTTTTCGTAAACCACTTTGCTTTGAACTTTTTTTTACAATCAACAGGTGTATAAATTTTATGAAACAAAAAATAGATACTAATGACAAAGACCTGTTTGTCCATCTGGGAAAGTCTGTCAGAACAAATATATCTTATTTTCGGAGGTGGGCGGTGGGGTGGGTTGTAACTATGCAGACAAATTCTGGAAGCAGGTTGCTCAGCTGAAAGGACCACTTCTCCCCATATAAACCAACCCAGACTCTATGTTCATCATCTGAGGGGCTTCTTGTGCATCCTCCAAAAGCAGTCCAGAGGGAGGCAACACAAGAACAGGCATTTTCGGCTCCCTATTTGCGGCTCCCTATTTGTGGAATGCTCTCCGCACGGAGGTTCATCTGGTGCCTTCATTATACATCTTTAGGCATCAGGGGAAAACATTCCTCTTTAGACCTTTGGCTGATTAATATTCTACAGCCTTTTTAATGTGTTTGTGGGAGTTATTGTTTCCGTTGTTTCCGTTTTAACTATTTATTTGTGCTTTTACCTTGTATTCTTATCCTGTGGACCACCCTGAAATCTTATAAAGGGCTGCATATAAGTCCAATAAATGAAATAAAAATGAATGAATGAATGAATGAATAAAATATGAGCTTATTTGGCAACATCCATGATTATTTTATATATTTGGTACAAATAAGAACTTTGTATTCCACTATGGGGTCTCTTTTACACTACTCATTCTTTTTAATGCTTTCCATGATTTTAATTTTATTACCCTGTAATTTATTCTTCCCGCTTTTATGACTGTTTTTGTTATTGCTTTTAGGGTTAGGGTTTTTTCTTTGTTTGAATAATTTTAAATACATATATATTCAATTGTTTCTGGAAAGTGCGGTTGGTGGGTCCTTGTTGTTTCTCGACAGGAATTATGTTCCCACAGAATAGCCACACTAAAATCACTGCTCAGAATAACTGCAGGACAGGCTTCTGAGATCTTTGGAACTTGCAGCAGCCATAACAAGTGAATGGATTTCTCCCAAACCCCCATCCCTCGTGAGATCAGAGTCTCTCTGGAATTAGCACCACAGTTTGTGCTCACCTGGCTGTCCTGGTGACATTGGCTCTCAGCATCTTTACAGCTACCAGAACTGCCTGGCTGGAGGCGTCTGAGGAAGCACGACCCAAGAATTCCAGGAGACCATCAGCTTCGCACAGGTGGACCTTCGTGGGAGAGGAAAAACCAATTTTAGAGTAATTTTCAAGCAGAGCTGGAGAGAAGCCCTCTCAATGCCCTATCCATTCTGTCCATTTTACCCACAAGCATGTTAGGTATGTATTAGAGCAGTCAGCTAATTAACTCTCTTGCAATCTACCTGAAGAATAATTAGACTATATGGAGATAATGGTAAAGGCTAGATGTAGCTAGGAGGGCCCAGGGTGCACAAGAGTCCAGTAGTTGTTCACAGTTG
Source organism: Zootoca vivipara (assembly GCF_965207765.1). Classification (NCBI taxonomy): domain Eukaryota; kingdom Metazoa; phylum Chordata; class Lepidosauria; order Squamata; family Lacertidae; genus Zootoca; species Zootoca vivipara. The sequence goes on from NC_142585.1 coordinate 37,939,697, forward strand.
TTCTCTCAGATATTTTTCCAGACCCTGTTTCTTAATCACCACTGCTCCAATGTGTGTGCTCTATGGATATAAGGAGGCAGAAATTTCCAGAGTTTGTCACTGTCAGCACTGTTTCTGTTCTACTACGGTTCAGCTTCTGCTAAATCCTATGTTACTTGTCATGCAATTCACAAACGTCAAAATGAACGTAATTAATTTCAATGCATTTCAGTGAAAGGGGGGCATCAAAAACAATGCAGAAAGTAATGCAATTACAGTGGTACCACGCAAGACGAATGCCTCGCGCAATGAAAAACTCGCAAGATGAAAGCGTTTTGCGATGTTTTTGGTGACTTGCAAGACAAAGTTTTGGTGACTTGCAAGACGAAATTATCGCAAGACGAAGCGACTCGCAGAATGAATTAATTTCGTCTTGCGAGGCATCACTGTATTTCTGTAATGTTTGTGGATTTAAAAAAAACTATGATAGTGGATATTGCTTGAATCCCCTTAAGTGATTTCTGTTCCTGACCTCAGACAATGTGCAATGTGGCAAATTCTATTCACCGTTATTGTTTCCAGGAGAATTCTCTGACAACCCTCATGTATGCTGGACTAATTTGGCACACATGCAACCCAAATTTTGCACCAAGAAAAGCTGGGCTCTGAGACATGAATAAATTATGTGATTGGAGCAGATTTGTCCCCCTCCCCGTTGTTATTCTGCTAGTGATAAGGAGTTACACGGCAAATTCTTGCGTATACCAATCGAAGAGCGCTTTTGTCCATGCATGTCCAACAAGGTGGAATCTGTTATTCACATTCTTTTATTCTGTGAATTCTATAGTGCAGAACGATCGCGACTCATTTTACCCTTATTATCAAAATTCACACCCTTGTAATATTATCTGGAATTTCCCCCCGAAACATTACGCAAATTCCTTCTGGAAGATTCTTTTGAGCTCAGTATCCTACGCTGTGGCCAAATTTTGCACCTTAGCTATTAAAAAACGTAAATCTCTTTTATTGAATAACATATTATAACAATTTGTCCTGCCCTCCAATGATGATATTGCTGCTACAGCTCTTAGTTAAATCTCTTATTCTTTTATGGTGTTTTATTCCGCTGGACCTGTATTTTAAGTATTGTATATTCAATTAGTATATTGACTGTTAAAACCCCATATCAGTCGTTTTTATTGTTTATGTAGAGAATTATGCAAAATTTCTGGTTTGATATGCTGGCTGTTTGCCCGTAATAAACATTGACTGCCTGATAAGGAGTCAGGAACAAGAATCATAGCTTCACCCCAACCATTGGGCATGAGATTCAGCTACCCTTCTCTCTGGCTGAGAGGATTTCTCTCTCACCCTCATAAGGACTAGAAAGCTGCTCTCCCTTACAAGGAGAACTGGCATTTGCAAGAAGAATGATCTCTGAGCCAGCTATAATTCTCAGGGTTCTTTTTCTGCTCTTTGGGGAACTGCAGCTTGCACAGCCTTGTCAATTGGCAGCCCTCAAGCCAAATTGTGCCAGCTCTTCGCATACCTGGTTTGAAGTATACCTGGAAAAAGAAATAAACACACACCTCCCCAAACTGCCCTTCTCCCAGCTTTTCCTTGAGCCGCAGCTGCTGCCTTGGGAACTCAGCCACGGTGATGTCCTTCTTGGTCAATGAGTCCACTGTGATGGCTGGCACAGCGTATGTGTTGTTTCCCGTGACGCCCTGCAGGCTAACAATGTCCGTCTCAGCATAGTGGGGGACGTTGTTCTGGAATCCCTGGTGAGGGGTGCACTTGGTGATGTCTGGCTCGGCATAGTCACCGCTACATGCTAGAACAACAAAAAGTGGGGGAAAGTTCCCTAAACGAAAAAAGAAAACCTCCACCACATCACGTTTGATAAGTCTGTTTTGTTAAATTCATTTGCGGGTATTTCTATCCCACTTTTCAGCTAGTAAAGCTCTCCGCCTTTGGACAGTGATGCTGCAGACTGTCTAGGGCAAAGTTTCCCAAACTTCAGCTGTTTTTGGACTACAATCCCAATCATCTCCGACCATTGGTCCTGGTAGCTAGGGATGATGGGAGTTGTAGTCCAAAAGCAACTGGACACCCAAGTTTGGGAAACCCTGGTCTAGGGGCTCTACTATATCGCTCATGGCCTGCAGGAGCAAGTCTAACTGGGACAATGTATTGTCCATCTACAGGAAGAAATGAATTGTCCTTAGATGGGCCACTACAGTTATCAGAACTTTCCAGATCTTTTGGGCCAATCCCTGATCCAAAACACAGAATCTGTGATGGCTGGGTGAACTAGTATGTGGGGGTAGGCCTCGGTCTGGTCCAGGGAAGCAATGAGGTCCCTAGGCCTCAGACCCTTTGGCTTGGTCTTCAAGGTCTCCACCCTGAATTTTTTTGGGTCACATACCCTCTTGAGCATAAGTAGGCAAACTAAGGCCCTGGGGCTGCATCCGGCCCAATCACCTTCTAAATCCAGCCTGTGGAATCAGCGTGTTTTTACATGAGTAGAATGTGTCCTTTTATTTTAAAATGCATCTCTGGGTTATTTGTGGGGCATGGGAATTCGTTCATTATTTTTTTCAAAATATAGTCCGGCCCCTGATATAGTCTGAGGGACAGTGGACCGGCCCCCTGCTGAAAAAGTTTGCTGACCCCTGCTCTTGAGGTCCAGGTTGGCCCTCCATACTCCTGATTTCTTTGAGACCATAAGGAGAAGAGGGGAGTGGCCAGATCCCCACTGATCTCCAGCAAATGCTGGATTGCCTGAAGCATCAAGAAATGCAGGGATGCTCTGCTCCTGAAAAAAAGCCCTTTCCACCTTCTTTAAGCCCTTTCCAAGCTCCCGCCACCACCACAGAACATCCAAGGCTGTGGGCCCGAAAAAGGCGAAGAAAATGGAAACAAGGAAGAGGGAAAGGAGAGATCTATGAAGCTGGGAGAGAGTGAAAACCCAGTAGGAGTAGCATACGGGAGCAGAAAGAATAAATGAAGGAAGGAAGAACAAAGAAGAAAATCCCTTCCAAGATGGCGTTCCCACCTCTTTTCTTTTGTCTTGCCTAGAGCACCCCGCAGTCGACCTGCCGTGGAGATGTCAGGATATGAAACTGGAGATGGGGTTGTCTCTAAAAGATTTTGCTTCCAGCCAACGGAGGGCAGAGACAACCCCCCACCACCATACAGGAGGAGGTATCTTTGTCTGCCAGAGGCAGAGCACATAAGTAGACCTATTGGTAGAGCCAGCCATAGTTCAGAGTCCACACAGCCCAATCTGTGTGCTCTGAAATGCATTGCTGCCACTGCAGATGGTTCTACCTGAGTCCTCGGCGCTTTGGGAGAGCTCAGGCAGTTTCTGAAGGAGGGTGATGGGCTGGTGATATTCCAGGTCCAGTGGGAAGACCCTCTCATAGGTGGGGTTAGTCTGGTGGATCTGTGTCTGGCCGTTGACAATTCTGGAGCTGTAAAAGGACAGCCGGACGGTGGCGTCTTCTTCCAGGATCCGCCGAGGAGCCTAAGGGCAGAGAGGAGAAAGCTGGTGAACCCTCTACATCAGGCATGTCCAACTCCCAGGAGACTGGAGTCCACTATAAAGAAACTGGCAGTGATCTACCCATTGGGTTGACCAAAGTTGTTGAGTTTTTGGGGGGGAGGATTGATCAGAGTTGTTGAGCTTTTTTGGGAGAGGAACCCTCATGACTGCATGATCATCCTTGAAAGTGTACGGTCAATACCTGATGATATTTCATAAACAAAGGGCCATGTATCCTTGCACTCTTTTGTTTGCTACCTTATCCTTGTACTTAAGAAGTGTGTAAGCCTATCATCCAAAAGTCTTCCTTTCTGAATAGTCAATTGGTTAATAATAATGATAATTATTATTATTATTATTTATTTGTATCCCACCCTCCCCGGCCGAGGCTGGGCTCAGAGCAGCTAAAATCACAAAAATGCTCTTTGATGTCTAGGGACTGACTAGTACTCTCTTGGTTCTGAAGAGAACATAAGAAGAGTCCTGAAGAATCAGACAAAGACCCATCCTGGTGTCCTGTTTCCCATTGTGGCAAATCAGACACCACTGGTAAGCCCACAAAAGCAGGGCTTTGAAGGCTATAACCCTTTCCCATTGCTGCTCACTAGTGGGTGATGTTCACTGTTGACTTCCTCACCCACAAAACTAGAGACCTCCCCGCCTCCTCCATAAATGTGTCTAACACCCTTTGAAAGCCACCCACATACTCTCACTGCATCTCTATGACAGTGAATCCTGCATAGAATCATAGAACTGGAAGGGACCCCAAGGGTCATCTAGCCCAACCCACCGCAATGCAGGATTCTCAACTAGATCATACATGACAGGTGGCCACCCAAGCTCTGCTTAAAAGCCTCCAAAGAAGGAAACCGAAGTCATTCCTTTCATCTGTCCTGAACTGACCACACAGGGTGATCCAGCTCTCCACCTCGGTCCAAGTTCTAGAACACTCAGTGTGGGAGGTGCTCGTGTGATTCCTCAGTTCCCCAGGCAGGAAGAGTCACAGCTATTTGAATGGGAAAGGTCCCGGGTTCTGTCCCTGGCATATCCAGGTAGGTCTGGGATAGGGTCCTTGTCTGAAATCCTGGACAGTTAGTCTAGGCAGGCACCTTTCAAGTGGGCACCATTGCCATTATAAGAGAACAAGGGAGGCGTTCATGAGTTCCAACTTTTCTTTTTCTAGAAAAATAGCATTGAGTGTGGGCATTGTTAAGCTAGATGGACCAAAAGTCTGGACTTGGTATAAGGCATCTTCCTATGTTCCTATGAATACCTATGCATTCAATCAATGGGGTTGACTCCTTTCCTTCCTGGAGGATGAGCTTGGGTTGCTAGGGCAGCCTTGCATTTAAGCACTAGCCTGGTTACCACTGGTGAGAAGGAATTCTACACTGGTGAGTATGCTGGCTGGGGAAGAAGAAACAGAGCCCTCTGTCCCCCATTCTGATAGTTGAGGAAGTTTATTTGCTGGCTGGTAACATTTGTGGGCTTATTTACAAGGCTGTGCTAGGAAGTTTCCCCGCAGCCAGCAAATCTACCATAGGACACAAGATACCGTCTCCAGCCGCATCTGGACATGCTGCCTCCACAGGATAGCGACAATGACGACAAGCAGCAGCAGGATGATGGCCACAAGGCAGCTGACCAGACTGGAGGTGTTGGAGTCCTCTGCCTTCGGAGCCACCCAAGGACTTGTTGCAGTAGGTGGCGAGGTGGTCCCTGCAATGGCAAGGAGGTGGTCAATCAATCAATCAATCCATTAATCAAATAATTGTACTTGTGGCAGATTCCACAGTGGTCCTTGAAAGGGCAGGCAGTAGCAGTAGATATAAGAATAATTAAATAGGTTGAATGCTGATCTTACTCAGAGCAGACCCAACGAAATTAAGAGATCTAGGTTTTTATGTTTTAATTGGAATTGCTTTTAGAATGTTTTCAGCTGTAACTGCTTTCTGTTATTCTTGTTTGCAAATTTTTCCAGAATATTTTAATCAGTTTTAGAAGGACTTTGCTTTTTGTTTTTTTAACCAAGGGCTGTTTAGGGGAAAGAGGGTATAAATGCAATAAATTAGCCACGACCATTATTTTCAATCAGTATACTCTGGATTAGGGCTGACTTTGAATAGTTATTTATTTATGTGACTTGCATTTTGATGCTTAGGATGCCTCAAGTCTGGTGTTTGGGGTTTTTGTTTCACTTTTTGCAGGTATATTCTACAATATGTCATTGATGCAATAAATTAAAACTGCATTCATGCGGCAGTCATCTGAGCCATCAACACATCGTTCCTCTTTATTAGTTGTTCCCAAATGCTTCGCCAATGTTATTAAATTATTGGTGTCTGGAGGGGCTCTCTTGAGCTATAGCGCAATAGAAGTGGGGGAAATTACAGGATTTCGGCAGCAGGTTACAGGACATGTGCTGCTTGAAAATGAAGCTGGATGTCTGCCCCAGGAAATGGTAATGAAATCAGTACGATGTATAAGTGTTCCAATATAAAGAACGCACAAATGATCATGGATGCAGAATAAAAAAGGCCGCCTGGATATAAAAAAAATCTCTAAGTGGATCACACAAAATGCTATCATAAAATCACATGCCATAATGCAAATGCAAATGGTAAAAAAAAAAATCAATAGAATGTTAAGCGAAATATTGCAACAAAAATGCTGAGCAGTGTGATCAGAAAAGTAAGAGCCAGGGAAAGCAGTAGTTGTAGAACAAGCAACAATCTCGCCTACATAGCTTTAATTCCTTTAAATTGAAAAAGTCCCAGACACTTTCAACTGGGGAAATGCCCTTTGTCAACCTAGTTGCTGACATTCCTAAATCCTTGGCAGGGATACCAGCTCCTTGGGGTCTGAGCCCTTTTCAGCACCCTCAATATTATGGAGGTAGAGGCCACCCCCTCCCCAATATCCCACAAGCACAGAGCACAGCGTGGTGCTGTGCAGCTCAAGTTGCTGGTTCCTCCTCCTCTTGCTGCAGAGGGGAAGGAGGGTTGACATAGCCCCTTGCCAGTGGCGGTGTCAGGAGGAGGCAAAGGAGGAGCCACCGGCTATTGAAACTGTGCAGCCAAAGTGTTCAGCTTTGCCCCCAGCTCCACCGAACATCCAGACATCATGCATGCGATGTTAGGTCCACCCCATCACCTTTGCAAGCTGGCACCTCTGATCCTTGGACATGGCAATCAGCCTCATACTTACGCCAAGTCTCTTCTGTTGCGTTGAGTTCCTCTGACGGGAGTATCTCTGAGGTTGTGCTTGAGGCCAGAGTGACCATAATGGGGTCACTGGCATCCATATCTGCTGGAGAAGCAATGACAACAGAGTGTGGGCAAGAAACACATTAGTCTGTTGCTCAGAGCCTGGCCATTTCACATTGTGGAGCCAGGTAGAGAGAACTTGGCCATCCAGACACTCAGCTGGAGAATAGCAAGATCTCATTTTCTGTGGGGTTTATCCACAGGGGGGCCTTCCAGCTGTTATTGGACTCCAATTCCGAGCAGCCCCAGCAGCTTGCATAGTCAACAGTCAGGGATGAATGGAGCTATAGTGCAACAAAATCTGAACAACTACAGGTTTCCTATCCCTAGTGCCTCAAACTGGTCATACTAGCTAATGGCACTCCAGATCAGGCCATCTTCGGTAGCCCTCTCCCTTTTTTGGGGGTCATGCATATTTTCAACCTTAAGGGCTAGATACTTATTTAAATGAAAGCTTACATTACAAGAAAACTGAATTCTTCACACACCACCTATACCAGTGTGGTATAGAGTACAATGTGTTAGAACAGACCCAGGGAGACAAAAGTTCATAACCTCCACTTAGCAATGAAGCTTTATGACACCTAAGACAGCAGGTCTCTAGCCTGAGAAGATTCCAATGCATAGTTTGACACAAAGAGAAGCAAAAATGAGGAAGGAGAGGGGTGGTGAAATATACTCGGAGTCAAGAGTGAATTTCATGCTCTTTATTCAGCTCATAGTCATCAAGGAGGAGAAGAGAAGACGAATAGCTCTTTTCCCCAAACCATCTGCTTATATACATTATTTACACAATGGGCCTTGCGTGATTGGCTACTTCAGGGCTACACCTGTGGGCCAATTATATTGTGGATTGACTTCTGCCTGCAGCCTGATTGGCTGCTCCTACAGGCCAATCAGGTAGCAGATTCACTTCTGCCAGCCGCCTGATTGGCTGCTCCAGCAGGCCAATCAGGTTGCGGATTCACTTCCACCTGGAGTTGGATTGGGTAGCTCCCGCTGATTCTGAATCCTATTGTTCTAGGATTCAGCTCAGTACATAACACCCCTCCCCTCTAAGTTCCAGTCCTGCCCGAGAAGTTGCATTCGTAGTCCCCAAGGTCTGCTGGCCGCCTCCGTGTGCGTTGTGGCCTGGGGTGTTCCTTGGTCAGGGGTTCTGGTTCTGGCTCGTGTTCCGAGGCTGCTGGCTGTGCCGGGGCTGTCTGGTCTGGCGCCACTGAACCACTAGGTTGTAGCCCTGGTTCCGGTGTCCTTCCAGCCTCGGGGCGCCCCTCTGTGCCTACTGCTTCTGCTTCCCCTGCCCACCCCTCTCGCTCTACAGGCCTCACTGCCCTGCTGTCCCCTTGGGACCCCTCTGTCCCGCTCTCCTCCCGGGTTCCTCCTGGGAATCGTTGCCGTAGCTGGTCGCAGTGGCGGCGCCAACATTGCCCCCCTTCTGTTAGTACCTCGTACGACACGGGACCGGTCACCTTGGTGACTGTGGCGGGTACCCATGCTGGGCCTGCCCCAAAATTCTTTGCATACACTGGGTCCTGGGCCACAAATGTCCGGGGGTTCCTGCCTTTCCCCACCACTACCTCATCCTGAGCTCTGTCGGGGTGAAGTCGGTCCAGTCTAGTTGCAAGGCGCCGGCCCATTAGTAATTCAGCTGGGCTCCGGCCCGTCGTTGTGCTTGGGGTGCTGTGCTGTGCTAGAAGAAATGCGGCAAGGCGGTATTCCCAGTCCCCTTGTGTCATGCGGCGGAGGCTGTCCTTGGTGGTCCGCACCATGCGCTCCGCTTGGCCATTGGTGGCAGGGTGGAATGGTGCTGAGCGGATGTGGCGGATGGCGTTCTGCGCTGTGAAGGTCTGGAACTCCTCTGACGTGAATGCGGTTCCATTGTCCGAGACGAGGGTGTCAGGGAGCCCGTGGGTCGCAAACAGCTTACGTAGTACCCGGATGGCTGCCGCCGTAGAAGTGGATGGTACCAGTGCGACCTCCAGCCATTTGGTGTAGGAATCCACCACTATGAAGAATGTTTTTCCCTGGAAGGGGCCAGCGAAGTCCACGTGCAAGCGTGACCATGGATGTCGGGCGGACTCCCAGGGCTGGGCTGGGGCCCTTGGGGGATCCGGGCGGGATTCTTGGCAGGTCTGGCAGTGTTGGACCCAGGCCTCTATCTCTCTGTCAATTCCCGGCCACCACACATAACTCCTGGCAAGGGCCTTCATCCTCACTACCCCTGGGTGTGTCTCGTGTAGGGCTGTGAGGACCCTTTTGCGGAGGGGCTGGGGAACAACAACCCTGCTTCCCCATAACAGGCACCCCTTGTGGGCCGACAGTTCATGTTTGCGGTTTGTGTAGCCAGCGAATTCTGGCCCGGGGCTGCTGCTGGGCCATCCTCGCCACACCCAGTCCAGGACCCGGGAGATGACCCTATCTTTTGTGGAATGGTGCGCAACTTCTTGTGCCTGAATGGGTCGGTCGGGAAGCAGCTCCAGGGTCATAACCTCTTGCGCAGGCGCTGGGTCGGGGCCTGTTTCTGGTAGTGGTAGCCTGCTGAGGGCGTCTGCGTGGCCCATCGCCTTCCCAGGGCGGTGGATTAGTGCATACTGGTAGCCGGCAAGGAAAATTGACCACCTGAGGACACGTGGAGACAACACTTGGGGGGGTCTGCTTCTCAGGGGCAAACAGGCCAAGCAACGGCTTGTGGTCAGTCACTATGGTAAAGGGCCGCCCGTACAAGAAATCATGGAATTTTTTTACGCCCTTCACGATTGCCAGACCCTCCTTGTCAATCTGTGAGTAGTTTCGTTCGGCTGCAGCAAGCGTCTGGGAGAAGTATGCCACCGGCACCTCTCTTCCATCCGGGAGTTGGTGTCCCAGGACAGCGCCGATGCCATAGGGAGAGGCGTCGCATGCCAGCACCACTGGCAGCCTCTCGTCGAAGTGTGCTAAGACCGAGTTCGAGACGAGCAAGTCCTTGACTGCCTGGAATGCGGCCCTTTGTCGCTGGCCCCACACCCAAGGGGCCCTTTTATCTAGGAGTCTGTGTAGGGGCTCCGCTACCGCTGCCTTATGGGGAAGGAAGGCATGGTAAAAGTTCAATAGTCCCAAGAATGACTGAAGTTCGGGCTTGCTCTTGGGCGCTGGGGCCTCACAAATGGCCCGTACCTTGTCACCGGTTGGATGGACCCCTTCTGCGTCCACCTTAAATCCCAGAAAGTCCACCTGCGGCACTCCCAGTAAACACTTTTCCCGCTTCACCTTGAGGCCCGCCGTCTGGAAACGGTGCAGGACGGAGCGGAGGCGGTCCTCAAATTCCTCTGGTGTGGGCCCGGCGATCAGTACATCATCGAAGAAGGGGGTGACGCCAGGAATCCCTTTAAGGAGAGAGTCCATTAGATTCTGGAATATGCCTGGTGCCACGCTAACGCCAAATTGCAGCCGCTTAACTCTGAATGCCCCTCTGTGCGTCACAATCGTCTGAGCCTCTGCTGTGGCTTCGTCCACAGGCAACTGTTGATACGCTTGGGCCAAGTCCAGTTTGCCAAAGATTTTTGACCCAGCCAGGGTGGCGAGGACATGGCTGACCACTGGCACTGGGTATGCATGGGCCGTGAGAGCCTTGTTTATGGTGCATTTGTAGTCTGCACAGATGCGGACCGAACCGTTAGGCTTGACGGGTGTGACAATTGGAGTTTCCCAGGGGGCGTTGGGCACTGGCTCCAGCACTCCTTGCTCCACGAGCCGGTCCAATTCCTCGTCTATGCGGGGTTTCAGGGCGAACGGGACCCGGCGGGCCTTGTGCCTGATGGGTCGTACAGCGGGGTCTAGCTGTAGGGCAATGGGGGGTCCTGTATATCGTCCCAATGCCCCATCGAAAACCCCTGGAAACTCTTTGCATATGGCGTCCACGTCCACTTGTAAGCTAGTGCGGTTCACCCCGGTAACGGCTAGCCCCAGAGGTCCAAACCATGCCAGTCCCAGTAAGCTAACGTAGGGGCCCTTAACTACCAGCAAGTCCAATTGTTGCTTTCGCCCTCGATATTGCACCCTGAAGGTCCCCACCCCCATAGTAGGGACCTTACGTTTCTGGAAGTCCCGGAGGGTGAATGGGGCCGGCCTTAGTTTGGGACCCCCATTAGGGCACAGTTCCCTTAATGTTCGGGCCGAGATTATGGATAGAGTTGAACCCGTGTCCAGCTCCATGCGGCATGGGGCTCCCTCTATCTGTACCTCTATATAAATTTTCTCTGTGCTGGGATGGGGCAACTGGAATACCTGGTAGTCCGTGATCTCCGTCGAGTTGCCTTGGTGCATGGTGCCGTGTGACCTGGGGCTCCTGGGTCGGTCATCTGATGCTTGTCGACGGGTGAGTCGAGCCCGGCACACCCGGGCGATGTGTCCCAATTTTCTGCACTGCCTGCACTCTGCGTTGCGGAAACGACAGGTCCTCCTCTCGTGGTTCTCCCCGCAGCTTGCACAGTTCCCTCCTTCTCGTCGAGGCTGCTGTGGTGTGTGTGCTGCTTGAGTGCGCCGCTGTACTCGGTGTACTTCCTCCCTGTCAGATTCGGATTCGTCGGTGAGGTCTTCGTGGTAGACCCTCGGTTGGGATGGCGGGGCCGGTCGTGCTTCTTGCGTTGACCTCTCGGCGGCTTCGGTTGCCAGGGCTTCCTCCAGAGCAATCTGGAACGTGAGGTCTTTTTTGGCGTAGAGGCGTCGTTGCAACATCTCGTCCCTCAGGCCACCGACGAGGCGGTCACGAAGCATGTTCTCCAATTCTGAGAAGTTGCATAACCGGGCGGCTTGGCGGAGGGAGGTCACAAACCCAGTTATGGTTTCCCCCGGGGCTTGCCGCTTTGCGTAGAAGGCATTTCGGCAAGCTACCACCGAGGGCTGTGGTGAGAAGTGCTCCTTCAGCCGTTCCATTATTGTTTTGTAAGAGACGGTAGCGACATCTCTAGGTGCAAGGAGAGCCCGGGCGATTTCAAACGTCTCCTCTCCACAGACGCTGAAGAATGTTGCCCTCTTCATGGCATCGTTGGTGACTTCTTTCGCTTGCAGGAGGAAGTTGAAACGGGCGGCGTACCCTTCCCAGTCTCCTGATGCTGGTTTGAATGGCGAGAAGCTGCTGTCGGTTGCCATTCTGGGTTCCTTGGGTCCTGGAGCTGAAGCCTGGATGCACGGTGCGATGCAGCGGTGCAGCAGGTGGCGGTGCTGCGGTGCAGTGCGTGGTGGCGGTCAGCTCAGCAGGATCCCACCTTCGTCGCCAGTGAAATATACTCGGAGTCAAGAGTGAATTTCATGCTCTTTATTCAGCTCATAGTCATCAAGGAGGAGAAGAGAAGACGAATAGCTCTTTTCCCCAAACCATCTGCTTATATACATTATTTACACAATGGGCCTTGCGTGATTGGCTACTTCAGGGCTACACCTGTGGGCCAATTATATTGTGGATTGACTTCTGCCTGCAGCCTGATTGGCTGCTCCTACAGGCCAATCAGGTAGCAGATTCACTTCTGCCAGCCGCCTGATTGGCTGCTCCAGCAGGCCAATCAGGTTGCGGATTCACTTCCACCTGGAGTTGGATTGGGTAGCTCCCGCTGATTCTGAATCCTATTGTTCTAGGATTCAGCTCAGTACATAACAGGTGGGAAGGCAGGGGTTGACAAAGGAAGAACGGGGGGTTATTTCAATTACGCCTATTTAAAACTTTGTTCTCTTGAGCCTGTCACTCTTATATCCCTCAGTCTAACCAACCTCACAGGGTTGTTGCGAAGATAAAGTGGGAGCGGGGAGTGGTACAAAAACCCAATAAATAATAAAATAGGGATGCGGGTATCTAAACCACTGAGCCTTTTGGGCTTGCCGATCAGAAGGTCGGTGGTTCGAATCCATGCGACGGAATGAGCTCCCATTGCTCTATCCCAGCTCCTGCCAACCTGTGGCGAGAAGGCAAATGGCGTTTCCGTCATGGTGTTCCATTGAGCCAGAAGCGGTTTAGTCATGCTGGCAACATGACCTGGAAAGCTGTCTGTGGAAAAACATCGGCTCTCTCGGCCTGAAGCAAGATGAGCACGGCAACCCCATAGTTGCCTTTGACTGGACTTAACAATCAAGGGGTCCTTTGCCTATTTTTTACCCAATAAATAATATAATCATTAATAATTTGGCGCTGTTGAGGTGCATCTGGAAGAAACACACTATATACTAGGCAAAATATTATCCTGCACTTGAAAGTGAAGCTATTCCCAAGGCAGCTCACCTGATTGGAAGGAAATTTCGCTGATCATCATCCAGGTGTCAGCAAAGTAGAAGTGACAGAGTATGGCTTTCCCCACACGCTGACTGAGGGGGACGGTCACAAATCGTGCGCTGGGGTTCTTGTCGTCCAAGACGGTGTCCACACCCACGGGGTCCAGCTCCCACTCAGCAATCAGCCGTGGCTTGAAGAAGCACTCCACCCTCTCAAAGATCTTCACTCCCTTGGAAAACATGTTGTTGCAATGGACCTGGAGTTGGAAACAGCAGTGGTTATACAATAGCTACCAATGCAGGAGGCATGCAACGTGACTGCCAAGGGCTCTACCTTCATGGAGGTTGGTTTTTAAAAACATAGTTATTAATTTTTCTGATGCAAAGTGGGTTATTAATATAACAGGCTTAAGACAGTTCAATAACTATGCAGTACATACTGGTAACCTTATTTATTTATTATCTTAACTCAGGGGTCAGCAACCTTTTTCAGCCGTGGGCCGGTCCACTGTCCCTCAGACCATGTGGTGGGCCGGACTATATTTTTGGGGGGGAAATGAACAAATTCCTATGCCCCACAAATAACCCAGAGATGCATTTTAAATAAAAGCACATGTTCTACTCTGCAAAAACACCAGGCAGACCCCACAAATAACCCAGAGATGCATTTTAAATAAAAGGACACATTCTACTCATGTAAAAATACACTGATTCCCGGACTGTCCGTGGACCAGATTGAGAAGGCGATTGGGCCGCATCCGGCCCACGGGCCTGAGGTTGCCTACTCCTGTCTTAACTCTTTCTTTTTTCATGTGTGTATATATATATATATATATATATATATATATATATATATATATATATGGGTTACAGGGTTCTGAGGTGAAGTTATAATCAAAAGGTCCACTAGTGTTAGGGTACATTGGAAACAAAAAATAAAAAAATTCCTTCCAGTAGCACCTTAGAGACCAACTAAGTTTGTCATAGGTATGAGCTTTCGTGTGCATGCACACTTCTTCAGATACACTGAAACAGAAGTCACCAGACCCTTATGTATAGTCAGAGGGTGGGGAGGGGTACATTGGAGGCAGAGAGCAGGCATTTTTCTTATTTCTATGTTTTCTCAAATGAGTTCTTTATCTTTTGTCCCCTGGTTGCCTTTAGTTTTTGTGTTAGTTTCTCTAAAATAGCACATTGCCAAGCCTTTCAGTACCACTGGCTGATACGAACTTTCCGTAGTGTCCATCAGTTCTGAGCTCAGTCAGCCAAGAGTAAACGATTCAGCAGCACTTTATGGTGGAGATCTAAACTTCTGTCTAGAAACGTATTTAACAACACCAACATCAAAGATGGACGTATCCATTGACCAGTAATCTCAGTGATCTCCTGACATACCTTCATGGATGTGAAGTTCCTTTGCCGATCGAACTGGAACTCCATCTCGACAGCACCACTGCTGAAGCTGTCGTTCTTCCAGCCAACGTAGTCGTAGCCTGGCCACACGCGGTACTGGTGGCTCTTGGTGAAATCGTCCAAGCCCAGGACGCCATCTGTCAGCTGGCCCAACCCACCATGCAGGAGCCTGGCGAGAGAGCATTTGCGGTTACACGCCAGCAAGGAGCATCCCTAGACCGAGAGGTGCCGTCTTCAAAGACATGCCAGGCCTTTCCACCGAACGTTCAGCTTTTGTTAAAGGGAGGGGAGATGAAAGGGTTAAGAATGAGGGCAAAATACACTTAGAGGCGGTGCTTTTTTCAGGGGGTACTCAGTGGTATGCAGTACCAGCACCTATTTTTGTTGTTGTTAAAAAGTGTAGCACTTACTGTAACAACTTCATGGCGAGTACCGATACCTATTTTTCTAGGGGGAAAGCACTGGTTAGAGGGAAGTGGCTAGATAAGGGCAAAACTAAATGGGTTGTTAAATTGCATGCATAGACAATGAATGTGTGTTATCTTTTTTTTGCTATGCAAATAGCAGCTTGTGGGAAAAGAGGAATTTAACTCATTGGGTCTGCCAAGAACTCCTTATTTGTTTACATTCATGGTGACTGATGCTCTCGATGGGCCTGTGAATGTTTCTTCATTTCCAACTGGTGCATGTCCTGCTACTTTCTGCTGAAATCCTGCCACTTTTCATACCGCAAATGTTCAGGGTGGGGTGCCTGACTTTTGTTGTGTCATAGCACAAGAGTACCCCACCGGATGGCAAGAATGCAGCAATGCTGGGGAAGCATCATGGAACAACTCATACAGCAGAATGCTATGTGGACAGTCCCGTATAAATCCAGCACAAATACTCTATTAAACCATCAATGGCACACTGCAGAATACACCCACATTTAAGAATGAAAAACACCACTCTGGGGGTGCCCTTTCTCTCCCGGTCATGCCCCTGACCAAAAGATCCCCTCCCCTATCAGAAGCTCTGTTGGTGCAAACCAAGGGGAGTGTCTCTTGAAATGAAAAGCAGCTTCAGAGAGAAGAGATTTCTGTTGAGATTGCCTGAGGCAGTGAGAGAAAGAGCTAACCTCTCCCCCACACACACCTCCCCGCTCACTCCCATTGGTCCTGGGGCTGCTTAAGATTTCCCTTGGGTGCCATTTACAGGACAACAAAATGTACTTTTTATCTGCATTCCCACCATTGACAGCACACCCAGTTTAGCCCTAAGATTTCCAGTGGCTGCACAGTGTGGCTGAAGCCTGAGTCACTTGCTCTCCCTGTGATTAATAGAGGTCAAATAAGTTATACAAAACATGAATGCATATTTTCTCAATCTGTTATGCAGATTGCGAAATGCATCTTCGCTGGGTCACACAATTTTTGATGTCATAGTTTGAGTGCAGTCCACTCGCTGTCCAGCTATTTAATGCCTGTTCTGAGCACCCAAAAAATCCCAGGCTCTCATCTCCTTCCGTTGCTCAGCTGGGAAGGTGGCCTCCAGGATGAAAAAGGTTCCCCACCCCTGTTTTAGAGTACTGAGGGAGAAAGGGATGTTCCACACACACACACAGGACACTTCTTACCTGCGCTCCTGGTAACCATCATAGGTTGAGTCATTCAGGTAAATGATGGGGTGGCCAGGAGCTGCAATCATCTCCCCCTCAGGCATGCTATAGGATTCCAAACCATCTAGGAAAGGAGACAACTAGGGGTCAGTTGGAGGCTTTTGAGCCTTGTGCCTGCACAACCTACCTGAGCAAGAGGAGCAAGGGTCTTCTTCCCATCTCTTCTTGGCCACAGGTGGCCAAGGCAGAAAACAAGCAGGCTTTCAAACCAGGCAGCAAGAATGAGCCTTCTGGTGGCAGCTCAATCGATACCTGAGCAATGATTTGCTCAGTGTTGTGGATCTAGACCAGAGTCAGCAGCTATATAGTGCGAGTTGGGACTCTGACCAGTGGTACTTCTGAAGAAAAGCAGATAAGAACCCAGCAAGCATCTCCACCTCAACATGCCATATGGAGCAGCCTTCTTCGAGATGGTGCCCTCCAGATGTTTTGGCCTATAACCCCCATCATCCCTGACTGTTGGGGCTATTCTGGCCAGGGCTGATAGGAGTTATAGTCCAAAATATCTGGAGGACACTGGATGGATGATGGCTGATACAGATACAGATACAGATACAGGTGATACAAACACCTGGGTCCCACGACCAGAATTCCCTGGAGATTCATCAGGGACTTGCTGAAGTTCAATAATAATAATAATAATTTATTATTTATACCCCGCCCATCTGGCTGGGTCTCCCCAGCCACTCTGGGCAGCTTACAACAGAAAAATGAAATAAAACAATTAAACATTAAAAGCCTCCCTAAACAGGGTTGCCTTCAGATGTCTTCTAAAAATCTGGTAGCTGTTTTTTCTCTTTGACATCTGATGGGAGGGCATTCCACAGGACAGGCGCCACCACTGAGAAGGCCCTCTGCCTGGTTCCCTGCAACTTGGCTTCTCGCAACGAGGGAACCGTCAGAAGGCCCTCGGTACTGGACCTCAGTGTCCGGGCAGAATGATGGGGGTGGAGACATACTGGACCGAGGCCATTTAGAGCTTTAAAGGTCAGCACCAACACTTTGAACTGTGCTCGGAAACGTACTGGGAGCCAATGTAGATCTTTCAATGTAGATCTTTCAAGTTCAAGTCCTTACCAGACCAAACACAACCATAAAGTTCCACCCGCATGCAGACAGTCATGGGCTGCTCAGTCACTGGGATCACTCGGATGTAGCGGGCAATGACAGGCGGGCGAAGGTCTTTCAGGACAACGTCATATGTGTCCGTGTTGCCTTGAATCACCTGGATTGGAAAGAGGTCATGATAAGGCTATTGTGCAGTCAGCATCTGATAAGCAGCAAACACTAGAGCACTGATGAAGAATCGCAGGCCAAGGGGTCAAAGGTGGCCCTCTGGGCCCCTCTATCTGGCCCTAAGGACTCTAACCATGCCACACCCCTCACCAGCCCTACTTTGCAACCACACAGCCTGTTTATCAAGCATTGGCTTGCAAGGGGATTAGATGACGTTGGCTATTTAACGAGCATTCCACCTAATTTGTATGTGGGGAGGTTAGATAATGGTTGCATCAAAACAAGGGTTATGAGAGCCACTGTCAGTCAGTGTGGACAACACTGAGCAAAATAGGCCAGTGCTCTCAATATAAAGCAGTTTCCTATGCTTCAAAATAAATACCTTGGCATCCGCTGGCAAATTTTCAACCAGAAACAGATCCAGAACCGAGCATGACAAGTTCAAGGGCTGAAGTTAAAGAGAGTTTGGAGGTCACCTGGATAGGTGACCTAATAATTATTTTTAATGAGGTTTTGTAACTTTTGCAGGTTTTCAAGGGCTCGTCACTTCCTTCAGAGATGTCCTGATCGCATCTCACCCACCTGCTTGTTCTGACGATCTTTCCAAGAGAGCCATCGCTCCCCGTTGCGGCTATAGTCGATCCGGTAGGCACGGGCAAACTCTTTCCCAGTTGCCCGGGCATGCCGACCTTGCGTCCCGACCAGTGTGATGAAGAAGAGTTTATGTAGGTCTATCTGGAGAAACTGCACATCTTCAGGTTGCAGGAGCCCCGCTGGACACCATGCCCCATCACCCTCTTCTCTCAGCAACCTGAGAGATAGAGAGAGAGAAATAACATCACAGCTCAAAGATCAGGTATGAAAGTGGGAAGAACACGCAAGGCCAGCTTGAGCACAGAATTCATGTGTTCTATGTGGGACTGCTCTTGAGATTGGTCTGGAAGCTGCAGCCAGTGCAACATGCCGTGGCTTGAGTGCTCACTGGGGCAGGATATCACCACCATGATATGGTGGAAAAAATGCTGCTGGTGGAAAAAATGCACTGGCTGCCAATGAGCTACCAAGTTATGTTCAAGATGTTGGTTCTGGTGTATAAAGCCCCATACAGCTTGGGACCAGAATATCTGAAAGATTGGTTCATCCATTATATAAGTGACTGATCACTGTGCTCTGCAGGAGAGAGATGCCTATGGATACCACCTTTCCAGGAGGTTTTTATGCACAATAGAGGAACCTTTGGTACAACACCAACCTTTTGGAATTCCCTTCTGTTAAATATTAAAAGGTAAAGGTAAAGGGACCCCTAACCATTAGGTCCAGTCGTGACCGACTCTGGGGTTGCGGCGCACATCTCGCATTATTGGCCGAGGGAGCCGACGTACAACTTCCGGGTCATGTGACCAACATGACAAAGCCGTTTCTGGCGAACCAGAGCAGCACACGGAAACACCATTTACCGGAGCAGTATCTATTTATCTACTTGCACTTTGACGTGCTTTCGAACTGCTAGGTTGGCAGGAGCAGGGACCGAGCAACGGGAGCTCACCCCGCCGCGGGGATTCGAACCGCCGACCTTCTGATCGGCAAGCCCTAGACTCTGTGGTTTAGACCACAGCGCCGCCCGCGTATTATGACGGGTATAATCTCTGTTGTCTTTCAGGCAGCTGCCAAATACCTCCCTCTTTCAACAACAAGAGGTATTTCCCAGTCTGTACTGGATTTTTTTCTTTTAGTTCTGCTTTGTTTTATAGCTTTCCCTGAAGCTAAGCCCCACAGGCCATCCTGCTCACCGTGCATACTGAGGCCCCGTGGAGTCATACCACTGGCTGGAAGCAGTGATGTCTTCATCTCGGATGGTCCCTTCGTGCATCCCCAGAGGGTATCGGCATATCGCTGAGGGAGGGGACGGGAGGCAAAATGGTCGCATTAGCATAAAGACAAATAACTTTTAAGAAAGCACAGATATGCCTGGTTATCACTCTACAGGATCCACTTTCGTTTTATCACTACTCAGGATTGATTCACTGTGGGTGGGTGGGTGGAGAGGAATGGGCTCATGTTAACAACACTGGGAGTAACACTGCTTTAATTGACCGCTTGCCACTGCCCTGGGCCCATTCTCCACATAACACAGTTGCACACTCGCCAATAAATGCTTCCTTGAGTACTGTCACGAGAGAGCACAAACTGCCCTGCTAAATTGCCTTGTCAGGGGTGCTGCAGTTCAGGGGTGGGGAACCCTTTTTTAGCCCAAGGATCACATTCCCTCCTGTGACACCTTCTGAGGGCTATGTGCCAGTGGGTGGAGCAACAGGTGTGGCTCCTAGCTCCGTACAGTAAAAGCCAGAGGTTTCTACATGCAGCCAACCCTGCATGCATCTCACAATCTGCTATCCATGCAAGCAAGAGGCATTACTGCAGTTCAAAAGCAGGCAAAAGCTCTTTGAGTAGAGAGCAGAGCAGGGCCTTCAAGGGATGGTGGCAGGAGCTTGAGAAGAGTCCCAAAGAGGGCCACTTTTGGGGCCCAAGCTTGAGGTTCCCCACTCCCCTTGTGGCTGCAAGATTCCTGCCTTGATCAGGAGTCAGGCTAGATAGCCTCTGAGTTCCCTTCTAACTCTTATAATTCCTTCAAACCAAGCATTTGAAAGCCAGTCACCAGAGCTCTTTCCACCAAACAAGATGGAAAGGGTACCAATCTTATGAAGGCCGCATTTGTCAGGCTCCCATCCTGAATCACGACCATAGCGGCTTTTGCCATAGTTGCCAATTACCCCATTTTCCCCAGGAAACACCTATATTTTCTTACTGTTTCCCACAGGTGTCCCGAATGGCAAAATACCCTGTATTCCCCCAGATTGCGGAGCTCCTGCCGACGGCCGTGTTCTTCTGGTGCCGTGCCGGCACTGGAAGTCGCTTCTACGCACTTCCGGACATGCATAGAAGCGACTTCTGGCGCTGCGGACATTTTGGAAAAGGGCACAGCGGCATCGGAAGTCGCTTCTACGCATGTCCGGAAGTGCGTAGAAGCGACCTCCGGTGCCGCGGCGCTGCTGATCCCGCATTTTTCAATAACAAGCACAAGGCCCCAAAGTCAAGATTCCAAGGTATATGAGCAAGGCAAGGGGTTCCTCCTACCGAGCTTTTAAATATGAAGCGGGTGATGTTGCTTATAGAACTCTCTTGCCATCTTAAGCCGGATGCGCATGCGCCCATGCATTCCACCTTGACAGATGTGTCTGATCCCACCTAGGAAGGCGCAAGACTGTGTCCTGCCCCACCCCCTCCAGCTCCACTGCCCCCTCCTCCTGTTCACCCCCTCCCTGTGGCTAGCCAAAGTCCCCTTCCTCTCCAATGAAGCTCCAGGCAGAGAAGAGAGCGACCAGTTCTGCTCCTCCCTCTTTGACATCTAAAGGCACAAGGCAAGGTCCTCCCTCTCGCCTCAATCCCTGGGGTCCAGCCTTCCAGCCCTCCATCTGCTCCTCCTCATTTGACTTTTCCCGTCTGGGGCTGCCAAACCATGCCAGATCCCGACAGAGCTGAGGGGCCAGTGAAAACTCAATACTTGGGCTGATATTCTTCACCTCTAGATAGTCCCTGGGTAACATCAATATATTCTTATGGCTTCCAGCGGCACCAATAGGCTGGTAACTCCCACCCAGCCTTACATTGCCACCCCAGAACTTCCTCTCACTCTCCTGTCCTGTATTGCCAAGCCTGTCCATTTCTGGCACCACAATTTAAGAAGGATGCAGGAAAAACTGGAACGGGGTTCAGAGCTTCACCCCACAGTCAAATCTGGCCTTTGAAGCTAGATCCTGATAAGCATCTGGCCCATGGAGCCAAAAATGTTTCCCCACCCTTGTTGTCAACCAACCCTCTTATCTTTCCTGCCAAACCCTGCCCTCCTTGTTCATTCTCCTGTGTTTACTTTATTTAATTGATTTGATTCCATTTATGAACCGCTTCCCATAAAATATCCCAAGGCAATGTCACCATAAAAACACCACTAAAAACAATTTGAAATAATTCCATACGGAAAAATATTTATATATGTGCAAACATTAAAAGCAATATATATTTATAAATGCAATTAAAAACTATTCTCAATATAAATGCAATTAATTAATGCAATATATTGATGCAATTTTGAAAACTTCCATATGTAGTTGCATATTTCAAAATGAAAGGCATAGAGCAGGCACACTAGCCTTGCCTTTATCTTAACTCCTCTTCTCCTTTTGTTACCCATATTCTGTCCACTGTCAAGTCAGGTCAGGTCACCTTTTGCAAGAAACGAAGCCAAACACAGTGCCTTTCACTGTGGACTACAACTCCCAACAGGCTTGGCCCTCGCCCTTGCTGGCTGCTGGGAGCTGGAGTCCAACATCATCTGGAGAGAATCGTGCTGGCTACCACTCTTTTACAACATTACAAAAATACAGCCCTTCCTTTCTGCCCCTTGGCAGAAACCAAAACAAGCTTGTCTACACTTGACCATCTCTTACTTAGGCCAATCTTCCCCAGCCTTGTATCCTACAAAGGCTTTGGACTCAAGCTCCCATTAGCCCTAGCTAGCATAGCCGATGGTCAGGAATGATGGGAGCTGCAGCCTGCCTGTTCCAGTGCCTGAACCTCCAATTGCCCCATGACCTGGCATGAGTCCGGCACTTCTGATCCCAACTGCTGCCTAAAAAGGTAAGAAGAGTCTGCTGGATCAGGTGATCAGAACGGCCCATCTAGTCCAGCACCCTTCACTCACAGTGGCCATCCAGATTCCCCAATGGGGAGCCTGCAAGCAGGACCTGAGCACAAAAGTGCTCTCCCTTCTTGTGGTTTCTAGTCACTGGTATTCATTGATAGCTACATCTTCCATGAATTTGTTCAATCCTATTTGAAAGCCACCTATTTGGTGGCCATCACTTCCTGTGAGAATGAGCTCCATGAAGTTAACTATGCACTGTATGAATTTAATTTCTTTTATCTATCCTGAATCTTCCAGCATCCACTGAATGTCCACAACTTGTAGTGTTATGAGAGAGGGAGAAAAACTTTCCTCTACCACTTTCTCCATGCCATGCATCATTTTATAAACTTCTATCATGTCACCTCTAACTCGTTTCCCCCCTCTAAATTAAAAGTCCCAAATGCCACAGTATCACCCCAATTTCTGTCTCATTCAAGCTGTGTTACGGCCTCACATTTTGTTATAAAACACAGCAGCTATCACTGAGGGTAGGATGGGGAAAGAAATTAAGTTTGCACCGAGAGGCATAGCGACATAATCTGTATTTTCCAAAAGAAGATGGGAACTAAAACAGAGCCGTCCTTCAAAATTTGCACTCTTCTGTCTTTTGCAGTGCAGTTCCCAAGTCAAATAATGCGTGCAAAAATTCAGACACCAGGGTGTAAGTGTGCATAGAAATGCACCTGATCCTGAAAATAACACGAAATTGAGGGGAACTTCCTTTGCAAATGTTTTCTAGGCCAGGTTGCAATAAATAATGGGAGGAATTTGCACTAAGATGCTAATGGATTCTATTGAGGGCTTTTAAAAAACAGCAACCACAAACTGATGTGGAGAGCTGAAAGTTACAATGGATACCGAAACGGACAGACTGTTTTTCCCTGAGTTGTCTCTTGAGCACCGCAAGTGGCAGGAACCCAGAAGCCCCTGGCTGTTGGGGTACGGAGACTGGGATGGCTCACCCAACAATTAAACAACACACCAAGAGCTTCCTACCAGGGTTGACTTCAGAGCTGGAGCAACGAGAGAGGCTGGCGAACAGGAGGAGTGGCAAGCAGAGCATCCTTGGAGGTGTGGGAGGCAATGCCCGCAGCCCACGGGGTCAGTCGGGCGGTCCTCCCTGGCCGCCAGTCACTGCCATTCAGATCTCTGAGAAAAGGAAGAAAGACATGATTGGCTTGCAGCTAGGTTTTCAGGCGATGTGTATCTATGGTGTTATAAAAGCGGTGTCTAACCGGTTTTTTTGGTGTGTTTTTTGGTCCAAGATCTGCATTCACCCCGGCCAACCCTTTAAGTAAATAGAGATTTATGGACCCAGGGCATGCAAGTTTATTATCTTATATGAAAGGGATAATATTGCATGTAAATTGTATGCAAAATATTCAAGGACTGCAAAGGCAAGCAAACATCATAGGGGTGGCCTAGCTGGCTATTATAAGTGCTGACCCTTGAGTGTTTCATTGGGCATGTTCGGATTTGGTATTTTGGGGTAGGATTCAATCACATACTGGGAAATTCAGCTTATCCAATTATAATTGATTGAGAGGTCTATTTACCCCCGCAAAAAAGACTTGACTTTTTGCGATAAGGAAGGTAACGGGGAAATGTACTAGAATCATAGGGTGACACTTTGATTTCACATGGCATCAGCTTACCTTCCTACAAGCAAAGCAGGATGAATGCTCATTAAATAGCCAACTTAATCTAATCTGCCCGGAAATAAATCTGGTAGTTCAATAAAATAGTTGTCAGGAAGCACACATTCATAGAATACCTCCAGGGTGAATTTTTATTTAAAAATATTTCCAGTTTATAAGAACATAGGGAGCTGCCTTATACTGTATGTACCATGTCAGACCATTCGTCCACTTAGCTCTATATTGTCTACACTGTCTTGTAGCAGCCCTCCAGGGTAGGGTTTACTTATTTACTTATGTAGCCGAAGCCAAGATACATAAAACAAAACAAAATACATGACAGGCAATATAATGATTAAAACTGTGCATTCCGCCAAAAAAATATTGCTGCACCGAAGAAATTAACATCATTACCACAAACACTTCTCTGAAAGATTTAAATATCTGAACGAGGCTGTTCTTAAGTCCTCATAAACATGTACATACTCTCTCTTTGGGAGGAATACAGGAAGCTGCCTTATATTGAAGCAGGCCATTGATCCCCTTAGACAACAAGGCTCCAGAAAATTCCTACCCCAGTCCGTGCTGATTGCAAAAGTTGTGCTAGGGGGTGGGGGGTGGATTTAGCAGCACTAACTCCTTTCCACCCTTTTCAATGTAATGGGATTGCTTTGCATCCCTCCGGTCGTTAATACACATTTATCCCAAACCTCCTCTCACTTATGCCCAAGCACAGATAGGAAGGTGAAACCAGAAGCAGTCCAAATTGTCCAGACGAAGAGCTCATGAAAGTGTTAAGATCTGCTCACCGGGGGCCGGGGTGGATCTAGTTGCTAATTGCTAACAGCTGGCAAAATGTACATTAAAAAAAAATCCACCACAGCCATTGGATGAACAGAAACATTGGGAGCCCATCGCAGAAAGAAAGAGGCGGGCTAGGAGAAGAGGAGACAGAACAGCTGCTTGAATCTTGAGTTGGCGGGGTGGGTGGGGGCAAAGGCACCCATTCCATGCTGGAGAGAAGCCACTCACTTATTCTTGTTTCATCTCTCATTCTGTTGCATACGTGTGCACTGCCTCTCGCATGCCCTTGCACAATTGCACATGCAAGGCTCCTGATGCTCATGCTCTTGCACACTCAAAACATTGCTACATGCGCACCACTCTTGATAGCGCACAACACACCCCTCCTCCAAGTCCTCTGCAGAGAGCTGTTTCGACAAGGAAGTGGGCCCCTCAACATCTGCCCACCTCCTGCTCCTCTCTCAAAACCTTTGGGGAGTGACTAGATCCACACAAGCTGCTGGCCACTTGCCACAGCCTGGTGCGCCCTCCATAGATGAAAGGATGCTTGTTATTTGCTCTGCCTCATTCCACCCCTTTGCCCACATCTCTAGATTTCTCCCTGGTTTGGAATCAGCTGAGTTGGGCCCAAACATTTCACCTGCCAAGAGAGTTCCTGCTTTTTCAACCAGAGGGCCACATTCCCTTCTGGATGACCACCCAGGGCTGTAAGCCAGGGGTGGGCAGGGCCAGAAACAAAAGTGGTTGGAGCAATAAATGTAATGTACAACACAAGTTGGGCAACTCCAAGTAGTGGCACCACCATGTAGCAAGTCAAGCACAGATGCAATATACCAGACAGGCCATTTCCGGGATTAAGGGAGGTCAAAGTGGAGGCAAGTATTTTCAGCAAGGCTAAAGGGACTCTATCATGGCAGAAGCTCCATGTTTGCCAGTTAAGAAATAGATCAGAGGTAGCTTTTCAACTTGTAAGCCAGGGGTGAAGAAACTTCTTCAAGCCAAATGGGGCATGGCATTCCCTTCCACACAACTTTTCAGGGGCTTCATCATGCCACTGGTGGGCAGGGCCCAGAGGCAAAAAGCAGGGGCAATTAATGCAAATAAATAAATAAATCCCTTTGTACAGTAGACAAGGTTCTACACACTCTCAAACGCCTCTCCAGAGCCTCAATCCAGGCAAACAAGAAGCATGATCAGAGCTCAAGCACATATTCCAGCTAGTCAAGAACACTTGGCTTGGAGATAGTTCCTAGGGCCAGATAGAGTGACCTGGAGGGCCACACGAGGACCCCAGCCCTCAGATTCCCCACCAGTGTAGACATGTGGGAGGAGGGGCATAAATGTGGATTAGAAATTGGGCAAGCAGAAATGATGGATTTATGACAGCATGAGCCACCCATGTGCCATCCAGTCAGTTTCAAAAAGCAAAAAAGTGGATCATGCTCATCACCATGGCTTGCACATGTTGCGCATTGATTCCCCACACGTCACCAATGCTTCTGGGTGTCTTATGTTCAAACGCCAGGGCCTGCTTTTGTTGCAATAAAACATGGTACACTTTCACCAAGTAACACATTGCACATCGGCTCACGTGAGAAGAGAACGTCATGCATTTCCTGCTCTTGTTTGACTGAGAGAACGCTGCACATCTCCTGCACACTCGAAGCACACCAGTTCCTGCCCTTCCGAAAATAAGAGAGCCTGACCCATCTTCCCCACACACAAAGCGAGGAGGCTGACACCCCTTTCCCTCCTCCCAAGGGGAAAGGCGAGGCATCCTTGCGCCCCTCCTGGCCTCTGTGTCGCCCACTCCTGCTTGCTGTGGCCAGGGCGCCCAGCTGAGTCCCCTCCCTCCACAGCCAGGAAGCGCAAGAGGGCACAGCTGGGCCTCAGTGGCTCCAGGAAAAGAGGGCAAGCAGCCAACATTGTCTCGAGCCCGAACAAAAGGGAAAAGCATGCAGGAGAATTTGCAAAGGGGGCTGACCCGAGTTGCAGAGAAGGGCCCTACCTGCCAGGCCTAGCCTCTGTGCAGCTGCCGCAGCCGCCTCCACCGCCATGGCAATCCCAGCCTTCCTACTGCCATGGATTCAGCTGCGCTGGGCTTCCCAGCATCTTCCCCCACCACCACCCCGCTTCGCAAGCAACTTTTCCAGCAGTTTGGAGATCCGCTCAAACTTGTGGCTCAGACTCCTCCTTCTCTCTCCCTCCAGTCCTCCTTCCACACACAGGCCCAGGAGACTTCCTTGCCTTTGTCACTACAGTTCCTATGGCAACACCCTGACGGAGGCCATGGAAAAGAGATTTCTGTATATGTG
Source organism: Zootoca vivipara (assembly GCF_965207765.1). Lineage (NCBI taxonomy): Eukaryota > Metazoa > Chordata > Lepidosauria > Squamata > Lacertidae > Zootoca > Zootoca vivipara. Next base: position 37,966,532 of record NC_142585.1, read on the forward strand.
TGTGTTAAAAGAGGGAGAGAGGCGGGAAAGAAAAAGCTGCTGTCTCCTTTAGCCTCTGTCCCTCCTTCCTTCTCTCTCTCTCTCCCTCTCCCCACCTCCCACCCCCTTTTCTCTTTTCCTCCAGCCCCCTTGGCTGGGAGCAGCGGGGCCAGGCTTCAGCCTGGAGTTGGGCCAAGCATTGCATGCACATGAAAAAGCCACAACATTAAGGAAGGATTTTCTTTTCTCTCCCCCCCCCCCAACAGTAAAACGGGTTGTGTGGTGTGCACATGTTGGTGTGCTTCAAGGCTTTCTTCTCTCTCCCCACCCGCCTTTTGACTCCCCTCACCCTCAGTTTATTTCCGTGCTATCCCTACAAAAAAACTGGGAAGTCCCACACCAAGGCTGGAACCGGCCCAGAGCTGCTGCTCCTGCTGCTCCTCCTCCTCCAGGATCGAATCTCAGCTCGACAAGGCCGAACTTTTGCCCTTTGCAAATGTTGTGGTTCGTCAAGAGGGTTTTGGCCTGAGTGTGTCCAAGGCATACACAAGCAAAATGAGTACTATATCATGTAGGGCAGGCATGTCCAACAGGTAGATCGTGATGTACTGGTAGATCACTGGACATCTGTGGTAGATCACTGGTAGATCACTGGCTCCTCCCAAAGAAGCTCAGCAACTTTGGCTCCCCTAAAAAAATTCTACATCTTTGCCCTGAAGCCCCCCAAACAGGGCTTTCCTTCCTAAAAAAAAAAAGCTCAACTTTGACCCAACCCGCCCCCCCCCAAACATGGATGGCTTTCCTTCCTAAAAGCTCAACCACATCAACCTGAATCTCCCAAAAGGGGATAGATCACTGCGAGTTTTTAACTCTGTGAGGAGATCGCAATCTCTTGGAAGTTGGCCACCCCTGATGTAGGGCATCTCGGGGAAATGGCCACTGTCAGAGGGAAGGATGTTGGGCTGTGCAATGCCAGGATTAAAGGCAATATGTGATTGTTCCCTTCCTCAATTAATCCCTGCAACAATCCTGTGCGGTAAATTAGGCTGAGAGGTGGTGCCTGTCATCCAGTGAATTTAATGGCTGAATGGTGGTTCAAACCCTGGTCTCCCATGTCCTAGTCCGACACTCTAGCCACTACACCACACTGCCTCTCATATTATGCCCACTCTTTCCTGAGCATCTATTCTGATTTGTTTGCAAGGATGTTGTTACGTTACGTTGTTATTGATCTCCCACCTTTTTCTCCGAGGAGCTCAAACTAGTGTGCAGGGTCCGTCCCCCGCATTTAATCCCCACAACAACCCTGTGAGTTAGGTCAGACTGAGAGGAAGTGACTGGCCCAACGCTGTCCAAGTGGAGGTTTGAATCCTGGTCTCCTGGGTCCTAGTCCAACACTAACCATTTTACACACTGACTCATTGTTATAGATTGGACAATGAGTGTTCATCCTGATTTTGACCCCATTGCCACTTTAATGATCATGGCTCCCTCTCTTGCCACCAAAGAATCCTGGGAAGTGTAGTTTGTTATGGGTGCTGAGAGTTGTTCTGAGACCCTTATTCCTCTTCCTAGAGCTACAACTCCCAAGTGCTTTAACAACCAAACCTTCTTCACAGGGAATTATGGGAATTATAGCTCTATGAGGGGAATAGGGAGTTGCCTAGCAATTCAGTGCTTGGGGGGGTTACTAAAGGGTAACTTTTTCACCCAAATGTTAAAGCGTGTTACTTACTGTAACAACTTCATGGTGCGTACTGATCTCTCTCTCTTTCTCTCTCTCTCTCTCTCTCTCTCTCTCTCTGCACAAACTACAATTCCCAAGGTTTTATGGGGAAGCCATGACTGTTTAAAGTGCTATGATACTGTATGGTGCAGATGGGGCGTAAATCTCAAAGAGGGAAAGTGGATGTGCATTTCACATTAAAGCCACACAAAGGTAAATAATGTGTGTGCATGAACATGAAGCACAGTCTGCCATTTCACATACCCTGTAGCTGCCGAGGTGTGTTTTGAAGTGTAGATAACAACTTTATCAGGCAATGCAGGCTCCGCCCTCCCACCAAGGAGTCATCATCTTCTTCATCTTTAACTTGGTAGGGGACATAATAAATCAGACTTCACGAACTTGATACCCTCCAAATGTTTTGGACTACAAGCCCCATCGGCGCCAACCAGCAAAACCATACTAGGCAGCAGCTATCTCCCACTCTGGGTTGCCCCTTTCCTTCCTAAATGTCTCCCTCTGTGCCCATGCAGACTTTTTACACAGGATCTTGCTGTCTTCTTGTGGACTAGCAGCATGAACGGCTTCTTTTTTCTTTTACAAATTCTTCAGAGAACAAGCAAACACAGCTCCAAAATTTAACGGCATATGAAGAGTCCTGATACGGGATCAGGCCAAAGGGGGCCCACCTATTCCAGCATCCTGGTCTCACAGTTGCCCACCAGATATACCACCATCTCGATCACTCTTCTCTGCACCATTCACAGCTGTACAATATCATTTTGGAGAAGTGGCAGTGAGCCTATCATATAATATCTTAACGCCCATGATGCATCTGGTTATACATGTCTGTGCAATGGGAACAAGAAGCATCCATTCCTCTACCACTGCTACCACTGCCCAAGGTGTAACTTCTAGGAAGAAGTTAGAACCCGAGGCACCAAAACTGCTTGCAAGCCATCACGCTAACAGCATTTTTAAAAGGCAATCCCCAAACAGGGGGGCAGGGGGGCGGTTACGGACAATAATTTGCCAGTTATGTACACTCTGTGGGGCAACTAAGTAATTTTAGACCCTGAACGTTTACTACAGTGGTACCTTGGGTTACAAACGCTTCAGGTTACAGACTCCGCTAACCCAGAAATAGTACCTCGGGTTAAGAACTTTGCTTCAGGATGAGAACAAAAATCGTGCAGCGGTGGTGCAGCGGCAGCGGGAGGCCCCATTAGCTAAAGTGGTGTCTCAGGTTAAGAACAGTTTCAGGTTAAGAACGGACCTCCGGAACGAATTAGGTTCTTGACCAGAGGTACCACTGTATTCCTTTCAGGGAGGGGGAGGCCTTTACAGTCATGGTACTACTTCAGGAATGAAATGGACAATTAGCATTTCTTTTCTCCCTACAACCCCTTGTCCTGCTCCAATACCGCTGACCGCCATACCACACTTGATAGCTGCTTCTACATTCTTGATATGTTAGAGCAGGGTTGGGAAACTTCAGGCCTGACGGACAGAATACAGGCCTCCAGACCTCTCTATCTGGGCCACAGAACTCTTCCCCAAGATGCACACACACTTCCCCAGTCCATACCCCTCTCCGCAGGGCACACCTCCTCCGTCCAGACCACACACCTCTCTCCAAGACACACCTCTTCCCCAAAGGACATACCCTCAGGATGTGCTCCCTCTCCCCAGGCCACATGCCTGCTCCCAAAGACACACTCTCTCCCCCCAAGACACTGCCCATCTCCCCAGGCCACATGCCCACTCCTCAAGACCCTCCCTCTCCCCCCAAGACACCCACTTCTTCCATATCCCCTCTCCCAAGGCACAGCCCCTCTCCCAGGCTACATCGCTGCTTCCCGTGATACACACACCCTCTCCCCAGGCCACATGCCCACTCTACAAAACCTACAGAGTCTCCTTAGTCCACACACACCTGCCTCCAATACAAACCCTCTCTCCTCAGGACATTCCCCTCACTGGCCCTGCTTTGCATCCTGCGTAGCCTACTTTTTCCCGGCTGGGATGAATCACTGAGCTCTGATCATGCCTCTTTCTCGCCTGGATGAAGGATAGAGAGGGGCAGGCAGGAATGCATGTAGAAACTATTGCGACCATGGCACAATCTAGATGTTTCACTTTGGGAATGTAGCTGCAGGAGACAAATCCCCAAAGGCCTTGGAGGCAGCAATCTGATTACATCAACTGACTGTGTGTGTGTGTGTGTGTGTGTGTGTGTGTGTGTGTGTGTAATACACAAACTGGCCAGCAGCAACAGTTCTTACATAAGGAAGATGGGTGGGGTGGAGAGTTAGGGACGGGGGGGGGGAAGAGAAATTAAATTCAGTTCGCAGTTAAAGCTGAACCACCACCCCCCATTTCCAAAGCAATATGAGAAGTGATGCCCAGCGACCCTTCAAAATTTGCAGTTCTCTGGATTTTGCAAGAGTAGCCACCCCGTGCGTTGAACTTGGGACCTTCTGCATCTGAAGCAGATGCTCAGCCACTGAACTACTGTCTCATATAAAAACAAAGCGAGACTCCAGTCCTCATAACTGTGAACAGGAACTTGTGCCAAGTTGGACCTTTGGTCTTTTGTAGTCAGCATTGCCATCACTGACAGGCAGTGGCTCCCCAGGTTTTCAGCAGGGGGGTCTCCCAGTTGTCCCTGGATATATGATGGACATTGAACCTGGGGTCTTCTGAACCTGAGACCTTCTGCATGCAAAGCAAGTGCTCTGCCGTCCCCCGTCCCCCCACCATCTCATATATTTTCCCCACCCCAGCTTCTCCTGCTTTCTCAAGTTAGCTTCTGTGTTGTGAGAATTTTAAGTTTTTTTAAAGGTCTTTATCGGGACCCAGGTGGCTCTGTGGGTTAAACCACTGAGCCTAGGGCTTGCTGATCAGAAGGTCAACGGTTCGAATCCCTGTGACGGGGTGAGCTCCCATTGCTTGGTCCCAGCTCCTGCCAACCTAGCAGTTCGAAAGCACGTCAAAATGCAAGTAGATAAATAGGAACTACTACAGCGGGAAGGTAAACGGCGTTTCTGTGTGCTGCTCTGGTTCACCAGAAGTGGCTTTGTCATGCTGGCCACATGACCTGGAAGCTGTCCGCCGGCTCCCTCGGCCAATAATGCGAGATGAGCGTGCAACCCCAGAGTCGGTCACGACTGGCCCTAATGGTCAGGGGTCCCTTTACCTTTACCTAAAGGTGTGTATATATATATATATATATATATATATATATATATATATATATATATATAATGTTCATAGATGTACCAAACAAACATGTGCAAGGGGGCAGTCCTGTAGCCATTTTGACTCTCCCAGGCTGACAAGGCCTTTCTCTTTGAAAGGAGGGAGGAAATGGGGGGGGGGGGAAACCTCATATTTCTGACACCTCTTCTTTGATGTAGACATGACAGTGTGGGGGTGGTGGTCTTGGGCTACACCCCTTCTGTGATGTATGTACGACACTTCTGGGGGTGGCCTGGACTGGGAAGGAGGGAATTTTCAAAGTTCTATATATGGGGAGGGAGACCTTTGTTCTGGGTCCTTCTTTTCTCCTGTGCTAGAGAGAACACCCTGCTGCAGCAAAATAAACCGCAAATAAACTGCGGGCGACTAGCCTTGCTTTTTCCTCTACCTTGGTTTGGTCTCTGTTTTGCGCTAACGAAGAGAGGTAATTAATTTCGCCCTCCGAATCTCTTCGGAGGTTCGGACTCCCTACCGGGGTAGGACCCTTTTAAACAGGCAAGAAAGCCTTTTAAAATTCTTATAACATTCTGGAAAGGCAACCTTGCCTGGTGGCGTGTCCTCCCCAAGCAAATAGGATTAACCAGGAGGGACAGCCCAGCAGCCTTCAGCCTTGCTGGGAACAGCATGTACAACAGTGTGAAACCTCACACCCCTCAGGGCTTGAGGCCTCTGAGCTGCAAAGCAAATGCAGAGAGGAGGAGCACTGGGTGGGGGGGCTTGCAGGCCAGGCACCCTCCACGCAGATCAGGAGACAATGAAACCTCCATGGTGAGGGGCAGTCTGCCTCTGAATACCAGTTGCTGGGTCAGGTGTCAGGTCCTGTTTGCAAGATTCCAAGAGGCCTCTTGTTGGCTACTGTGCTGTATGCTGGACTGGACGGGCCTTTTTCCTGACCCAGCAAGGCCCTTCTTACGTTCATAAGAGGGTTAAGGGAAGGACCATAGCTAAGTGGTAGAGCATTTGCTTTGCATGCATAAGTCCCAGGTTCATTTTTGGGTAGCGCTATGACTCCCTCTCCAAAATCCCAGAGAGCTGTCCCAGCCACTGCAGGCAGTACTGAGCTAGATGGGCTTTCTCTATTCCTCTGCCTAAGGGAGGAGCTGTAGTAGCTCAGCGTTAAGAGCATCTGCTTTGCATGTAGAAGGTGCCAAGTTCAATCTACCCCTCCTGCTGCATAGACAACCCCAGGTATAGCTAGGGTGCACTGAGATGGGTGGACCAATGGCCTGGCTCAGTATAAGCATAGCTTCCTGGGCTAGCTGAAAATGTTGGAAAACAGGTAAAAAGAAGCTGAACAGAGGTGGACCCCAGCACCCCAAAGTTCTCATCCCTTCTTTCTGCGCAGTCCCTCCATAGCTACACATCAATGACTAGACAAAGAAAAGAAGGGGCATTCTCTAACCAGGAAGCTGGCAGCCTTTGGTGCATCATTAGCTGGGTAACTTTTGTCTCTAGGCCTCAAATTAGGCTCATTAGGTGGCTAATTTGGGGAGGCAGAAATAGCTCTTGCTAAAGAGCTCTTTGGAGGAAACACCTGGAGACAGAGTCCGTGCGTGCAAAGAAAGTTCCCTTCCCACGCAGGCACGGGCAAAGCCTTCCACCCTGGCGGGACAGGGACTTTATGAGAGGTTGCTCAAACTCTGGTTGGCCAGCACTTGGCACACAGCCACAGAAGAAGGGGGGGCTGCTCATAACATCCCCAATTACAGGGAACATAGGGATCTGCTCTCTTCTTCCAAGTCAGACTACTGGGTCCATCAAGTTCATTGTTGTCTACTCCAGGGACTGAGCAGAAAGCAGGGGCGTAGGAAGATGGGGCCGTGGGGGCGGTCCGCCGCGAGCGCTGCGATCCCAGGGGCGCCATCGCCGCTGCCCGCCCCACTCCCAAAATGTGTGGCACGCCACTGCACGTGGCGCGTCCTGCCCCCAAAACGCGCAGCGTGCCTCACCCCCAAAACGTGCGCCACGTCACTGGGGGCAGCGCATGAAGCTCTGCCACTGGCAGAAAGTAGATCTGGATTTACTGGGAGACAGGAGTAGAGGGAGGTGATTTATACTGAAACAGACCATTGGTCCATCTGGCTCAGTATTACCTACTCTGACTGGCAGCGTCTTTCCGAGACTTTCTCAGCCCTACCTGTAGGTGCTGGAGATTGAATCTAGGACTGAGCTATAGCCCTTCAGAATATTTCAGATTAGCTACTTTGAGCTGCACCGGGGGGGGGGGGGGAGACACACATCATATCATAGCTGCCAAGTTTTCCCTTTTCTCGCGAGGAAGCCTATTCAGCATAAGGGAAAATCCCTTTAAAAAGGGGATAACTTGGCAGCTATGCATCATATATTCACACACAAAATATTTAGAAGGTGTGTGTTCTTTTTAAAGTTTTGCTTACAAAATATTAGACAAACATGTCTAAACCAGATACCAACTGATTTAGAGCATCAGATCTCCACACTAGCCAAAATGTGTTTTGATTAACGATTTCCAGAAGACCAACATCACTGGCTGTCAACCCATAGAAAGGTTACCCAGAGGCCCAGACCATTGCTCAGAAGTACAAAGCCCTCAGAGCACTGTGTACCTACTGGACAACTGCTTAGGCCTGATGGAGGAGGTTGCTTTTGCAAGTACAGATTCACACTGCATCCATGGAGTTTCAGGCAGTGCTGGGTGTAATCTCTGGCACTTTTTAAAGACCCACCACCCACCCCCAAAATTGAGATTATTCAACTGGTCTTAATATTTAACCAATTTAAGGCTCTTTGGGCATTCACCAATAGAACACAATGTCCTCTGTTCATTAAAGGTAAAGGGACCCCTGACCGTTAGGTCCAGTTGCGGACGACTCTGGGGTTGCAGCCGATGAGTTTACTGGCCGATGGAGCTGGTGTTTGTCTGTAGACAGCTTCCAGGTCATGTGGCCAGCATGACTAAGTCGTTTATCTACTCGCACTTTGAAGTGCTTTCGAACTGCTAGGTTGGCGGGAGCAGGGACCGAGCAACAGGAGCTCACTCGTCACAGGGATTCAAACCGCCAACCTTCTGATCGGCAAGTCCTAGGCTCTGTAGTTTAGACCACAGCGTCACCCGCATCTCCCTCTTTTTTTGCTTTACTAAAGAAATTAACCAGCATTTCAAGTGCACATTACATGCTTTTTGGTAGGCATTTTTGCCTAACATGCACATTTTCACAAACAGCTTTCTTTAATGTAATTTTTTCTGTATTGTTTTAACAAATGCATGCAATTTTTATGCACACTTTATTGTGGCACATGTTCACTTGGTTGGAGAGCTGTATAGCAAAACCCAGAGAAGCATGGATTTCAAAGGATAGCTGCATTTCATTTTGGGAGCTGTTTTGAGATGTGTAGATTGATCAGGGCTTTTTTTTATAGAAAAGGAGGTGTCAGAGGTTGTTGAGCTATTGAGCTTTTTTTAAAGGAACACCCACCTTCTCTTCTTTGCACTAACACCACTTTTGGCACTAATCGTCGCACCTACATACATGCTTGCCGCATGATCACTGAAGAAGTGCCAGAATTCAGAACAAATTCATCCCCCATCCCTACTGTCCGTTGACATGGGTATTGATGACGATGCCCACTGGGTGTGGAACCTGCATGTACCACAAAGGATCTGGGTCACGTTTCATACATATTCTGTGAGTTCCATAGGACTGGGAGCTTGTCAAAGACTGCATTCCCTCAAAGCCAATCTATATGGAGCTACATGCCAGGAGTGGATAAGGCAAGGTCTAAAAGGGTTGGGTGCCCTTTTCTCTCTGCCACCTGCTTTTCTCTCTTTCTCTTTTGGTGCCCTGTTTCCCCCCCCCTCTGCTACCCCCTTTATCTCTCTCTCTCTCTCTCCACCCCATTTTATATTTTTCTCTTTTGACACTCCCGTACTTTCTCTCTCCCTCTCTCTCCCTCTGCAGTGCCAACCACTTTTGTCCCCATTTTTTCCACCCTTAAGGGGCACAGGTGGTGCTGTGGTCTAAACCACTGATTTAGGGCTTGCTGATCGGAAGTCCGATGGTTCAAAACTCTTGCCACGGGGTGAGCTCCCGTTGTTCTGTCCCAGCTTATGCCAACCTAGCAGTTCAAAAGCACACCACTGCAAGTAGATAAATAGGTACCGCTGTAGCAAGAAGGTAAACAGCGTTTCCATGCATTCTGGCTTCCGTCACAGTGTTCCATTGCACCAAAAGGAGTTTAGACATGCTGGCCACACATGACCCGGAACGCTGTCTTTGGACAAACGCTGGCTCCTCGGCCTGAAAGTGAGATGATCACCACACCCCATAGTCACCATTGACTGAACTTAACCATCCAGGGGTCCTTTACATTTATACATTTACCATCTTTACCACCTATCCAGATCCACATATAGCAACAGGGCTGCATGTTGCCTACCCCTGGCACAAGTCATTAGCAGTGGCGAGAGAACAATGATGTGTGGTGGACTGGTGTGAGGTTTTGAAGTGCTGCAAACATACCTCTACAAACTTTAGGATTATCCCTCTAAAACTGGACTGCAATGTCAGAAACTGCCTAGGAATCCTATGGCTGTATTCAGTGCTTTTTTCCTTTAAAAAATGTTTAGGGCTACTCTCATTTTGACTCAAGAAAATCACCATTTTATAGTTCAAATCGGGGGGGGGGATAAAAACAGTAAATGGACAAAAGTACAAAGATTCACAAAATGTTTAGGGGTATGCGTACCCCTGCGTACCCCCAGAAAAAAAGCACTGGCTATATTTATATGTTGTGTTTTCAGTCCTCCAAATCCTACTACTACTCCTGTGTCCCCCACTTCTTATTTATTTATATTTATAAAAGTATTTCTATACCGCTTTATTGTCAAATATCAGGGTGATGTACAGCTTAATTCTGTACAGCTTGATGGGATTGTTCTGGTTTGATCAGACCATAGTATGCTGCTACGTCCAAACTGGCAAACTGTGTGATTTGAGTGTACCCTGCTAACCAGGATTGCTAAGCAGGACTGCAAACTATGGGTTTTTTTAATAAAAAAAGATGTCAAGAGCATCCAGTAATATTTGTTAGGCTTTATTAAGCACCTAAACTACTCAGTACTGTCCTGCCAATCAACAACTTCAGACTTCCCCAGCCTGGTGCCCTCAATACGTTTTGGGTCACAACTCTCAGGAGTCCCAGCCAGCATTGTCCAAAACACCTGGAGGGCACCAGGTTGGGAAAAGCTGAAATACAATAATGCATAACTTTGGCTACCGCATTACAATTGGAAGGAGAAGCCAGGAAAAGACAAGAGACTTCCGAAGTTGCTCAGGTAATACCAAAGTATTTATTTATTTATTTTTAAAAACTTAACGTTCTGTTCATAAAGATATCCAAGACTCTTCACAGAAGCAAATACAAAGTTTTTTTTTTAATTAGCAGTGCAGAATTTTGTGAAAGTATATTCCAACTATGGATAGGTGTGTGTGTGTGTGTGTGTGTATGTGTGTGTGTGTGTAGAAGAGAGGCTGTCCCTTGAAACGCAGGCAACACAGGTGGTAGTAGAAGATGCCACTGTTCACTCAGCTTGGCACCATCACTGCAGGACTTTGAGGCACATGCCCAGGGTCCATTCAGCAGAAGGAGCAGGAGGGTCTCAAAAAACAACAACAACAGAGCTGGCTTATCACATTTTGAAGTGAAACCATGTGTATTACCACCTAAAGAGGAGGATATAAGATCATTAAGTGTCTGGAATGGCTAGGGGATGGACGACTGTCAATTTCACTTTCTCACATTTCCAATCTTAGCTTAGTTCAGTTTGCAACATTTCTGCACAGGTTGCTTTTTTTTTTTAAAGTCATTGTGAAAATTCATCATAAAGCAAATTTCTTCTAGTATACACATTTTGGTATGCAATTTCCCCTGATTTTTCCAAAGCATTTTTTTCCTAGTAGAATGCATTTTTGTATGTTATTTTCGTGAGTATAAGCATCTTAATGCACAATTTCCCCTCCCCCCCAATATACACATTTTGCAGATGCGACGTGGTCTGTAAACTGCGTTGCAAAATCCAAAGAAATGTGCATGTCAAAGGATAGACACGTTTTGCACATTATTCTGGGAACTGTGAATTAGAGAGTTCCTCTTTAAACTGTGAAACAAACTGAATTTTTCTCCCATCCCAAGACTGCACCACTGCAGCCCTAAAACAAGTATAGCAGGCATGTCAAACCTGCGGCCCTCCAGATGTTTTGGACTACAATTCCCATCTTCCCCAACCACTGGTCCTGCTAGCTAGGGATCATGGGAGTTGTAGGCCAAAACATCTGGAGGGCCGCAGGTTTGACATGCCTGAAGTATAGATTCCACCCTGACGTGCTTAAAAGCTTGGTCTATCCGGCTCAGTACTGTCTGCACTGACTGGGAGCAGCTCCTACTGTCTTTCCCAGCCCTACCTGAAGACTTTTGGGGATTGAACCTGGGATCTTAAGAATCATAGAACTGTAGAGTTAGAAGGAACCATGAAGATCATCTAGCCAAACCCCTGCAATTCAGGTATATTTTTTGCCCAATGTGGGGTTCGAGACCACAAGCCTGAGACTAAGAGCCTCAGGCTCTACCCACTGAACTATCCCTCCTGCGTGCAAAGCGGTGCTCTACCAGTGAGCTACCGTAGGTGGAATTGGTTTGTACCCTGTTTCTCCTAAAATAAGACATAAAATAAGCCGTAGCAGGATTTCTAAGCATTTGCGCAATATAAACCATACCCCGAAAATAAGACCTAGTGATAGGCGCAGTTCTGGAGGGCCCCAAGGAAGAGGCTAGGCTGGACATGTAGTAAAAAGTAAGACATCCCCTGAAAATAAGCCACGGTGTCTTATTTTTGGAGAAACACGGCACTATTCCACCGGAGCTTTTTTGTTGCGGCTCTGGAGAAACCCATTACTGTATGAGTTAGTGATCCAATAAAAAAGCATGGGACTGAGTGTTTTTCCTCTTGCCTCATTTTTTCCCAAGGGAAAACCGTCTCTTTAGCAATACACCAGAACAAATGGCAGTCTTAGAAAACCCAATTTGCCATTTGCTCTGACTGAGCACTAAAGAGCAGCTTTCCCTGGGGGAAGGCACTGGGACAAGAGGGATTGCGGATACATCCAAAGACACGCAGCGCTCCCCTTGGGCATTTGCTAGGCTTTCTCCACATAACACCAGGTACAGAACCGTGAGCATTGGCATCTACTTGTGTGGTGGTGAACTTTGAAGTGCAGGAGCTCCTTGTGGCAATCCCTATAACCCTGCCCCTCAGGAGAATCCAAAAAATGCAACAAGAGCTACTGATTCTATACTGTAGATCATTAGAGAGACACATATACAAAGAGCAATTATACAAAGTATATACAAAGTATATACAAAGTATATACAAAGAGTAATTTCGTTGTTCCTGCAAGGGGACAATGACAATAAAGATATCTTATCTTACAGCGTACTGCCCAACTTACAAGTATCAGACAGCAATCCTACACATACTTTTCTAGGAGTAAGCTCCATTAAAAGCAGTGCTGACTGCATAAGTTCACCTTGCAAAGCACTTCTAACCAAAGATCTTCAGCCTTTTAATTAGAAGTGCAGTGGGTTCCTATTTAAACTGCCAGTGAGAAGAACTCTATCTGATAAAAGGGGGGAAAGTGTCCAAGCCTCTGCCTGAATGTTGGCTTCATTTGCTGACTTCCTCAGATTTGTCACAAACTTGAAAGACTCGTTATCACCTTCATTCACCTGCCAGAGGAAGAAGAGTTCATCAGTTCCCCTGGTGCACCAACAGATGGTTTCATCACTCTTGCTCTGGGATGGGGGGTGGGGGAGTTCTGAAGCTGAGTTCACAATGTGTCCCCCGTTCACTACACCATTGTCAACATCTCTTCCTGTTCCCTGGATTTCTCCCAGGCCAGCTCTGTGAGCATGAATGGTCTAGGACCCTCTTCCCCTCCAGAGTCCGGGGGCCATCCAGCACATTTGCTGGCACTGTCCTGTCTCTCAAGCTGGGCTCTCCCTTGAGGTCTGGTGCAAAGGTCACTGGGTGTGCTGTCCCTCTCTGCATACCTTCACCTCCTGAGGAATTTGACAGAATCTTGAAGTGATGGGTGCCTGAAGACGCACCAAGCAGCAAGTCCTCAGTGAGGCCCTCCCTCTCGTGAGCAGGCTCCTCCATCAGAACTTGCAGGAGAACAAATCCAACAAAAAACAGAAGCCACCTTTTGGCAGGGTCCGTCTTCTCCCGCAGGCTGCGTCTTCTCACAAGAGGTGGGTACAGTATTCGGCTAGGCTTTCTTCCCCTCCGGGCTGGGTGGCCAGGAGACCTCTCTGATAATGCTGGAGAGCTCACCAAAGTACCAACTGCCGAAAGCTCTCCAGCAACAGGTGCGCCTGCAGCAATGGGCATTGTCTGACTGGCCAACATGGTTCCTGTAAAAAAAAAAAAAAACCTCCCAGGAACAGAACAGATACGGCCGCACCTGCTCTCGGTTCAAAAGTGTGGTGTTTAGGGTAGTAAATCCCTACCCGGTCTCCCTTCCCAGCTTGTCAAGGCACAAACTGCAGAGGTGGGTGGGGTGAGGTTCTTGCTGTGATTTTTAGCCTCTCCAAGGCCTCCTTATCTGCTTTTTATTTGCCCTTTTTTGCCAACCCTTCTTAGGCTATAAATACTTTATTTGCCAGGGAGGAGCCATTCTGACTCATAGGTGACTCTGCCCCAAACCACACCCATAGGTGGGGATGACTAGTGAGGCCAAGGGGTTCCTACCTCCAGCTTTGTGCAAAATGCTCAAAACTCAACCTCAGAGAGCTCTGTTGGAGATGATGGGTGGACTTGGTCCCAAGCTGGAAAAACAACAGAAACTCTTACCTAGGGACAGCCAAATCAGTCAGTTTTAGTTTCTCTCTCGTTTTGCCAGTCTTAAATTCAGTTCTACATGTCAGCTTGCATAAAAAATAAAGAATCCTTGTGAAAATTCACCAAGTTTCTCTTAATGCAAATAATTTTTGCAAAGCAATTTCCCCTAATATAATGCATATCTGTACATAATTTCCACTAATATATATGCATTTCAATGCACACCTTACTCTATTATATGTCTTTTAAATACATTTATTAGGCTGAAGACCTGTAAATGAATCTAGAGAAGCATGAATTTCTGAAGGATAGCTGTGTTTCACTTCACATGTTGTTTCCGAAAGCGAAAATTTGCAGATTCATCTTTAAATGCAAATTAAATTGCATCCCCCATCGGCAGCCCTACCCACATATATCCTGCATCGTTTTATTGCAAGGGCAGCGGTACCACTGCTGCTGCTCCCCCTTGGAAACTGATACCTGGGGTATTACAAGGTTCCTTTGTGGCCCCAGTTCTCTTTAACATCTATATATCTTCTCCGAGGAGACTGCCTGTTTCCGTCAGTGTGTGGCACCACCAAACTGTGATACTATACTATCATTCAGTAGTGGTAAAATCTGAATACAGTGGAACCTCGGTTTATGAACACCTCGGTTTATGAACGCCACAGACCCATCTGGAACGGATTAATTCACTTTCCATTACTTTTAATGGGAAAGTTCGCTTCAGTTTATGAACGCTTCAGTTTATGAACAGACTTCCGGAACCAATTACACCCATGTTTCAGTTTATGAACGCTTCAGTTTAAGTACTTTGCGGACCTGTCTGGAACGGATTAATCCACTTTCCATTACTTTCAATGGAAAAGTTCGCTTCAGTTTATGAACGGTTACTCCGCGGACCGTCTGGAACGGATTAATCCACTTTCCATTACTTTCAATGGGAAAGTTCGCTTCAGTTTATGAACGCTTCAGTTTATGAACAGACTTCTGGAACCAATTGTGTTCATAAACCGAGGTACCACTGTATTTTAAACATACCAGCATGGTACACAATTTGGATGTTAGCAGTAACAAAGAAAACTACACATGAAATCTGGGATATGCAAAGAAAAGAAAACCTGTACTGTAATCATTTTACACCACCTGGCAGAATTCGATCACATATAATTCCAGCAAAGACTTACACAAACACACAGCGATGGCAGTCATGGACATTTGGCAACTTTAATAAATGCATCAAGAACTCTGTAACCTTTTATTCCTTGAGGAGTGGTAACCCTTCAAGTATTTGAAGGCCATTACTATCACATAAGGGACGCGGTGGCGCTGTGGTCTAAACCACAGAGCCTAGGGCTTGCCGATCTGAAGGTCGGCGGTTCGAATCCCCGCGACAGGGTGAGCTCCCTTGCTTGGTCCCTGCTCCTGCCAACCTAGCAGTTTGAAAGCACCTCAAAGTGCAAGTAGATAAATAGATACTGCTGCAGCGGGAAGGTAAACAGTGTTTCTGTGCTCTGCTCTGGTTCGCCAGAAGTGGCTTAGTCATGCTGGCCACATGACCTGGAAAAACTGTCTGCGGACAAACACTGGCTCCCTTGGCCTATAGAGCAAGATGAGCGCACAACCCCAGAGTCGTCTGTGACTGGACTTATCTGTCAGGGGTCCTTTACCTTTACTATCACGTCATTTGAGTCTTCCAAAGCTAGGCAAGTGCAACCGTTTTATGCATTCCTCTCCTCACAGAACTTGTGGTGGTGCATAAAGTTCATGTGTTCATCAGGAGCATCCATTGCTCAATGAAAGAGCACATGTTTTGCATGCAAAAATGTCCCAGTGCCAGTCTTCAGCATGTCCAGTTAAAACCTTATCTGATAGGTGAGGGGAAACATTATTTCCTGTCTAAGATCCTAGAGAACTGCTGTGATGCAGTGGTGACTGGTGACTTGGACTGATAGGATGGAAGGCAGGGAGACCAACAGTAGATGGCGCCAGAGAGACAACAACAGGCAGGTCCAGAGCCCATAACATGCAGCGTCAACTTATTCTAGTTTTGTCCCCATTCTCCGCCCCCCCTGCTGAGTTCTACAAAGGCAACACTGAGGCTAAGGAGAAGGAGGAAGCTGACAGTTTGTGCCACCCCCAGACTGTTGTAATTAAGAAGGCAGGCAGGTGGGGGCTGTCTAGGGGCAGAATGAGTTTGGTAGAGCAGCACCCCATTTGCCAGCCTCCAGTGCCTGTGCTTTTATATATGCTGCTTTTCATTTGTCTAAATAAAATTCTGTGTTTTCTTAACATAATGTGAATTATTGTTGCGAAGATTTGCATAAAAGTTGCTGGGTTTCACATCTCTCAAACAAGCCAATAAGTCAATAAATAAACAATCAGCCATTTGGTTTTTTTAAAAACAAAACAAAACAAAACCAACCACCCCACGTTGTCAAAAGGCACAGGAGCCCTGCTGGAGAAAAGGATTTGGCAACCTGAGTCGTACAACAGTGCTCCAGCATTCCCACAGGCTCCTCTTTATTATCCAATTATTCTTCAACGTGCTAGTTATGCCTATATATGTATATTCTAACAGGGACTTGATTTTGTTGGGTATCTATGTTTTTTCCTGTTTTGTCTTGTTATCATTTTTGCCGAGCCTCAGGGGCGGGGGTGGGTTTTCAGTTTTGGAATAAATAAGAGCAACAGCTATCTCTCAGGCCTGCGGCCAAGGTGGGGGCGCGGTAGAGCAGATGTGAAGGACTCAGATGTTGTTGCTAACAACGCTTGTGTGTTAACAACGCTGCTAGTGTGGGTCGCGGGAGGAGGGAGAGCATGTTCGGCCTGCTATGACCTGCTGAGGCCCCAGGGCGTTTTGAGGCACTCCACCCGTCCCATTCCAAGCTCCAGCAAGGTCTCAGTGGTGAAATTTAATTTAGCAGAACACCTCTGAGCCATTAAACCATTAAACAGATCTCTTTCTTCTCTTTTGTCTGATGCCAGCTATTATCAAACAGGGGCAGACCGGGTGATTCCCCAACTGTGACTGATACATACCAACAGGTGTCTGGCTTTTGTTGACAACCCTTCATTGCAGCCGCTCACTTGGGTTCCCCTTCCTCTCAGCCCAATCCCAAACAAGGATGGGGGAGAAATCTGATTCACTGCATAATTTAAGGAAGATTCTACCAAAATGATTGAGGGGATAGAGCAACTCCTTTATGGAGAAAGTTTGCAACATTTTCAGTTTAGAGAAAAGGCAAAGAGGAGGTACAATAAAAGTTTATAAAATAATGAAAGTGGGTAGAAAAAAGTTTATCTCCCTCTCTCATTAATATTAAAACTTTGGGGCATCCAGTGTTGGAAGGCTCAGGACAGATAAAAGATACTTGCATGCATTTGTGAAAATAAGAGACATAAATGCTCTATATTAGGAGAAATTGCTTTGCAAAAATGTGCACGTTAGACAAAACTGCATGCAATAATGTGTATATTAGGAGAAATGTGCGCAAAGATGTTCATGAATTTTAGGAGGAATCTATCATCTATCTATCTATTAAAAGCAAAGTGATTTGGGACTGAATTCAAGATCAGTGGGGGGTGGGTCCAAAACCCATTTAAAGAGAATAAAATTACATTGTTATCTAGTAATACAGGGAGTCAGACCATTGTTCCATAAAGCTCAGTATTATACACTGACTGGCAGTGGCTCTTCAGGGTTTCAGACAAGCACGTTTCCCAGTTCTACCTGGAGAAGCTGCTGGAGATTGAACCTGTGACCTGCAGGCAAGGCAGATGCTGTACCACTGAGTTAGGGCATGCACCTTAAGACACAGGAAGTTGAGTTATAGTCAGACCATTGGTCCATCTAACTCAGTGACTTCAATACTGGCTCTGCAGTGTTTTAGACAAGGGTCTCTTCCAGTCCTATTTTGCCAGGGATTAAACTTGGGACATTCTACAGGCAAGACCAGGGGTCGGCAAGGCTTACCGGGCATGGGTTGAATCACTCCCGAGGAAATCGCTTCTGCACATGCCCAGATGCCAAAAATCGCACCTGTGCAGAAGCGATTTTCAGCATCTAGGCATGCACAGAAGTGATTTCCGGCACCGTGGACATGTGCAGGCACAATTTCCAGCATCCGGGCATGTGCAGAAGCGATTTCCAGAGCCGTGGAAGAGAACCCCCACACTGCACTGTGCTGGTTTAGCAGTGTGTGGGGACTCGCAGAGCAGGTGGCTTGGTTTGGGGCTGGCTCATGGGCCAGTTAAGCGACCCTCATGGGCTACTTCTGGCCCATGGGCCTTAGGTTGCCAACCTCTTGGCATGACAGATACTCTACCAGTGAGCTACAGCCCTATCCCATGAAGACCACCACCACCTTGCACAAGACCAGAATATAAAATTACTTAACTGTATCACAGATTCCTGTTTTAAAAGAAAGGTGGGAGGAGTATTTACTCCAGGTCCAGCCAATCATAGGCCTCCCATTGCTGATGGGCAGAGTGAGCAGTGACCAACCTGGCAGCTATCATGTGACACTGTGGGCCAAATCATGTTCGGCCTTATTGATGGCCTGGCTTTTTCATCTACAGTAAATGACAAGCCTAAGCTGATCCAACCCCATTGCCTTATCTCCAAGCCATCCGCCAAGGCTGCTAGATTGCATGAGGTCCCCATCATTTTTTTCCTTGCCATGAAGCCGGAAATTATTTGTAAGGTGAGTTAACAGTAAGAAAAATCAACACACACACACATACACACACACACACAAACACACTGCTTGGCAAAATCCCTTTGCCTCTTCTGACTCATTTGTTTGATAATTATTGCCATTAATTGCAAAAGATGGATGCCCTCCCGTAGGATATAAACTGTTGTGCTTGACCAGACAAATACCTTGTGCATGTTCTTAAAACACACGCATTGCTATTTTTAGGGAGAAGTTATTAATAGACCACTGCTAGTTGAGCAGAAAACTCAGCACATCAGAAATTATATATATATGTGAATGAAATGAATGAGTCAACACCACACCTGCTCTATCATGCCAACTGTCCCAGTGCCCAAGATTATTTTTGTATGTATGTGTAGGTTTGAAATAAGGTAGGGGGGTAGGCTGTGTATGTGAGATCTTTCTAACCCCTGGATCCAGCAACTGTTAAAATATAAGGCAGGCTAGCTTCCTGTGTGAAGGTGATTGCCTGTGTGATGGGCCATTAAGAGAACGAAGGAAAGGGGCTGAGAGATGGCAAATGGGTGAGGCTCCCCCAGCTCGTGGTTAGAAGGAAAAGGCAGAGATGAGTAAGAGTGATGTGACCTAGAGCAAGCTGGAGAGAGTCAGAACAATGTTTGAATCCAAGGCGAAAGCTATGAGGGAAACAAGACCCTTTTGGGGTGTTGATGCTGTCGATCCTTCCATCATAGGCTCCGGTTGTTATATATGTGTGTAAATATCATAAAGACACCACTGTCTCCACTGTGCCTCATTCCAAAAGGAAACACAGACCTTGGGTAAGCGCCTGGAACCCCTGGAATATTGGCCTGCCCAGAGATTGGGGTGGCGGGAAACATTTCTTTAAAATTGCAATGCTATGGGGCAAAGCCTGAAGCTGCTTCCTTATGCAGGGCACAGGGACAGAAATAGAAAAAGCTGACAATGTGAGATCTTGAGAACACCTGGAGAAGTGGTGGGAACTTCTTTACCCGATGCCAATTGCCTGTTTTGTTCCCAGGGCTGAATTCCCACCCAGTGAAGTCGTGTGCTGTTATCTGCACATGTGCAGCAGTTGTCTGAAATGAGCACAACTCAGCTTAACCGTGGCTTCCATGGACCCTGAGTTTCAGACAGGGTTCTCTCCCTGCCCTGCTTGAAGATAATGGGGATTGAACCTAGGACCATCTGCATGCAAAGCAGAAGCTTTATTACTGAGCTATGGCACTTCCCCTAGAAATAAAGTAAGATTCTAGTCCTCATGGTTCTGAATGAACAGCCAACTTACACAGGAAGCTGCCTTATACTAAGTCAGACCATTATTCCATCAAGCTCAGTATTCACTGACTGGCAGTGGCTCTTCAGGGTTTCAGACAAGCAAGTTTCCCAGTTCTACCTGGAGAAGCTGCTGGAGATTGAACCTGTGACCTGCAGGCAAGGCAGATGCTGTACCACTGAGTTATGGCATGCACCTTAAGACACAGGAAGTTGAGTTATAGTCAGACCATTGGTCCATCTAACTCAGTGACTTCAATACTGGCTCTGCAGTGTTTTAGACAAGATCCCGTCCTACCTAGAGATGTTGCCAGGGATTAAACTTGGGACATTCTACAGGCAAGACCAGGGGTCGGCAAGGCTTACCGGGCATGGGTTGAATCACTCCTAGCTCAGTTTTGTCATCTGCTGTAAGCAGCAATGTGTACACTGCCTTAGGGCTCGTCCCACTTGTCCCATACCTAGAAAGGTTGGGTCCAAGCAGTTTTCCAGTTGACATTTACTCTGGTTCAGTGGTAAATCATAGAATCATAGAGTTGGAAGAGACCACAAGGGCCATCCAGTCCAACCCCCTGCCAAGCAGGAAACACAATCAAAGCATTCTTGACATATGCCTGTCAAGCCTCTGCTTAAAGAGCTCCAAAGAAGGAGACTCCACCACACTCCTTGGTAGCAAATTCCACTGCCAAACAGCTCTTACAGTCAGGAAGTTCTCCCTAATGTTTAGGTGGAATCTTATTTCTTGTAGTTTGAATCCATTGCTCCGTGTCCGCTTCTCTGGAGCAGCAGAAAACAACCTTTCTCCCTCCTCTATATGACATTCTTTTATATATTTGAACATGGCTATCATATCACCCCTTAACCTTCTCTTCTCCAGGCTAAACATACCCAGCTCCCTAAGCCGTTCCTCATAAGGCATCGTTTCCAGGCCTTTGATCATTTTGGTTGCCCTCTTCTGGACACGTTCCAGCTTGTCAGTATCATTCTTGAACTGTGGTGCCCAGAACTGGACACAGTACTCCAGGTGAGGTCTGACCAGAGCAGAATACAGTGGTACCGGTACTATTACTTCCCTTGATCTAGATGCTATACTCCTATTGATGCAGCCCAGAATTGCATTGGCTTTTTTTGCTGCTGCATCAAACTGTTGGCTCATGTCAAGTTTGTGGTCTACCAAGACTCCTAGATCCTTTTCATATGTACTGCTCTCAAGCCAGGTGTCTCCCATCCTGTATTTGTGCCTTTCAATTTTTTTGCCCAAGTGTAGTACTTTACATTTCTCTTTGTTAAAATTCATCTTGTTTGCTTTGGCCCAGTTGTCTAATCTGTTAAGGTCGTTTTGAAGTGTGATCCTGTCCTCTGAGGTATTAGCCAGCCCTCCCAATTTGGTGTCAATTTGGTAAAGAGTGGGTTTTCCCAGGGGAAGAGCTGGGACAAGCAGAAGTGTTAACGGGTCACATTCATGCATTTCAATGTGTCTGCTCCAAATAGCCTTGACTACAACCCATTTTTGCTGCTTCTTTATCAAAGAATACTAATAAACCAAAATAAATACAGTACTGATAATATGATTAGATTGACATTTTTTCCAACTTTTTAATTTAATTTTTGACCGTGTTTTCGAGAAAACGTCGCTGCTTTATAAATTGACAATGTTACGGAACAGCAAAGAACTTGGGGGCTTCCAGATAGGATCGGTGCTCCTCATCCATTCTGGCTTTATCTAGCATCCACATGACAACATCCGCAACAAAATGCCAGCTTGTATCCTGCCATCCCATTTAATCCAGATTT
Source organism: Zootoca vivipara (assembly GCF_965207765.1). Taxonomy (NCBI): domain Eukaryota; kingdom Metazoa; phylum Chordata; class Lepidosauria; order Squamata; family Lacertidae; genus Zootoca; species Zootoca vivipara. Next base: position 37,988,142 of record NC_142585.1, read on the forward strand.
AGAGGCTGCAAATCCAGTAAGTCTTTAAAAAAAAAAATGCTGACAACTTACGGTATTCGCAATATCTGAATGACCTGTTTACAATATGAAACCTCCATCTGGAGGCAACTTTTATTTAAAACCATCAGGATTAAATGCAGTTATATTCTAATCTTTGTTTCTCCTCGTAATTGTGTAAGATTTTCTCTTTTAACCATCACTCAAAGAGGCTTTCTTCTGTTTCAACCCTTGGGAGCCACCAGTTCAAGACTGGAAACTTGCTGGTGCCCCTTCAAGGGAAAAAGCATGATTCAAAAGCATTTATAGCCGGGATGGTGAACCTCAGGGCCTGAGGACCAAATGTGGCCCTCATGTCCTCTCTACCTGGCCCTCAGAACTCTCCCCTGGCCACACCTCTCACTGGCCTTGCTTCACATTAACACCCTGAGAGTTATGCCTTTCCTTTAACTCCAGTAATGCCTCGGGCTCCATCCACATTATACACTTCAAGCAGTATCATATCACTTTAAACAGTCATGGCTTCCCCCCAAAAGTCCTGGGAGTGTCATTTGATAAGACTGTTTAAAGTGGTTGAAAAATCATCCCTCTCCCCAAAGACATATTTATTTATACATGGCATCCACACCCCACCTTTTAGAGAAAGAAAGAAAGAAAGAAAGAAAGAAAGAAAGAAAGAAAGAAAGAAAGAAAGAAAGAAAGAAAGAAAGAAAGAAAGAGGTCTCAGAGCAGTTCACAATATCAGTACTAAGGCAGTCCTTTGCTGTCAGGCTCACAATCTAAAAAGACACGACACGTAAGGTTAAAAAAAAGAAATGGGAGGGAAGAGGAAAAAAGCAAGCTCAAGTGTAAGTCCTTCGCTTCCTAGATTCCTAGTTGTACATTCTGGCGACCAAAAGCCGTGTTGCTCTCATCCCTATTCATTTGCAAACAAGTCTAGACATTGGTCAACCCAGTACATGTGAGGGATAATGGAGCCTGGAAGGCTGCTTTTGGCCCATGGGCTGAAAGTTCTCGACCCCTGCAGTTCACCCTTCCATAATGAGGCAGCACTTTTGTCAGAGGTTCCCACTTCTCCTTTACAGTAGATTCACCTTGGCTACAACTTGCTTACAACCAGTGATGGCATACTGTTGGCCCCCTTGAGTGTAATAGTTGAGCTGGCTGGCTAAGCTCTCCACGTGGCTCGGATCGGGATAAAGGCCTTCGCTCATCATCTCCTCATAGAAGCAACTCAAGATGTGGCTCTTCTCCAGCAAGACGAAGGGAACGATCTCCGCCAACATCCAAAGAGGGTGGACTTGGTCAAGGACAGGACGGAGAGCAGCCTGCAGCAACTCCACCTTCCTCTGGGGCTGCAGGAGTAGGTCGCTAGAGGCATTCTGAAGGAGAACATTGACAACCTCGTTACCCCCCAGGTTGCTTATCAGGATGTACACAGCATTGAGGAACTCGTTGGTTTGGTTTGTCTGAAAGAACCCACCCAGTGTTTCCAGCAAGGCCGTAGTCATGAACTCCACCTCGTCCAGGATAAACACGGGGATCTTCTCTTCAATTTCGGCTTGGGTGACCATCTCGCTGATCGTCTTAGATAAATCTTGCTGGCAGGCTGATGTGGAAGCGCTGTCCGGGCAGTGGTACATGGCGAAGTAATGGAGCACAGAGCTCTGCCCCATGACTGACCTGAAATGTTTGGCTAGCAGCCAACCGACGTGGCTCTTCCCAACCCCGCTTGGGCCATTGAATGAGATGACCAGTGGTTTGTTGTGTATGTGGGTGGCCAGGTAGTCCTTGAGCAATGCCACAATGCTCTCGATGGCTAAGGCCTGCCCAAAAACCTCCCGGTGCATTGTCTTCTCCAGACCATCCAGGTCATATTTCAGGAGGTTATCGTCCAAATTCTCAATGGCATTCAGGATCTGGAAGCAGACAATTCCGACGAGCAACAGGAGGCACCTCTTGGCTTTGCTCTTGTGCTCGGCAGGGAGGTATTTCCTGGAGTTTCCTGGGTACAATACTCTGGGGTTCTTGCACCTCTTCTTCCGCTTGCTGGATCTTGTTGAGGGCTCCTGCACCGAGGTATCAAAAGTGAAGTACTGAGAACTCTCAAAGCTCGCTTGGCTCAAGAGGGAGGCGGAGGCACTGCCCAGCCTGGCCCTCCCCAAGGAGATCTGCCTCTGGAGAAGCTTCGCTTTGGAGTCCACAGGCAGGAAGTTCTTCTTAAAGGCATGAGCTGTCCTCCGCAGGCGAATGGCAGCCCGCACTGGGGACGAGAGCAGAGAGAGCTTCTGGGGGCTTTTCAAAGCCTGCTTCCGGCCCTCCATTGTGAGCTCTTGCAGTGGGTCTCGCTTTCCTATCTTCTCTACAGGAGAAGAAAAAGAAGCATAAGAACACAGCAGGAAAGGCAGCATGGTACAGTGTTTTACTTCCCGTATCAAAATGCCACAGGGTTCTTGTGAGAGGAGAGGGAGCTGAGTGGGACACATTTGTAGAAGAGAAATCTCCTATCAGCAGAAATCTTATCTATTTTATTAGATTTCTTACTCGACCTGTACCATAAGGTCCCAGGGCACATTGTAACATTAGAATATACAGTGGTGCCTCGCAAGACAAATTTAATTCGTTCTGTGAGTCAATTCGTTTTGCGAAGAATTCGTCTAGCAAATCCCATAGGAATGCATTGATTTTTCATTTATTTATTTTTTGCCCATAGGAACGCATTAATTGAATTTCAATGCATTCCTATGGGAAACTTCGATTCGCTAGACGAATTTTTCACAAAATGAATTCATCTAGCGAGGCAACCTCCGCTCGAAAAATCTCTTCGTTAAGCGAAAAATTCGTCTTACAGGGCATTCGTCTAGCGAGGCACCACTGTACAATTATAAAACAAATACAGCAATAAGACAAGAAAACAGCTCCACGTATAAATCCAGTAAAAACAATTCCATATTTAAAAACAACACTTAGACACAATTCTACATATATAAATATAAGTTAACTATACTGGCAGGCCTGGTGCCAGCCGTCGGTCTAGTTGGGCACTAGTCAAGGGCTCCAGGGGCTTGGAAGAGCTCCTAACCAGCCCAATCCAGCTGCACCATCATTCACTGGGCCCCAAATTCTTTTCATTAGTGGGCAAAGAAAAAGGCATGTGGTGGCCCTCTTAAGCAACACTGTGTCCTGCCTGTGGGTGGGTCCAGGTGGCATTGTGCCAAGCCCCCTTCCCCAAAAGAGTGTGGCACTGACCCTGCGTGACAGTAATTGGAACCTCCAGGTCCAGGGACAGTCTACTTCAGGTGGGGGAGGGGCACGACTTGTTGGTTTACCAGAGGAATTTGAGAAAATGCATGGAAGAGATAACCAACAGAAGAGTTCGTTACCATCAGCACCACACTTTGTGTGTCTCTTAACCCCCTTTTAAAAGTACGTACTCCCCACGTAAGTATCTGTTTCACAAAACCAGACTAGATAAACCAGTATGTAAGTTTTTTGGGCTTGTTTTTTTTTTAAGTCAAAAGCAATCCCCTTTTCTTGGACAGCAGTGCCATCTAGAGGCTACTGCCTTTCAAAACACATACTCCTGTCGGCTTTTAACAGCAGACTGCAATATAGGATTCATTAATTTTAAAATAATAATAATATTGCAATGTAAAAGCATGGATCCGCTGAACCACAAAACCTTTCATATTCAGCCTGACTCTGAAGCAATAACATGTAGCAGACAGGAAGATAAAGGACATTCAGTAGATGGCCCAACTCACTGTTTTTAAATGACTAACAAATAACAATGTATGTGTGTATGTATATGTATATGTGTGTGTGTGTGTGTGTATATATATATATATATATATATATATATATATATATATATATATATATATATTGTCCAGTAGCACCTTAGAGACCAACTAAGTTTGTTCTCAGTATAAGCTTTCATGTGCATGCACACTTCTTCAGTTAGAAAATAACAATGCCATTAATTTTAACAACTTCATGAAGTACTTACAGATAGGTAGCCGAGTTGGTCTCTAAGGTGCTACTGGAAGGAATTTTTTTATTTTATTTCAACTTCATGAAGTTCAGTGATGAATCACTTCAATAACCATTGATTTGTTGATGGGTAGCGCAATTGTGGGTGGCACTGTGGGTTAATCCACAGAGCCTAGGGCTTGCCGATCAGAAGGTCGGCAGTTTGAATCCCTGCGACAGGGTGAGCTCCTATTGTTCAGTTCTAGCTCCTGCCAACCTAGCCGTTCGAAAGCATGTCAAAGTGCAAGTAGATAAATAGGGACCGCTCCAGGGGGAAGGTAAACGGTGTTTCCGTGCACTGCACTGCACTGGTTCACCAGAAGCGGCTTAGTCATGCTGGCCACCTGACCCGGAAGCTGTACGCCAGCTCCCTCGGCCAGGAAAGCGAGATGAGCGCCACAACCCCAGAGTCAACCGCAACTGGGGTCCCTTTACCTTTACCTTGTAGAGCAATCCAAACTAAAGGAAGCCAACTTAATCTATGCTGGGGTAAATCATGCCAGTGTATCTAACCCTGATTCAAAACTCCATTAAGAAGCAGGGCTGGTGACACCTGAACCCTCCAGGGGTGGAGGGAACGTCTTTAAAATACACTTTGACTTACACCCCTTTGTACCAGGGAACTCCCACTGGGTTACCAGGTCACATGACCAATCTGAACATGTTTGGAACAGGGCTATGTCTCCTCCTGCACCAACCTACAACACACCCCATCACACCCGTAGAACACCCCTTTTTCGAGACTTATCCTGGTCTCAGCTCAGTTGGCTGACCTGGGATGGGCAACTTCATCCAGCTAGGCCAGGATCAGCTGCCTCCATGGGCGTACTCAGCGAGGGGCAGGGGGGCAGCTGCCCCCCCCCGAAGCAAAAAATATATATTAAATGGTTATAAAGTGATGAAACAAAACAAAATTAGGTAGGGCGATGGTGAATAATCAGTTGTTTACCACACTGAAATGGTGTAAAAATCGGAGAAGTATCAAGAGGCACCTACTGACTGGTAGAGGAATCTATGTCAGCCAGCCATTGGGATTCAAGGGAGGGAGAGGTTTCTAGCGGGCTCTAGTAGTGAGAAGAGGGAATCTTCTAGAGGGGTGAGTTCCACGTCACTAAACTGAGCCGCCCGCTATTAGTTTACCTTCTTATTTACATTTAGAAGACATCGAGGCTGCCTAAATGGATATAAGAAACTGGTTCCAAAAAGGTAAGTTAAGTAATTTCTGTAGAAAATTAAATTTTAAAGGGTAAAGACCTGGCTCAGAAGTATAATGGGAGAGGACAGACTGACTGGGTTGTGTTTGATGAGCGTCCATCAGAATTTCTTCAAGGAAAATCAGGACTGGATTGAAACGAAAGTTTTGAACAAATTTTCTTCGAACCCAAGAAAAATGATATTAGTATAAGACATGTAACTAGAATAAAAATTAAATTTTTTCAAGCAAATAATTGTAATAACTACTGTAACAAAGCACTGCTATAATGATATATAATTTTCTTAAAATTTTGGTTTCATTCACCTTTTCCGTGCTGAAATGTCACAACCTGAACGACCATCGCTTGCCCCCCTAGTTTTGATCCTGGGTACACCCCTGGCTGGCTCAGTCAGAAACCCACCACCTATTCAAAATGCCACTCATCCCCAAAGTTATTAGGTTCAGTTTGTCCCCAAAGTGTTATTTATTTATCTCCCCCACTTCTTTCTCTTTATTAGATCCAGTAGAGTAAATAAAGACAGCTATGGATATAAGCAGTAAGGATTGCGTCTTATGCACATTTAACTTGTGCAATTTCAACTATATATGCAGTCGAAATCCTGCAATTTTATTGGGGGGGGGAGTAAAGAAATCCTGCATGTTAAATGCAAAGCTGTTCCTCGAAGAAGACTTTGTGGAGTGGGTGGGGAAAAAATAGTACGAATGATAATTAGAATAAACTAGTTAGATGGACGAATTTCCCGAGTATGCACAACCCAGCCTTCATTCCTAGTTTTAGAACTGTGTGCATATATATAATGGACAGTTTGGATTGTGGAATGTTATAAATTCCATTGGCACTTTTGAACTTGAGAAGCAGGATGGGAATATGAAAACAAGCCTCTATAGACAATAGGGAGAAGCTCTGCCAGACCCAGGGAGAAGCTATCAGGAGGGTAGCAGGCAGGCCCATCCCACCACCAGGCCGCATTCATTCACTCATCAGCACGGATTTCAGTGCCAAGAGGCCAATTGTTCTTTGGGTTAAACTTCTACTAGAAAAATACATTTGACCCAGCAGTGACAGCAGGATGCAAAACAGCAGGATGGGCGCTGCCTAGATCAAGCATGCAGCAAAGGAGAGGCATCCATTTTCCAATCTCAGTAATTAACTTCTAGAGACCAGCAAGTCACCGAGTTGGTGGAAGGCACCTTAGAAATCACCCAATCCAACCAGCTACTAGGTACAAGATCTGAAATGCAGGAGGCGACTGTAGGATCCCTGACAGGTGAGGCACCCAAGAAGCTGTTTCAAACACCTACAGCAAAGAGGAAACCACCACCTCCTGAGGGAGGCTGTTCTATCGTCAAACAGCTCTTACCGTCAGGACAGTTCTCTTAACGTTCACCTGAGCTCTGCTTCCCTGCCATTTCCAGCCACTTGCAATCTCCCGAGGAAATAGCAGTGGTGGCTGGTACACATAGGGGCTGGAAGGGCAGGAGGAAGGGGGGGCAACAGTAGGTGGAGCCAGATCCCATGATAGGTGGAGGCACAGCCAATGACAGGCAGAGCCAAGCCACTTTATCTTAGGCCCCATCCTCCTCCTCCCTGCTGAGTTCTACAAGGGCAATGATGACAATAAGGAAGAGGAAGGTGACAGGCAGGACCAACCCTCTGGACTGGCTGTAAGAAGGCTGCCGAGTGAATGCTGACTGAGGTTGGTGGGGCAGTTACCCATTCACCCTAATAGACCAGCCTCCGCTGTAGGGCAGGAGGCAGGGAGATGAACATTAGGTGGAGAAAGAGCCAATGACAGGCAGCACCACCACCTGATTGGTTATAAGAAAGAAGGCAAGCAGGTGGGCCAGCCTTATATATAGGTAACATAGAAAGCTGCCTTTGCCAAGTCAGACCATCGCTCTACCTAGCTCAGCATTGTCTACGGTGAATGGGAATGGCTCTCCAGAATTTTAAGACAAGGGGTCTCTTTCCTGTTAACTGAAAATTTCAGGAACTGAACCTGGGATCTTTTGTACAAACTCATTACAGGCCGCATTGAAGCTAATGGACAAAGGGTTTACTCTGAATATAACTCATTCCAGGAGTGGGGAACTTTTGGCCCACCAGATGTTGTTGAACTACAACTCTCTTAAGTCCCATCAAACATGGCCAGTAGCAAACAATGGTGGGAGTTGTAGTTCAGCAACATTTGGAGGGCCAAGGGTTCCCCACACCTGGCTTGAAGCATAAGAACATAAGCAGAGCTGTATAAAAACATTAAGATAATCATCATCATCATCATTCCATTCTCATGTTGGCCAACCAGATGTCCCAGTGTATCAGGAACCAGAGTTAAGCGTAGGTCAGATGGTCTCAGTAAAGTTAACTCTTTATTCAAAGCAACCAAAACAGTGCAGGCCAGTAATCCTACCAACTCTTCCCCGTATGTGTTGCCCCAATGAGGCAGCTGTCAGGACTGAAGGTCCCTGCCTTCCCACAGCTGCCTAAGTTCCATCCTCTCCAGGGCAGAGACTGCCTCTGAGCACAACCAATCTCTCTGCGTGTTCTGGGAGACCGGGTCGGTTTGGGGGAGCTGCTTGCAGCAGGAGGGGGAGACTCCCTGGATTCTTCAATGGCCTTCCTCATCGCTGCCTCTTGTCCATCCCCCCCCCTCCTCTTCTGCCTCTGAGCCTGGAATGCTCTCTGTCCCTCTTCTCCTTCTGACCACACATCACCATCCCACCATCAACCCCCTGGCTCTGAGCCTTCTTCCCCTGGGGGGTACCCCTTGCTGATGCCCCCCACCTCTCATTTGCATCCAGCCAGTTCATGACACAATGGGAATCCTGCAAGCAGGACCTAAGTGCAACACTCTCCCCTCCTGCGGCTTCAAACAACTGGTATTTAGAAGCATTACGACTTCTGGTTATGGAGGCAGAACATAGCCATCATGACTAATAGCAACTGATAGTCTGGTGCTCCATGATTTTGCCTCTCTTAAAGCCTTCCAAGTTAGTGGCTACCAGTGCCTCCTTTGGGAGGGAGTTCCAGACTTTAGCAATGCACTGCAATGTGAAACAACAACAGTGTATTGGTAGAGGGTTTATACTGGACGGGTCATCATTCTGTTTCATTTCACGTTCTGTGATATGCCCCCTAAATGGTGCCACATTATTGCTACCAGGAGGGGTGGGCACTCTTGTTCTACAGGGGGAACAGAAGCAGGACGCTTATAAAATTAAACCAGAACAATTGTGGTATGAAAAGTTACAGAATTTCAGCAGAAAGTTATGGAACATGCAGGAAACGAAGCAGGATGTCTGCCCCAAAACTTTTGCAGGCTCAGACAGGATCAAAAGCGGGGTAGCTGATAACAACATGAGCACAAATCATTATAAATGTACAATACGAAGGATGCTGGGAGGGGACCCGGGTAATAACAACCGGGGACCATATCTCTTACCATGCCTGGTTTGAGGAAACAGGATACTTTTACTCAATGGACCTTTCAGTTCAGTGCTACAGAGTTCTTCCTCTGTTCTTAAAGTTTAACCCCCTTTAATCTTTTTCTTCCTGCTACACACTGCACAGGAAGGAACTAAAGGGGCTTCTAGTGTTTTTGGTAGTTATATTTTGAGGAAGCCAGCAAGGGCTCTGTTCTTACCACATAAACCCAAACCATGAGTCAGACGCTACAGAATCAACGATGCACTTTCTGTACGTTTGGTCCGTCATGGCAGCCAAGAGGAGGAGTTCCAGCCAGCGGCAAACAGGAAATAAACCAGTTCTCTCTCAGATTACTAGAAAGCCCAGGCTGTGGTGGCTGCTGCCCAATGGCAGAAGTCAGGGAGCCAATGACAGGCATCTAAATCTAGTTTTGTCCCCATCCGGCGGAGTTTTACATGAGCGAAGATGTGGGTGAACCTGTCAGCTCTGATTTCTCTCAGGTAGGATCCACACCATGCTTGTAAAGCACTCTTATACCACTTTAACAGCAGTTGCCTGGTGGCAAATTCAGAAGCAAAGGGTCCCTTCATGACAGTCACATCCATAGCTGCCAAGTTTTCCCTTTTCTCGCGAGGAAGCCTATTCAGCATAAGGGAAAATCCCTTTAAAAAAGGGATAACTTGGCAGCTATGGTCACATCACCACTCCTTCTAAGATTATACAATAAAAATGAGCTTTCAGGTCTCTTTGTTCTGCTGAGGATGACAGCGTAGTCACATTCTTAAAGGTAAAGGTAAAGGGACCCCTGACCATTAGGTCCAGTCGTGACCGACTCTGGGGTTGCGGCACTCATCTTGCGTTATTGGCCGAGGGAGCCAGTGTACAGCTTCCAGGTCATGTGGCCAGCATGACAAAGCCGCTTCTGGCAAACCAGAGCAGCACATGGAAACGCCGTTTACCTTCCCGCTGTAGCGGTTCCTATTTATCTACTTGCATTTTGACGTGCTAGCCCAGGCATCCCCAAACTTCGGCCCTCCGGATGTTTTGGACTACAATTCCCATCATCCCTGACCACTGGTCCTGTTAGCTAGGGATCATGGGAGTTGTAGGCCAAAACATCTGGAGGGCCGCAGTTTGGGGAAGCCTGTGCTAGCATGACTAAGCCGCTGGCAGCACACGGAAACGCCGTTTACCTTCCCGCCAGAGCGGTACCTATTTATCTACTTGCACTTTGACATGCTTTCGCACTGCTAGGTTGGCAGGAGCTGGGACCAAGCAACGGGAGCTCACCCCATCGCGGAGATTCGAACCGCCAACCTTCTGATCAGCAAGCCCTAGGCTCAGGGGTTTAACCCACAGCGCCACCTGCATCCCGGTCACATTCTTACCATATATTTAATAAACTATGATACCTCTTTAAACAGTTATGGCTTCCCTGAAGAATTCTGGGAAATGTAGTACAGTATGTTAAGACTGATGTTAGAAGACCCCCTAATCCCCTCACGGAGCTACAGTTCACAGAGTGGTTCTATGTTCAATCCCTTTTCACAGGGAACTCTGGGAATCGTAAGTCTCTGAGGGGAATTAGGGTCTTCTAACAAATCTTAGCACCTTTTTTTAAAAAAAACCCAAACAAACCACAGCTCCCACAATTCTTAGTGGGAAGCCATCACTGCTTAATGTGGTATGATGCTGCTTTAAATGTATGGTGTGAATGTGGCCTATGTCCTTTTGAGATCCAGCAAGGAGAAGATGAAGACAGAGAGAGCAAATGGTTGTTTTTTTCACAGAGTAAATTACAGCTCACAGAGAGCAAATCAAGCACACACTTAGAAAATGGGTTTCTTCTTTTTTTTCAGAGCAAAGTAAAACAGCTTTAAAAAGTTTCAATAATGGGATAAATAGTTTATAATTGGCTATGTAATAGGGTAACCCGGATCGAAATAGGACTGTAAAAGGGGACTTGTGATTAGAAGGGTTAATAATAGAAATATGGTTCTGACTGAGATGGGGAGTTCTTAGTAGAGAGGTGTGGGTATAAGGAAGAGAATTTTTAGTTTAGTATAGTGTAAAAGCAGATTAAGAATTTTATAATGTGAATTAAATGAAGAAGTATGTTTAAGGCAGAAATATAATATGTAAGGAAAGAGGAGTATTATGTTGTCATAGATGATAAATATGTAACCTATAATGAAAATGATAATTATAGAATTTTGGTGTAAAATTTAAAAGGTATAAACATGTTTAAGATAGAAAGAAACAATGTTAAGGTGATGATTATGAAATTGCCAAAGAGAGTATAAGATGAACCACAGTAAGGGGGGCTGAGGAGGTCAACCTACAATGTCAGAAAAGATGAATGGTTTTTGATCTATATATGTATGTTTTTGGTTTTTTATTATTATGTTTAGATATGTTAATGTTTTTATTTGTGTTTCTTGTTCTCTATTTTAGGTAATGCTGGGGGTTGGTGTGTTGGTGATGTATGTTTTGTTGTTATATGTCAAAAAATCAATAAAAATTATTTTAATAATAATAATAATAAAAAGTTTCAATAATGCAGCCCACAGGATACATATTTAAAAATAATAATAATAATAATTACAGCATAGAGACATAAATGCACAGAAATGAAATGAAAAGCCCCCAGTTTCAAAATGCCTGGTCCCTTACCAAAGTAACAGCAATTTGCCTTCAAATGAAACCCGTTTCAAGCACTTCTCTGAAGAATGGAGCAGGGCAGGTGGGTGGGAGGAAGAAGAAGAAAGCAGAGACCTCATGTATCCCAGAACATCCTTGGCAATGCCCCTTGCAATGGACGTTCTGGCGCAAAACTGCCTGAGCAAAAAATATTTAGTGCTGCAAATAGTGGACTCATTCATTAGCTGCTTAGAGCCAATTAACACCAGAACTTTGCAGCATCAAGGCATAAGTCAGCGCAAATCAGTTTGCAGGAGCTTGGTGTGTAGGATGTTGACAAAGGAACCCTGCTTCCAAAAAAGGAAAGGGTCTACAATCCCCATGACCCTGTAGAACCCCCATTCACCCCGTCATCAGAATTGTAGTCTGTTAAGGGTGCTGAAAGTTGTTAGGAGACATTCAACAAACTGCAATTCCTAGGACACTTTGTGGGAAGCCATGTGTCTTAAAGTGGAATAAGACTGCTTTAAATGTATGGTGTTGATGTGACTCTCATTGTCTACATCAGTTTGCACCCCTAGAAATGAAATGAAATGAGAAGAGAAGACATTTTTGCAAATCAACTTCCCATAATACAATGCCTTTCATATGTTATTTTCACTGATATATGCATTTCTATGCATACCTTACCCTAGTATATGCATTCTTATACACACTACTTGGCCAGAAAATTGCACTGCAAAATTCAGAGAAGTGCAAATTTTGAAGGAGGGCTGCGTTTCATTTTGCATATTGTTCCATGAGAGCATGAATTAGGTTAAGGTTGCCAATAGATATGAACTGAATGGGGCTTCTCCCCATTCAGTGAAAACACTGGCACTCAGGGGAAGGAAGCTGACAGCCTTACCACCACACCCTGGAAGGGATGCCAATAAGATGGCAGTCAGGAAGGGGGCACATGATCTCATGCACTCTAATGGAACAGCTTCCACTGAGCCTAGGTCATCCAATGACTGTTGGCATGTTCCAGAGAAAGCAAAAGGGAATTATTCCTCCTTGCAACCTATACTTAACAGGAGGAACTCGGGATCTTGTTCCCAGATGTTGGCACTCCCTCCTGACCTGAAAGAAGTTAGGCTGGCTCCCTCGTTATTGTCCTTCTGCCAGCAGGTGAAGACCTTTTTCCAACAGGCTTTTGGGAACAGGGTGCTTTTAATGAAAGGACTGGTGCTGTACTGTTTTTTGTTGTGATTGCTTGTATGTTTTTAATAGATCGGGTAGGTAGGTAGGTAGGTAGTTGATAGAAACTTTTAATTTTATTAACGTTTAATAGTTTTTAAATTATTTTTCCTCTATGTTCTTAGGGATTACCCAGACTTAGAAGAAGAGTTTGGATTTGATATCCCGCTTTATTACTACCGGTACCCTAAGGAGTCTCAAAGCGGCTAACATTCTCCTTTCCCTTCCTCCCCCACAACAAACACTCTGCGAGGTGAGTGGGGCTGAGAGACTTCAAAGAAGTGTGACTAGCCCAAGGTCACCCAGCAGCTGCATGTGGAGGAGCGGAGACACGAACCCGGTTCCTCAGATTACGAGTCTGCCGCTCTTAATCACTACACCACACTGGCTCTCTACTTACTTTTCTAGGAATAGTCCGCACTTTAAAGCTCCATGTCTGAGGGCTCTACCTCTGCTCTGGAGCTTTCCCCATGAAAACCCACTCTTTAAAGCTGAATTTGTGGAAAACCTGAATCGCCGTTTGTTGCGCTTCAGCTTTGCGGGCAAACTTCTGGGGCAAGAGAGAGAGAGAGAACTCAGCTGCAGAGCTTTAAAGCACAGATCTGTGCCTGGAAAGAGCAGACGAAAAGGTAAGTGTGGATAAGCCCCTATTTTATCTGTGTCACCTTGAACAGCAGCTGCTATGCACTTCACCAAGGAAAGATCTCTTATCGGTTACTGTTAGCAATAAGGGCTAACAGTGGATCTTTTATGTTCAAGGTAGCATACGGTGGCTAATTGGCTAGACCTGGACCTTGTCTGGCTTCCCAAGAGGTCAGCTTCCCAGAAGCATCTGGCTGGCCCACCATTTCATATGGTTTAGCAACAGATGCACAGCAATTTTTTCTCAGTATCCCAAGCTCAGATATTCAAGGGTTTTGCTCTGAAACTTACCCAAGCTCTCTGGGACAGACAACCCCAGTGAGGAAAGGTTTCAGCAATTGGGGCTTTCTTCGCTTAGGAAAAAATGGGGCACTCAGAGGTGACATTATTATAGAAATGTTTAAAATTATGCATGGCACAGAGAAAGTGGATAGATAGAAGTGCTCCTCCCTTTCTCATAATCCTAGAAGTCATGGACACCCGATGAGCTTGAACATTGGAGGATTTAAGACGTGCAAAAGGAAGAACTTCTTTATACAGCGCAATTAAACTATGGAACTACCTCCCACAGGAGGGCAGTGATGACCAGCGGTAGAGCAAGCCGATCAGCCACCCTACAGCTGGGTTAGGGAGGCAGCAGGCGGACCGTTTGGGGCCCCGCGGTGAGTGCCTCCTGGCATTTTGTCACCCCCCTCAGTGGTGACACCCGGGCAGCCCACCCCTACCACACATACCCTTCCTCTGCCCCTGGTGGTGACCTTCAGCTTGGATCACTTTAAAAGAGGATTCGTGGAGGAGAAGGCCATCTATGGCTACTAGCCATGGTGGCTATGTTCTGCCTCCATTGTCGAAGGCAGTGTGTTTCTGAATGCCAGTGGCTGAAAACTGCAGGGCTCTTGCGCTTGGGACCTGCTTGCAGTCTTCCCATGGGGCATAGTTGGCCACTGTGAGAACAGAATTCTGGAGTAGATGGGCTATTGGTCTGATTCAACAGGTCTCCTCTGTATGCCCTTCAAGGGACTTAGCTCAGAGGTATACTCCTTGTGCCAGAACCCTTGAAAGTCACTTCCAGTCAGGGCATGCAGCCCTGAGCTAGATGGACCAATAGTTTGACTCTATAAAAGGCAGCTTCCTAAGTTTAAAGGGAAAGACCATAGCTCAGTGGTAGAGCGTCTGCTTCGCACACAGAAGGTCCCAGGTTCAATCCCTGGCATCTCCAGGCAAAGCGGGGAAGGATCCTGTGTCTGAAAACCTGGAGAGCTGCTGCCAGTCAGCATTGACAGTACAGTACTGAGCTAGATAGACCAACAGTCTGAATGGCATGAGAGGAGGGGGGGGGCTTAATCCCTGTAACTGAAGCTTTACAGTTTTAATTTTATTGGTATCCACCATCACCCTAAGCCAGGCATGTCAAACCTGCGGCCCTCCAGATGTTTTGGCCTACAACTCCCATGATCCCTAGCTAGCAGGACCAGTGGTTGGGGAAGATGGGAATTGTAGTCCAAAACATCTGGAGGGCCGCAGGTTTGACATGCCTGCCCTAAGCCATCAGTGTGGGGATTGAGGGGGATGAAACAAACAGCTCAGGAAATTGGTTTAGCAGCTCTCAAGTAGCTGCTTTTGAACACTGGCATTCCAAGGACCCAGGAAGAGCAGGCAAAACTTGTTGGGCCTCATACTTGAGCAGAAACACTTCACGCCCCTACTGATGGAAGGTGCTCACCCCCCTGCCTGCTGCTGTAAATCTCCAGCAAGGCTGGCAACAGGAAGGGAGCAAAAGTATTTGCAGGCTCCTGGTTAGTGTTTCCTGGGACTAGTAGGGCAGAATGCTTCAGAATTTCCACATGTAAGGAGGATCACAAGCATTTTTCAGGATGTGGAAACATCTGGTCTTTGCAATCTACTTGCAACCACACTAGTCAGGGAATGCTTTGCAGAACATTATCTCACCACCATGTTCTCCACTGATATCTGGGCAAACAGCGACCAGCAGTCTTCATATGGTTTGTGGATGTCGGATGTGTTGAGTCACCTCATCTGACACACACAAACTCTGGAAGTAAGGCTACCAACTTGTTTTACTGGTGTGCTTTTAACTGCAGCAACCGCAGGGGAACCTTTTCAGCCCAAGGGCCACATTCCCTCTAAACAACCTTCAGAGGGCCACATACCAGTTGGTAGGCAGGGCCAGGAGCAAAGGTGGGTGGAGCAATGGATTTTACCTTTGTACTGTCAGCTAATTCTCTCTCTCTCTCTCTCTCTCTCTCTCTCTCTCTCTCACACACACACACACACACACACACACACACACACACCTCTATCTTCCATCCTGGACAAGCAAGAGGCATTATCAGAGTTTAAGGGTACTGGCCACCCAGGCAAGGTGTGAAGCAGGGTCAATGTGAAGCATTGCCTAGGGAGAGGGTGTGTGGTCTTGGAATAGTTTTGAGGGCCACATAGAGAGGTCTGGAGGCCCCACTCCTGCTTTGTAGGCACAAATTGAGCAACTGAAGCTTTTCCTAGCATGGAGCTGAAGCAATGGGGGAAACTTCAGTTGCTCAATTTATCGCATTGCAGGCAGCTGTTAAAGGCATAGGAATAGGCAGAAAGGTGGCAACACTAGCTGGAAGCCCTCTAATTGGAGAAACGGTTCGTCAGATGGGTGACCAATTCATCGCCAACGTGGTCATGCTGTGTGCACTGCCGGAGAATTTTCAATAATCTGTTTTGACATGTGCATTTCCCTTGAAGTTCCAAAGCAGGAAGTGCATCTTCTTACGTTTGAGCGCTGCGCAACATGCTAGAGAACTCATTTCCAGAGATTCATGACTTGCCATTGAAGTTGCAAACTTCTTCCAAGGAAAGATGTCCTGATAAGCCACAAGATCACTCCCAGGCACAGTACAGTACATGCAAGGGAAAGTCAGCCCAAATGCACTTCCCACACCAGGAAAAAGCTTCACTTAGACCTTCCCTGCTTTTCATATGACTAAAGTGCAGGAGCCCAACTCGGAAAAAAACTAATGGCAGCCTTAGAGTTGCCAGCTTTTAAGCTAACCTTGCTCATCTGCCTTTAGCTGCACCTCAACTGGCATACATTAGCAGGTGGCAAAGCTGTTTTGAAAGGCTTTGCTAGCAGACAGATCAAGTGACTTGTGAAATGCAGGCCAGGTCTGTTTCTTTCTGGTCAGCTGGGCAAACCCAGTCCCACATCCCTCACACTTTCTCTGGCCGTTACAGAAGAAAAAGATGATATCAACCCAAAGCAGCCTCATACAACCCCTAACAGTTGAAAGCATTTTTCAGTTGCAGAAATTCAGCAAGGGCCATTTCACTGCCACCCTTTTCAGCTCTGTACCAGTAAAAACTTAATTCTCTTAAAGTTTAAGCCAACTCCATGCCAGCCAGTTACTCACAGCATAGAAGTATGCTCAGAGCATTGATTTCTCTGCATGGTTGCAAACGGCACTTTATACACAAGACTTTTGTTCCTCTGCAACTTGATCTGAAGACCACTACCTGGTGATTATAATCCCCCACCCCCAACACTGAAAAGACAAGTTGTTGCTGCTTCTGCAGACTGAGATACTCTTAAAAGCCACAGTGACACACAAGGTTGTTTCCTTCCTTCTGGAGCAGCCGGCAGCTTTACAACCCTGTACTGTCCCCATCAAAAATAAAATAAAATGCTGGACTCTCCTCTCCACCCATCCAACCCAGCCCCACCACAGACAGACACAGAGCATTACCAAGCATTGGGCCTTCTTCGGAGCTGCACCAGCAGAGAACTTGCTTCCCTCCTCTGAAGGAGCCGGGACAGTCCCAAGGAGCCAGCTTTAGCCATGTGGCATTTTTTTGGAAGCCTTGTCAGCAGGGTTGAGAGTGCAACCACTTGTGCAAAGCTGATGTGGCCTTGCCCCCCCCCTCTGTGTGTGTGCGTGCATGTGCGTGTGTGTCAGAGAGAGAGAGAGAGAGAAGAGCAAGAGATGGGAGCAGGGCCCTCCTCCCTCCTGAGCTTCCTCCTCACACCCTCGTGAGGCCTTATCGCTAAAGCACTGTGCAGCTGTGTTTGGCTGCTGGCCTGTCTGTGTTGCAAGAGTTCAGACACACACACAGAGAGAGAGAAACATAAACACCACAGAGAAGAGAGAGAGAGAGAGAGAGAGAGAGAGAGAGAGAGAGAGAGAGAGAGAGAGAGAGAAGGAAAAAAAAGCCCATTCATTGGCTGTGTCTCGGTTGCGACAGGAAACCTGACTCTGGTTTTGTGAGGCAGATCAGGCCACTGTCGCCACCCATTCCGTTACGGGCCTCTTGAGTCAAAGAGAGGTGAAGGGGCGGTAGGCCAGGCGGCCTGCACCACAGGATAGTCTGAAGCTTCTCGCTTGGCCTCCAATTAAGGTGGAGGAGTTCGGACAGGCTGCCCTGCTCCACTTGGGCCATGTGCTCCAGCTGCAACACCTGAGGCCTTCATTACATGAGCCACATGACCAACTTTTACAGAGAGGACAATCCTCTATTTCAGGCACCCCCAAACTGCGGCCCTCCAGATGTTTTGGCCTACAACTCCCATGATCCCTAGCTAAGAGGACCAGTGGTCAGGGATGATGGGAATTGTAGTCCAAAACATCTGGAGGGCCGAAGTTTGGGGATGAAGGGATTTGGACCTTCATCACATGGCCACATTCATACCATAAAAAGCACCATGATACCACTGTGGACAGTCAATGGTTTTAGTTTACAGTAAGGTTACCAGATTCTTTCCAAAGAACCCAGAGACACTTTTTTTTTGGAAAAGAGAAAACAAAGTTATTTTAAAAAATTATTTAAAAATAAAAAACAAGAAGAAATATCTTCTGTGGTCTCCTCTGTCACGCGGCCTTCCTCTGGGCCCCGGCCTGCTCTCTTGGAGCACTAGCTGCCGTGGAATAGGCTCAGGTCAGGCCTGGGCTCGGCCACATGTCCTTGCCCTCCGGGTGCTCTCCTACCTCTCCTCCTCAGCAGCAGCAGTGGCAGCTGCGCAGCAAGGTCGGGCCTCCCCTCTTTTTTCTCCTCCCTCTTTCTCTCTCTTCCTTCTCCTTCTCCTCTCCTCCTCCTTTCTGCATCAGCTCCGGGGCCAAGTGGCCGGGCACTCTCACTCCCTGCTTGATTTGGGTCATGGGGGTGGTGGTCAGCTTTTCCCCCAGTTGACACGCCAGGTGTCCCTGGTTCCCTCTTGGCAATGGTGGCAGCAGCGGCACTCTCAGCAGCCCGAAGCCAACCTAGTAGTACAATTGGCTCTGGCTGGCTTCAGGAGCTGCCAGCTGTGGTGGCGCCCCGCCATTTAGCCTTGCTGGAAGTCCCCATATGATGTGTCTTGTGCTGTTGAACCAATCAGGCAACATTCATTCCCTTCTAATAAATCTACAACACTTAAAATATAAATCCAGGGACATTAAATGAAATCTGGGGACATTCCGATGGATTTTGTCTGGGGACAGATTAGTAAATCCGGGGACTGTCCCCGAGAAATGGGGACGTCTGGCAACTATAGTTTGCAGGAATTTAAGAGCTGTTAGGAGACCTCTCGTGAATCTACAGCTCTCAAGAGTGGTATAATAATTGATCCCTTTTCTCAGGGAACTCTGGGAATTGTAGCTCTGGGAGGGGAACGAGGGTCTCCCAACAACTCTCAGCACCCAGAGCAAACGACAGTTCCCAGGATTCTTTGGGCAAAGCCATAACCTGTTATCAGAGTGCTTTAAATGTGTGGTATGAATGTGGCCTACCCCTGGTCTAGCCACCACACCAACTCTCATGCAAGAAACATCCAAGCCCCAGAACATAGGTTGTTGCTGGCACTTGTCTGTCTTGAGAGACAATGGAAGAGGATGCATTGGGGGGTAAAGTCAAGGTGTTGGAGAGTTACAGCGCCTGCTGCAGCCTCCCACCTTTCCTCCAAAAGGCTCAAGGTAGTTGTACAGTGTTCTCTCTCTCTTTGCCCAGTTTTATCCTCACAGCAACCCTGTGAGGTAGGATAGGCTGAGAGACAGCAACTGGCCCAAGGTCACCCAAGTGAACTTCATAGCAACTAGTGGTGTAGAATGTCTGTCAGACGAGGACCTGGGAGGCCAGGCCTCAAGTCCCCACTCGGCCATGAAGCTCACTGGGTGACCTTGGGGTTGGCAAAAGGCCTGGCAAGATAGGAAGAGGATATGAATATAATAAAATAAAAAAATAAGCCACAGACCTTCCCCATCCCAGCTTTTTGTCTGCTGAAGCAGCCACCCAGTAGAACAACAAAATCAAACCAGGCAAATAATTACAGGGTTGCCAGTTTGTTGTTGTTGTTGTTGTTTTAAAGGCCGCTGTAGGTATGCCTTGAACAGCTCTTCTCCCCTCCTTTACGGTTCCTAAGACCACAGTCACTCACCACTGGAAGGGTCTCTTGCTGCATCAGCTGAAAACAGTCCCAAGTCATTGCCCCTTTCAGGCTCTGGCTTCCTCGACCAAACTTCCCAATGTTCAATGAACAGTTTATGCAGGGAAATGAGCCCTAGAGTTAGAAGTATGCAAATCCCTTTGAAAGACCCAACAATGGGCAGGTGTATTCTGTCATTTGCATAATTATCATACAGACCTCTCTCTCTCTCTCTCTCTGTGTGTGTGTGTGTGTGTGTGTGTGTGTGTGTGTGTGGTGGGGGAATACAGTTGTAAAACAATGCTAAATAAAATACCGGTATGTGCAAATCAATACAAAATGGCGAAAGATGTGCTATAATTATTATTTATTTATTTATTTATTTATACCCCGCCCATCTGGCTGAGTCTCCCCAGCCACTCTGGGCAGCTCCCAATCGAATATCAAAACAATACAGCATTAAATATTAAAAGCTTCCCTATACAGGGCTGCTTTCAGATGTCTTTAAAAATTAAGATAGCTGCTTATTTGCAGTTTGAGAACCCGCCCCCCCCCCACGAGAAATAAAGACACAGTGAAACATGGTATTTGAGTTAATGGGTAGAATAAGGCCACAACTTTATTGGTTAGAGCAAGTGAGAGGTATTGGCTTAGGCATTGGACTCCCTAGCAAGCGTGACTCCACCCCGCTCAGCCGGGGGTCATATCAGGTTAACACCCCAAGGAAGGAGCCTGTTGATGCAAATACAACTGAAAGCTCCCCCTGGTGCCACCGGGGGTCGTGCCATGGCCCTAGCTACCAGCAGGGCGTAGGACGGGATCCACGACCGCCAGATCCCTTAAGGGGATACCCCTATAAGAGGAGGGTTGGATGATGGCCACAACCAGTCCTCGAACACACCAGACAACTCCATATTCCAATGCCTACCACCGGAGCAGCAGCGAAAAGGGGCGATCTGGAGGCTGCCGCGCTCATTTGAAGCAGGTAACCCTGCCCACAAGCTGGTCCTATTGGCCAGCCAGGGCTCTGAGCGCGGCAGCAGGATAAGTAGAGCAGGGGGCCGAACACGCCCCCCTGCTCGATGCGTAGAGCGGGTCCCTGAAGAGGAGGGATCTTCCTTGACATCTGATGGAAGGGCGTTCCACAGGGCGGGTGCTGCTACCGAGAAGGTGCTGCTATATGTGTGCATGCATCCTGCTAGGGCTCACTCCACTTGTCAACCCTGCGTATCTGCCAGGTCCTTTGCCAATCTCATTTCCCCCACACCTGGCTGACTTCTAATTCCTTTACACCTGACTAAAAAACAACAACAAACCATCTCTTTATACCTCAGCCCACCCCCTTACAGCTCAGCCTAACCACCAGCTGCAACATGGTGATAGCCATGGGCTTAGACAGGATTTATGTTTGTTAGTGCTGAGCTATCTGCGACTCGATTGGTCAGTTAGTTAAGTATTTCTATTTATTTACTTTATTTTTTAAAATGCATATTAGGAAGATACTACACTTTGATGCTAATAGCAAGCTCTGTAAGCATGGGTCCTGATGTGATCAAAAGTGTGAGCGTGTTCACACGTTACTTTCAATGAGTGTACAATTTGTGTGCCTGCGTAGACAAACAGTTGAACTGTAAGCTTGTACAGTTACTCACCTGTAACATTCCATGAGAATGCAGTCTGTGTACCGGTGTGGAATACCTTGGATGTGTGTAGGCTAAGCTTGTACCGGCGTTCAGTGGAAAGTGTGGACAAGGCCCAGTACAGGGGTAGGCAACCTAAGGCCCGTGGGCTGGATGTGGCCCAATCGCCTTCTCAATCTGGCCCACGGACAGTCCGGGAATCAGCGTGTTTTTACATGAGTAGAATGTGTCCTTTTATTTAAGTGCATCTCTGGGTTATTTGTGGGGCATAGGAATTCGTTCATTCCCTCCCCCCAAAAAAATATAGTCCGACCCACCACATGGTCTGAGGGACGGTGGACCGGCCCATGGCTGGAAAAGGTTGCTGACCCCTGGCGTAGTACCAGCCATGCACGAAGGAGGAATTGGCAGGGTTTGGGGAACTCCCAGGTTTGCAGAAGTACAAATAACATTAGCCAATGGGATGCTAAGGGGAGAAACTTATAAACCAGGGGTCCCCAGACTGCAGCCCGGGGGCCACATACGGCCCCCAAAGCTCTTTTATGCGGCCCCCAGGGACCCCCGCTGCCACCGCCCGCTCTTAATGGCGTGGTGCGGCGCAGCTGCCGACTTCCAACCCGGAAAAGCGACAGAAATAGCTTGTGCGCATGCGCTAGCGTCATTTCCGGTGTACTTCCGGGTCGGAGGAGGCTTCTGCACATGCGCACAAGCTATTTCCGTCTCTTTCCAGGTCGGGAGTGTGACAGAAATAGTGTTTGCGCATGGGCGTGCACAGCCACGTGCTCCCGTGCCCCCTCCCCACCCTCCGGCCCACCACACAATCGGCGCAGCGGGCACCTGGCCCAAAGCCGGGTAAGTTTGGGAACCCCTGTTCTAAACTGACCAGTGAAGACTGACCCTACTCACTGGCCCAGAATGTGGACTGACTGTTAGAAGGCAGAGAATAAAAACAGGGGAAGGAGATGTAATGGTATCCCCTGGAAAAGGGCATAGCTCAGCTGGCTGGCTGTCATCTTGAAGGAGAAAACTCCATGCTGTTACTTTCTCACCTTTAAAAATCTCATTTAAAATATATATTTTTAAAAATTAAAAAAATCAAAATATTTTGTAAAAAATAAAAAATTGCAGTTTTAAAAATTAAATATCCCTGAAAACTCAGTGAAATGTAAGGTATATGCAGGGCCTTTTTAAAGAGGGGGTGGTATGGGGGTTTCACACACTGAGGCATTTCACACACTGAGGCGCTTGCTATATCTATCCATTCATCTATCCATTCATCCATCCATTTGGAAATAGATATAGCGCTTGCTATATCTATCCATTCATCCATCCATTTGGAAACGGCCTTAGACTCCGGCTGTAGAAGAAAGGCAACATACAGTAATCTCCAAAACAATACCTGGAGGGCATGTCCCCCATACCTGCTGTCGAGTCTGGAGCAAGCCATATTGCATATTGCAGCATCTTCAGCTAAACTAACCCGGGGGAGAAATCTCTGGCACAAAGTACAAGGAAAGAGGTGCTTTCCCCAAGCTACGTGCTAACATAAGCTTTGCATGTTTTCCCTACTGCCTGCTGGGTGGGGCCAACCTTCAGATGCTGAACGAGATAGAGTTGCACCCAAGAGCAAAAAGATGCTTGAGCTTTGCCCAACCTGTCCAGCTGGATCCGGCATTGAGTTCAGTGGTGCAAATGGAAGGGGAAGGGAATTATAGATTTTCCTTGTTCCAGCAACTGAATTAGGTGATAAGGTGGCTTTCAAGTTTGTTGGTGGCTGATTAGCACATAGAGAATGTCAAAGAACCAAGCAGAGGCTGGATACTTTTTTTCCTTTGACAGGGTTCCTACTGCAGGCACTAGCACTAGTAATGCTTCTTTGCAAGGTGGGCCACATTTCTAAATAAAAGCTGGAAGTTGCATTTTGGCTAGCTGAAGGTAATATTGTTAAAGCCCCTAAATAGGGGGTGGAGAACCTCGGACCTGAAGGTTAAATGGAACCCTCCAAGGCTCTCCCGCAGGGTTTCCCCACACCTTCATGCCTCCCACTGGTGCTTGCAGACTTTGTGGGTGCTGTTACCTGACTATAGTGTGTCCTTGAACTCTGTTAATGTATCTTGCATACCTGGATGGAGGATGGAGAGGGATGTGTGGATGAATGTGCAGAAACTAGCTTATTTTACAAAGCGTAAAATTTGCATTCATTGCTCGGCCCACTTTCACCTCTGGCTCTTTCAACGACCTGCTATGTGCCCCTGCTACCCTCCAAGGTTGCCCAGAATGGAATATACAGTAGCCCTCAAGGCTGAAAGGTGCTCCCCCCGCCTGCCCTAGACAGCCTAGGAATGAGGCAGCATCTGAAGAACCTCTAAGTCCCATTCATATCTGTCTGATCGTTGAGATAATCATCGGAGTTCCCAGTCTGAATCCCTCCACCTTCAGAGGTGAGGTGGATGGGTAGCAGCAACAGGCCTTTGGGTGGTGGCCCCTTATGTGCTGGACATAATTCTGCTACCAAGGCAGATAGCCAGGGTGCAGAAGGGGTAAAGTGAGAGGATGTGGAGCTGAGGAACTGAACAAAGACAGACCCTACGAAATGAATACAAATAGAAGGAAGCAATTATTGCCCTCCCTTCCACACAGGTGGGCGGGGTTTGTGGCACCGAGCAGGGCTTACCTGGGCAGGCCACCCCTTGGCTTAGGTAGGCCTTTGGCCCACCCTCAGCCAGGTGGACAATGGACGGACGCACGGGGGCAGGGTTAAGGCCAGGCCTCACTTTGGCCAGGCCTCACTTGGACTTTCATCCTTCCAGGAAGAAAAACTGAATTTTTGCCTTTCCACCTGTACTGCTTAAAATTTTAACTAGCTGCTTTCAAGCCAGAATTGTTTGGATGGTCTGCAGTGGCAGCAGGCACCTTACAGCATATACAGTATAAAAAATTGTAGCACACCAGACATTAAAAATTTCCCGATACTGCCTTCCAATGTCTTCTTTTATAGTCAAGATGGTTGTTTATTTCCTTGACATTTGATGGGAGGGCTTTCCACAGTTTCTTCAGTTTCATATTAACCTGCTGCAGATTCTTGTTTTATAACAGAGTTGGGGGAACCTTTATTCAGGCTGGGGGCCACACTCCCTTGTGGGGAGCTTCTTGGGGTCTGCAAGGCAGTGGTGGGCAGGGCTACAGGCAAAAACGGACAATCAGTGTGACTTTTGTACAGTAGGTTTCTAACACATTCCTCTTTCTGTCTCCTTCCAGACACTCAAGAGGCACCATCAGAGCAGTAAGGAATGTGGCCTGGGGAGGGGGCATGGCTTATGGAGGTCCCAAGGGCTGGAAAGATGCCTCGAAGGTGTCATTTCACCCATGGGCCAGAAGTTCCATAGCCCAGTATGCAGGTGTGTCAGCTCCTGGGGACCTTCGGGGGCCCCTCAGTATCTTTTGCAGGGGGCCAGTTGCCCTCCCAAGATTGAGGAGTCTTGAGTGCGGAGTCAAGCATGGAGCTGAGTTCCTGGCGATTGAAGGCACACGACCAATGTGTTCAGCTCCACCCATGACTCCTCCCAGCAGCCTGGGGAGGGTTGTAGGTGAACACTTGACCATGAAAATCTCAGGATGCTGAATTCCGCACCTGCTGTTGGTTTCTGTGTTTTTGCACCATGAAGTAATGGACAAGACATGATGGCTACCCATCTCCCAGGCCATATCCCCTGTTGCTTCACTCCAGCCTGTGCTCCGAACACTATTGTTTGTGGTGTCAGTGCTGCTGGGCTCATCTGGAGTTCTGTGTGAAGCCGAAGGGTTATGAGGGGCAGCTTAAGAGGCTTCCTCCTTCGTCAACACTTTGGCTAGATCTTTTGCAAATTGCTGCCATAAACTGCAGAGCACAGTCCTGCTCCCTGTCATGACTCTGGAAAAAACGGTGTCATTAGCTCTTGCCTCTTGTAGGGGAACTCCTTTTCAGCTCATCATTCTTCAGAGAGGGAGTCTCCATCTCTTTTTCACTGAGGATCATCTCACTATCTGCAATAAGAAAACAAGCCATGATTCAGCTCCTGTCCCTGTTCTGAAAACAAAGGAGTAATGATCACAGAGAGGGTGGAAAGCAATGCCTGTGTTTGAAGGTGGTGGGTTAAATACAAAATGTGAGTTATTGGTTTTTATAAGAATTCTAAGGTCTCAAATATAAAATAAATGTTCATTAATGTACAAGGCAAACACATACATAAGTATATAATCCACTGAAATAGGACAGGAGAACAATCCTGAAGCCATTTTGACTCTGCCAAATTGACCTAAAATATTTCTCTGCAAGGAGGAAGGAAATGCAAAAAGCTTTCCAATTGTCTTTTGACTGTAGGGGCTTACACCTCCCTTTTCAAATACAGTCTGGCAAGGATCTGTTAATCTGAGCACACTATCAATATGCGTAAGAGATTCAGGAACTAAGTATTTACCATCTCAAAGAAATGGCCAGGCTACCCAGAAAATTCAATCAAGCATGTCCAACAGGTAGATCACTCGTAGCTGAGTAAGACTGTCTTCCATAAACACGGTTTTAACAATGAGTCCGTAAGTGACTGTGGAGGCCAGTTCTGGATCCACACGTCCTTCCACAGTGGGAACCAAGGGCGTACCCACCACGGGGCAAGTTAGGGCAGCTGCCCTACTCTAGAAGCAGGGCTGGTGGGCAGAGGCGGAGCACAGCCCGGCGGAGCGCGAGTTCGCCATTCCCGCCGCACCCTCCCTCCAGCTCCCCGGCGCGCCCTCAGGCAAGGCCAAGCGCGGCGGGGAACCAGGGAGCGCGGCGCGGTGGGCGGGAACGCCGAACTCGCGCTCCGCTGGGCTGGGCTCCGCCTCCGCCCACCAGCCCTGCTTCTAGGGAGGGGCACAGCCCGGCGGAGCGCGAGTTCGCCGTTCCCGCCCACCGCGCTGCGCCCTCCCTCCAGCTCCCCGGCGCGCCCTCAGGCAAGGCCAAGCGCGGCGGGGAACCAGAGAGCGCGGCGCGGCGGGCGGGAACGCTGAACTCGCGCTCCGCTGGGCTGGGCTCCGCCTCTGCCCACCAGCCCTGCTTCTAGGGAGGGGCACAGCCCGGCGGAGCGCGAGTTCGCCATTCCCGCCCACTTTGTGGCCCCTCCCCTTCCGTGCCTTGGCCCCTCCCCTTGCCCCCCCAGTTTTGATCCTGGGTACGCCCATGGTGGGAACATAGGTTTCCAGGTGGGAGTTGATCACTGTGTGGATTTGCCAAGTGTGCCTTCCTCTTAGCACTTTTCTCCCTTGCGTCCTGAGTTTGAGTGTCTTCAAAGTCCATGACACCTTTGGTAAAGGCTGTTCTCCAACTGGAGCATTCACAGGCCAGTGTTTCCCAGTTGTCAGTGTTTATACTACATTTTTAAAGATTTGCCTTGAGACAGTCTTTAAACCTCTTTTGTTGACCACCAGCATTACGCTTTCCATTTTAAAGTTCGGAATAGAGTACCGGTAGTAGCTTTGGAAGACGATCATCAGGCATCCACACAACATGACCAGTCCAACGAAGTTGATGCTGAAGAATCATTGCTTCAACACTGGTCAGCGAGTGGGATTAAAAATCATTATAAGCCATCTATCAGCCATTATAGATTTTTATAAAAAAAAAAATAAAGCATTAATATTTAAGTATTCAGTACTAAAGGTTGTAGCCAATGTTAGTCCCACTCAGTGTAGGCCTATTGAAAATTTGAATATGACTAGGCAAGGTGGGTCTATTCTGAGTAAAACTTGGTTGGAGACAATCCAGAATATCATAACCCCATTTGGGAGTAAACCCCACTGAATTCAATACAGAGCTGGCCCACTCATGAGGCAAGGTAGGGTGACCACCTCAGGCAGTAGGATCCACAGGGGCAGCAGATCTAATCTCCAAGGAATGCATCATCCACTGTATTCAATAGCACTTAAAGGTAAAGTGACCCCTGACCATTAGGTCCAGTCATGACCGACTCTGGGGTTGCGGCGCTCATCTTGCATTATTGGCCGAGGGAGCCGGCATACAGCTTCCAGGTCATGTGGCCAGCATGACAAAGCCGTTTCTGGCGAACCAGAGCAGCACACGGAAATGCCGTTTACCTTCCCACCGGAGCGGTACCTATTTATCTACTTGCACTTTGATGTGCTTTCGAACTGCTAGGTTGGCAGGAGCTGGGACTGAGCAATGGGAGTTCACCCCGTCATGGGGATTCGAACCACCGACCTTCTGATCGGCAAGCCCTAGGCTCTGTGGTTTAACCCACAGCACCACCCGCGTCCCTCAATAGCACTTACTTCTGAATAAATACAATCAGGCCTGCAGGTTAATACAATTGATTACCAATGCTCAATGCCATTGCATGTCAGATACTGAATACTGTCATATCAAATATCAACAGCTAAATATCAAATGGCTGGAATGAAATATCAAGCTTGCAAAATATTTTGAAGGGAAAATTCATTTCAGCTGAATTCTGGGCTGTTTCTGTGGATGGTTTATCTTGATGGAAGCTGGAGATTGGTACTTCCTTCCCACCGGATGTAAAGATTATCTGAGTCTGCATTCCTAGCATTTCAGAAACTAGGGAGACAAGGAAATCTAAGCTGAAGCCAGCCCAGAAAAGTTACCACTCCCTAACTCCAGAACCTAGATCTCTCCGTACCCTGCAAATTCTGGTACAAATCACTGTTCCAAATCATTCCCTCTTCCTGAGAGTCAAAACTCTCTGGCAAATTCACAGCCAGCTCCCAGAATAGAACAGAGTGCTGCGTCTAGGAGGGCTGAGTGACCCTGCAGCAGCCACCAATACAAAATTTGGATCTGGGCCATAAGTTTAGCACTGTCTCCCATGCAGGCTTCCCAATGTGACCTCCATCGCACTCCAAACTGCTATGAGCTACAGTGTGAACTGTATCATGGAATCATTGTGGGAGGGAAAGGGTTAAACCAGGCACAGATCCATCCAGATTAAATCCTAAAACACTCCATCTAGTCCATTTTAAAAGGCTGCAGACTGGAGCTACACCAACTATTATTTTATTTTATTTTTTAAAATCGTGTTCTTAAAGTGCTTGCATGGCCAAAATTGGGTTTCCCCCACACACATCTCCTCTCGCCTTCCATTCTGCTCAATTCACTACATCATACTTGTGAATCCCTTACCAGCAGCTAGTATTAAGAAGCATTGCTGCCTCCAGCTGTGCAGGCAAAGTGTAGCATCATGGTTAGCGCTCTTCTCCATGAATATGTCTAATCCTCTTTCCATAGTTCCATAGTTTAACTATGTGCTGTATGAATAAGTCACTTTCTTTTATCTGTCCCAGATCTCTCAAAATGCTTCAATGCATGTCCACAAGTTTTAGTTACAGGTCAGTAGCCGTGTTGGTCTGACGTAGTCGAAACAAAATAAAAAAATTCCTTCCAGCAGCACCTTAAAGACCAACTAAGTTTTTTATTTTGGTATGAGCTTTCGTGTGCATGCACACTTCTTCAGATACACTGAAATAGAAGTCCCCAGACGCTTATATGTGTTTTTAGAGAAGGAGAAAAGCTTTTCCCTACCCACTGTCTCCATGTCATGTGTAATTTTTTAAAACTTCTATCATGCTCCATCCCCTTTTCCTCCCCCCCCCCCTTTTTGGTTTGTTTATTTGTTTGATTGTTTGTTTGATTGCTTTTTTGCTCAACATCCACTCTGTATAAGAGTTCTGCTTTACTCAAAAGGCTGCAACATTCCTTTCTGATACTTGAGAGACCCTGTAGATGACTGTGGTCTTCTGGAGGTTCTCCTGCAAGTTTCAAAGATCCCAGAAACCCAATCTGCAGCAACTTGGAGCAGGGCTTTAGTGTGGCTGCCCGTTCTGTAGAACAGCATTCCTGCTGAAATGTGACAGCAGAGATGGACTTTAGTAATATGATAAGGTTACCAGATTCCCCCACCCCCCAAAAAAATGAATCTGGGGACACTTTTTAATTTCAGTGGATTTTGTATGGGCACTGATTTGTAAATCCGGGAACTGTCCCCGGGAAACGGGGGTGTCTGGTAACCTTGTATGGCGCCCAGAGCGAGGACAAACTAAAATAGAAAACTGTATAAATTTGTTGTTGTTGTTACTTTGTGCCTCCTCAGATCGGTGCCCTGTATGGGGGAACCACCTGTTGTTGTTGTTGTTGTTGTTGTTTAGTCATGCCCGACTCTTCATGACCCCATGGACCAGAGCACGCCAGGCACTCCTATCTTGCACTGCCTCCCACAGTTTGGGCAGACTCATGTTGGTGGCTTCGAGAACACTGTCCAACCATCTCGTCCTCTGTCGTCCCCTTCTCCTTGTGACCTCCATCTTTCCCAACATCAGGGTCTTTTCCAGGGAGTCTTCTCTTCTCATGAGGTGGCCAAAGTATTGGAGCCTCAGCTTCAGGATCTGTCCTTCTAGTGAGCATTCAGGGCTGATTACCTTAAGAATGGAGAGGTTTGATCTTCTTGCAGTCCATGGGACTCTCAAGAGTCTCCTCCAGCACCATAATTCAAAAGCATCAATTCTTCGGCGATCAGCCTTCTTTATGGTCCAGCTCTCACTTCCATACTGTACATCACTACTGGGAAAACCATAGCTTTAACTAGACGGACCTTTGTTGGCAAGGTGATGTCTCTGCTTTTTAAGATGCTGTCTAGGTTTGTCATTGCTTTTCTCCCAAGAAGCAGGCCTCTTCTAATTTCATGACTGCTGTCACCATCTGCAGTGATCATGGAGCCCAAGAAAGTAAAATCTCTCACTGCCTCCATTTCTTCCCCTTCTATTTGCCAGGAGGTGATGGGACCAGTGGCCATGATCTTGGTTTTTTTGATGTTGAGCTTCAGACCATATTTTGCGCTCTCCTCTTTCACCCTCATTAAAAGGTTCTTTAATTCCTCCTCACTTTCTGCCATCAAGGTTGTGTCATCTGTATATCTGAGGTTGCTGATATTTCTTCCGGCAATCTTAATTCTGGCTTGGGATTCATCTAGTCCAGCCTTTCGCATGATGAATTCTGCATATACCCAGTAGTGCTTTGCCATAGCAGATGCTTTTCCCTACATGCAAGTTGGCTAAGAGAACTGCTCTGCAAAATCCAGGGAAGTGAGAGCTTTGAGAGATGGTGCATATTTTCCTTCTGGTCTTGTTTCAGAAATTGCGAGTTAGGTATAGGTTTTCCTTTAACGGAATCTGATTCCTTCCTCCCATCTCTAGTATGAACACAAGAGGGATGTGCTTCTTGTCAGGGGAAGACACGGCTCTCCTGCTAAGAAGCCAAAGCTTACAAAACAGAAATCTGTTACACAAGCCAAACGAACCACACCTAATCCTTACTCCAACTGCTGAAATCCTTGCCTAAACTGTGTGAGATAGACTTGTGTGACTCAGCTTACATTTCTGCATGGAGTTGAGGTAGTTTACTTTAGGATTATTGTTATTGTGCAAGTCAGGGGTGCCAAGTTAAATAAAATATTGGGGGGGTGCAGATAAGCCCCAGCCCCAATCCTATCCACCTTAGGCTTGGTTCTCTATAGTCCTCCTCAGGCGGGGATGCGATACCCAGGCATCTTTCCATAAATGATTGACATAAAGGCTGTCACTCATTGACAGTAGAATTGCACCCTCCTTTTTCTGGTAAATAGTTTTTTATTGGTTTTACAATTTCAACTTCAACAATTATTTTCCATCAAAAAAAGAATGGACCATCTGCCTGCATATCTTCAGCCAGATGGGCTGAGAGGGTTAACTGCCAAGGCCTACCGTGTTTCCCCAAAAATAAGATACTGTTTTATATTTATTTTTCCTCAAGAAGACACACTATGGCTCATTTTCAGGGGATGTCTTTTTTTCATTACGCGTCCAGCCTTGCCTCTTCCTTGGCGCCCACCAGAACTGCACATATCACTATGTCTTATTTTGGGGGTATGGCTTATATTGCACAAATGCTTAGAAATCCTGTTATGGCTTATTTTGTGGGTATGTCTTATTTTCGGGGAAACAGGGTATGCCAAGTTTCCCACTTCTGAAGCTCAATAAAGTTGTGGCCAATTTGAACCCATACTCTCGTCTCTTGTCTCATTATTTGAGGAAGGTGTAGGCGCCACAGACAGGGTTTAGCACATGTGTCCGCAAAATGAGAGAACTCCTAGCAATGCTGGGAGCTTGCCTTATACTGAATCAGATCACTGATCCTTCCAGCAGAGTTTCCATGGTTTCAATCGCCTGGGTGGGTGGGTGTTCCCAGCCCTACCTACAGATGCTGGGGATTGAACATGTCCTGGTCCTCCCCCACAGCCAAGGAAGCCACACCTCTGATAGTTAATTATTTATTGACAAGAAAATGACTCACTCCAAGGTCCGCCAGATACACGTTCAAATCCCTGCTTGGTTGTGAAACTCACCGAGTGGCCGTGGGCCAGGCACTCACACTCAGACTAACCTCTCTCACAGGGTTGCTGGGGAGGAAAAGGAACCATGTTTGCCAACTCAAGCTCCTTGGAGAAAGAGGTGGGCAAAAGTGTAAATAAGTAAAACGTGGCTGCCTAGGTAGGAGTTGGGAATGTGACCTACAACAGCGGCTTGAACAGAAACACATGGTGATTCAAACTCCCCCCCCCCCCGCACGCCTTCAGTTTAATCAGCAAACAAGGGGGACAAACTTTGAAAAGCAGTTTAAGACACTGTTCCCAGGAAGAACAAGAAAGAGGAACTAGCAAACCACTTTAGCAGCCTAGTTTCATTTAGCTGGAAGGAGCAGGAAGCCATTCCTGTCTGTTTAAAGAGGCAGAACTAGGTTGGCCCAATACATTTTGCTACCTAAGAAAGAAGAGCGGTATAGCAATTAATCCTTCTTCCTAGAGGTCTCCGGGGACTATCTATTTGGGAGAGGAATTGGGGGCCTCCAAACAAACTAGGATTCTTTGGGGGGGGAACTCCATGACTGCTAAAGTGGTATAAGAGTGTGTTGTAAACAAAATCTGCCCTTATTCCCTTATGGGCTATACAAGAGCCCTTATTGAGTCCTTGTTTCAGAAATTGCAAGTTAGGTATAGGTTTTCCTTTAATGGAATCTGATTCCTTCCTCCCATCTCTAGTATGAACACAAGAGGGATGTGCTTCTTGTCAGGGAAAGACACGGCTCTCCTGCTAAGAAGCCAAATCTTACAAAACAGAAATCTCCATCCAAACAATGACTATCTCATCAGTGCACATAAGAAATTTTTTTTTTTAACTTTTATAATCTACAATACTGGCTTATTTATTTTATAGCACAGTACATTTTATGGATCAATGGTCTCACTAGTTAGGAAAATTCATGTTAAATTGCTGTTTTAGAGGTAGAGGCGGTGCACCTGGGGGGCAGGGGGGCTAGCTGCCCGCAGCGCAGGGCTAGCAGCCTATGGGGGGTTGCCACCCCCAGCAAGCATCCCAGGGGGGTGCTGCCCGCGGCGATGTCACACACCCCTTCAGGGATGAGACCTGGGGCGAACTGCCCCCACCGCACCCCCCTTCCTCCACCTCTGTTTAGGAGTTGTTTTTAAATGCCTGGAATGGATTAATCCATTTTGCAATACTTTCTATGGGAAAGCATGCCTTTGTTTTTGAATACTTTGGTTTTGGAACAGACTTCCAGAATGGATTAAGTTTGGGAACCAAGGTACCACTGTCCTTGAATCCTTTGACCTGAAATTGTTTTCCTATGACCCTGTGGTTGTAATGAAAACCCTGTCAACTATTAATCTATTTTTCTGACATAACACTTGTATGAAACGGAAACAAACGTATAAAGAAATTGTAACCTTTATGAATGTCACAAATAATGTAACAAGGACAAATGACTTTGAATCAGAATAACCTTATTGGGGTACAAAGACAAAACTGTTGCAGACTCTTTCCTGGGGCAGAGGCCCTTCTATTGTTCCACCCTGAGGCTACATTCCTTCTTGACCTTGGAAGTTCTGAAATTGTCAGCAACTTCTCTGTCCCAAAGGAACTTGCTTTGACTTGTAATTTATTTTCTCTTAAAGGCAAAGCCTAAATGTCAATAGGACACCTCATTGCATCTGAATGCCTTGCTTCCGACACCTGTGGTACCACTCTGATTGCAAGCCTTTTGTCTGAATCACCCAAAGTTGTCATACCTGTGTAACCCTATCAAATGTAACTGTATCTGCACCCAGCACCACAGTCTTTGTACTCATACAACTCTCACCACTGTACCTAAACCCCTCCCGCCTTTCTGTGTAATTTGGCAGCTTGTGATGTTACATACTGCCCCAAAACCTGAGGCATTGGTTGTTAACCAAAGTGCCATGGCTCACCTGGGGTGACTTGGGGAACACTCAGGGGAGACACAGGGGCCTTTCATGAATTGCAGCCCATATCTTCTGCATTAGACCTTCTGCCATCAGTTGCATAGAGGTAAAGGGACCCCTGACCATTCGGTCTAGTTGTGACAGACTCTGGGGTTGCAGCGCACATCTCACGTTATTGGCCGAGGGAGCCGGCGTACAGCATCCAGGTCATGTGGCCAGCATGACTAAGCTGCTTCTGGTGAACCAGAGCAGCACACGGAAACGCCGTTTACCTTCCCGCTGTAGATACCTATTTATCTACTTGGAGTAGTGTGCTTTCGCACTGCTAGGTTGGCAGGAGCTGGGACTGAGCAACGGGAGCTCACCCCGTCGCGGGGATTCGAACCACCAACCTTCTGATCATCAACCCCTAGGCTCTGTGGTTTAACCCACAGCACCACCCACATCCTTACATTAGTTGCATAGGCCTAAAATAAATGTTAATTGTTGTTGTTTAGTACAGAATCAGGAAATGTCCAGATTAATTTGCCCCAAATACAAAGGTACTGTATAGCTCATGTTATCTTTTTGGAATGTTTAATTGCTTCCATTTTTCAAAAGGCCATAAAAGACACCTGAAATAAAACAGCAAAAGGAATGGGGAAACGTGTTCACATGACTGTTTATCTTCTTTGAAATCTTCCCCCCACCCACAAACAAAAATCCTCCCCAGCTTCAGTAACTAATAGTTCCTTAGTTTTGCACAAAGGGCTTGAGAAATGCAAGAAAATAGCAAAGTAGTTTGATCTTAATATTATTTTGCCCTTTCTGCTTCTGATCTTAATCTCGTTTTGCCCTCTCCACCCCCACGTGCACACTAGTTTTGGGAAAGGCAGGCTGGAACTGCCATGTAGAGTATGTCAGCTTGGCCCTACAGAGCAGGGCATTGCTTGGGTCGGCACATAAGCTACCACTTACATCAGGCATCCCCAAACTGCGGTCCTCCAGATGTTTTGGACTACAATTCCCATCATCCCTGACCACTGGTCCTGTTAGCTAGGGATCATGGGAGTTGTAGGCCAAAACATCTGGAGGACCGCAGTTTGGGGATGCCTGACTTACATGCATACTGAAAATGGTGCCGAAAAGGAACAGGGCGGAATGGTGCAGGGCAGAACAGAGGAATCTCCACTTATGGACTGTAACGGAATGGAACCCCAGTGTAAGCGGCTCCCTCAGGGGAGCCACAGAAAGAATGTGGTTGGTCGAGTGAACCATGGACTTGAAAAGGTTGGAAGCCACTGACCTAAATTATCAAGGTTAAAATATGTCTTTGTCCTGGGTTCTTTGCTGCCTACCTGTAGGAACCCAGTTGCAACTGAATAAACAGGATGCTCAGACCTAACCTGTCCAGCAGCTACCTCCTGCCACACTCCCACCCACTTTTGACCCCTTACCTAGCTGCCAGCTGCTGTGTGCAGCACTGCCAAAAAGTTGATCTGACCCAACTAAATGCTCCCTGCCACTTCCTCTTCTGAAGAAGTGTGCATGCACACGAAAGCTCATACCAAAATAAAAACTTAGTTGGTCTTTAAGGTGCTACTGAAGGAATTTTTTATTTTGCTTTGACCCAACTAAAGTTTGCTCAGGGTGGAGCAGGAAAAATATCCAGCTTTGCAATGAATACAGAGGGGTGTGGGTGGGTGGGTGTAGTGAGATGAGGTGAGAATATTTTCCGGAGAATATTCTCGGAGAATATCCTCCACAAACTGTAAATTCTAATGTAAGAACCAGTTTTACACCCCACATTTAAAAAATCTAGTACTGTAAATAATAAGCCAAGCTGTGATATTGCCAGTGTTGGTAATGAATAATGTTTTTGTTTGTTTGTTTTATCCAGTTACATTACTGGGCATTGTGTCATAACCATTGGCAGTTCTGAAATGTGAGCTCCAGAAAAAAATTTTAAGTTTTAAAAATGCTAGTCATTTAATTTGATGAACATTTGAATTTGTATGTATTTCAACTACATGTAATAGCCTTTTTTCTATTTTGGTATGACCTTATTCTTAGCAATTCTATACCCTTGGGCACACAGTGTGATTTATTCTTTTTACAGAAAGTAGCTTTAATGCTTTATACACTTAAAGTACCTAAAGGTAAAGGGACCCCTGACCCGACTCTGAGGTTATCGGCTGAGGGAGTCGGCATACAGCTTCCAGGTCATGTGGCCAGCATGACAAAGCCGCTTCTGGCGAACCAGAGCAGCACACGGAAACGGCGTTTACCTTCCCACCTGAGTGGTACCTATTTATCTACTTGCACTTTGACGTGCTTTCGAACTGCTAGGTTGGCAGGAGCTGGGACTGAGCAACGGGTGCTCACCCTGTTGCAGGGATTCAAACCGCCTACCTTCTGATCAGCAAGCCCTAGGCCAGGCATCGGCAACCTCCGGCCCACGGGCCAGATACGGCCCATGGAGGCCGTTTATCTGGCCCATGGGCCACCCGTGAACTGAACCGCCCGCTCGGCAAGTCCCTTGCGTGCTGCGGTAAACCGGCGCAGCACGGCGCAGGGACTCGCCAAGCAGCTCTGGAAATTACATCTATGCAGCTGCAGAAGCAATTTCTGGCAGATATTTTGGAAATGGGCAGCCAGCACCGGAAATCGCTTCTGCGCAGCCACGGACATGCGCAGAAGCCATTTCCGGTGTTTGGTACATGGGCAGCACAGCACCAGAAATCGCTTCTGCGTCTGTACGGCCCATGTCCAGCCCACAGAAAGAAAATGTTGCCGACGCTTGCCCTAGGCTCTATGGTTTAACCCACAGCGAATTATGTGTAACAGCATGTGAGGTGGCCTTGATTTAAACAGTTGACATTTCTATATTTTTATATAGTACCAGTAACTGGTTTTTGCAGTGCCATTCAATGGTGCAATGCATTATTTGCTTCCACAGTAAAGTACTTCTTTTCCTTGGGAGTTTTGTTTTGTTTTGTATAAAAAAGCATATCCACCTCCCAACCTGCTTTCCCCACCACCCGTCAAATATCAGGCTCTTTGCACTGCAGATACCATTAAGCTTAAATTCTTCTAAGCATCTCCTCTATATAAATTGCCTTGATATTGTCTTCTAAACCACGTATGGTACTGTATCTACTTATATTGTCATGTCTTCACTTACTGTGGGCTTGCTGTAGTTCTCTAGGACCGAACACTGATTGTCAATTTGAATATTTCATTCTCCCTCCTTCCTTTGTCTCATTCATGACTTGTTAGGTACTCATTAAACATATCCTTAAGCACTGTTACTGGTCTACCTAGAATTAGATCACCAGCCTTGTTGCTGTGTCTTTGGGGGCGATGTCGAACTGTGCAGTGCCTGCTGTGGCTGTAGAGACATCCACGCTGTAATGAAAACACATGGCTTGCCTTAATATTGGGAACTGTAGTCTGTTAAGGATGCTGGGAATTGTAGCTCCATGAAAGGGCAAACTACAGTTCTGATGGTTTTTAGGAAAAGCCACGCGCTTTAAATGTATGGAGTGGATGTGACCTTATTTTTTTACTAGCCGGGTTTCTGCAAGGTTTCAGGCAGACAGTGTTTCCCAGCCTCACCAGGAAAAGCTGGGGTTTGAACTTGGGGCCTTCTGAATGCAAAGTAGGTCCTCTGCTGCTTGTGTGGAAATTCCACACAAATTAGATTTTCTAACAGGACAGGCCTTGGCTCGTGAGAAAGGGAAGAAATACGGTAGCACTCTGATCATTTTTTGATTTTCTGATGTAACTTCATATAGTGCAGGTAGCACTGCCCCCAAGTCTCATCCCTCCCCCCCACCGTCAAAATTTTCTACATGAATGGTGTTACAGTGACGCCTTGCTAGACGAATTTAATTCATTCCGACGGTCAATTCGTCCTACGAGGCACCGTTTCCCATAGGAATGCATTAAAAGTTAACTAATGCGTTCCTATGGGCTCCGGGGGACTGGCGGCAGTGGCGGCGCTTGGCTCGGGGAAGGCAGGCAGACAGGCGGCAACAGCCCTGGAGCTTCCCCAGGCTGTTGCCGCCTGCCTGCCTTCCCCAAGCAAGTGGCCGCTGCGCTTCGGCTCGGGGCAGGCAGGCAGCAACAGCCCGGGGAAGCTGTTGCCGCCTGTCTGCCTGCCTTCCCCGAGCCAAGCGGCCGCTGCGCTTCGGCTTGGGGAAGGCAGGCAGGCAGGCAGCAACAGCCTGGGGAAGCTGTTGCCGCCTGTCTGCCTGCCTTCCCCGAGCCAAGCGGCCGCTGCGCTTCGGCTTGGGGAAGGCAGGCAGGCAGGCAGCAACAGCCTGGGGAAGCTGTTGCTGCCTGTCTGCCTGTCTTCCCGAGCAAGCACCCTTCCCCGAGCCAAGCGGCTTCCCCAAGCCAGGCAGGCGGCGAAAAGTCCCCGCACCGCCACGCTTCGGCTCCGGGGGACGGAGCCGAAGCGCGGCGGTGCGAAAGCGAAAAGCTCCTTGCTGTTGGCGGTGGGGGGGGAGAGGAATGAAGGAAGAGAAAGGGCAGGTTTCTCTTCCTTCGTTCCTCTCCCCTTGCTGCTGAGCGTGCATAGATCCCAGGGTTCGGAGAAGCGCTTGCGCAGCGCTTCTCCGAACCCCGGGATCTGTCCTTGCTGTCGGCAGTGGAACAAAGGAAGAGAAAGGGCAGCTTTCTCTTCCTTCGTTCCTCTCCCCCCCCCCCCCGCCCGACAGAGCTGGCATCTGACGGGGGTTCAGAAGCCCTGTTAAATGCCGCTCTGTTGGGCAAGGCGGCTGGGGAAAGCGGAGGAACAGATCGTTCCTCCGCTTCTCCCCCCCTTCTTCCAGTGCTAGTTCCCCTTTGTGTTCCGCTGGTCTCTGCCGGTTGCCCCTCACTGCTCGCGGCAACCGGCAGAGACCAGCGGAACACAAAGGGGAACCAGCTGCAGCGCGGAAAGAAGGCAAAGGAAGATCAGCTGACAGGCGCTCACAGCTCATCTTCCTTTGACTTCTTCCCATGCTACAGCTGGCTCCCCTTTCGCTAGAGGAAAACCCTGTAGGTTTTGTGATCAGAGGTTTTTATGGCAACGCTTCGCAAGACAAAGCGGCGGCCATAGAAAACCTCGTCGTCTTGTGAGGCAACCTCCGATCGCAAAACTCATTCGTCTAGCGAAAAATTCATCCAGCAGGGCATTCACCTAGCAAGGCACCACTGTATCCTCAAAAACATATTTTTGAAATCTGACAATCTTTCAAAAAAAAACCCTGTTACCCTCCCAGAGCTGCAAGAAACTACATCAACGAGATGCAACTACAGCCAAAACACCTTTAATAGGAAAATGCTGGACAGAGGATCAGAATGCTGCACAGTTCGGGCTCATGCCTTCACAGCGTATTTCCGAGGCGGGTACAGGCGTTCTTTTCGCTGCTGCTTTTTTGTCTTCAGACCTTCTTCATGCTTGTTTAGCCTGCGCCGCATGGCACGTGTCTTCTTAGGCCGCAAGTCTAGAGGCTTGTATTTCTTGCCCTGTTTGCAGAACAGAGAAGCTAGGCTCAGAATGGAGGACTTTTAGAAGAGATACAGGAGACCTCATGAACAAAAACAGAGGCAGCTGCAGTTTGAAATTCTGGGTAGACAAGAATGTGGCCACTTTTGTGTCAGTAAGGCTTGGTGAAGGCTACTTGCCTGGCTGCCTGTGGCAAATACAAACACTACAAAAGGATTTTTGTACTACAAAACACTACAAAAGGGGAGCCAGGTGGCGCTGTGGGTTAAACCACAGAGTCTAGGGCTTGCTGATCAGAAGGTTGGCGGTTTGAATCCCTGCAGCGGGGTGAGCTCCCGTTGCTTGGTCCCAGCTCCTGTCCACCTATCAGTTCGAAAGCACATCAAAGTGCAAGTAAATAGGGACCATGCACTGCTCTGGTTCGCCAGAAGCAGCTTTGTCATGCTGGCCACATGACCCGGAAGCTGTCTGCGGACAAACGCCGGCTCCCTTGGCCTATAGAGTGAGATGAGCGCCGCAACCCCAGAGTCAGACACGACTAGACCTGATGGTCAGGGGAACCTTTACCTTTACAAAAGAATTATATGCTCCCTCCAGGATCAGAGGCACTAAGCCTCTCGATACCAGTTGCTGGAGAACACTGATCCAGGGATGGGGAAGCTTGGGTCCTCCAGATGTTGCTTAACTACAACCCTCATCATACCTGAACACTGGCTGTGCCCGCTGGGAATGATGGGAGTTGTAGTTCAGCAGCACTTGGAGGGCCAAAAGTTCTTCATGTCTGGTCAACTCAAACTGGCACAGAGAGTTGCCTTATACTCAGTCAGCTCAATGATACCTCCAGCTCAGCATTGTTTACACTGAGTGGATGTCCAGCGTTTCAAATGATAACATTGCCAGCCATACCTGGAAATGCAGGAGATTGAACCTGGGACCTTATGCAGGTAGAGTAGATGCTCTGCATGCATAATCTGAAGAGCTATGGCCTGAAAGTCTTCAGATACTCATACACAGTAAAATGACGCTTCTTGTCTAGTTTTTTAAAAAATTTCTTACAAAAATCATATCTCCGCACCACCCAAAATGTGTTTTGATTAAAGATTTCCAGAAGAGCTACATCACTGGCCATTGGCCCATGGAAATGTTACCCAGAGGCCCAGACCATTGCTCAGAAGTACAACACCCTCAGAGCATTGTGTACCTACTAGACAACTGCTTAGACCACATGGCCCAGCTAAAGTTATCCAGCAGGAGGCTGCTTTAGCAAGTACAGATTCACACTGCATCCATGGAGTTTCGAGCAGTGCTGGGTGTTAGCCTTGCAATCTCTGGCACTTTGGAAAGACGCACTACCCCCCGCCCATATTGAGATTATCCAATTTGCCTTAATATTTAATCCACTTAAGGCTCTTCCCAGAGTTAATAGGTTGCATCCAACCAAGGTCTACTCATAACAGAACCACTGGAATTAATGGGCCTAACTTAAGACATGTGCACTCATTTCAATGGGTGTACTCTTTTGAGTATGACCAACATTTGATGCAACGCATTATGAACATGCTGCCAACACTTTCACTGGGAGTCCCCCCCACCTTTGATCCACCAAAAGTAACTGCAAGAAAAAGGGTGGACCACAGAAAAATAAACTTTAAAAGGAAACTACAGACTCACTTTGTAGAACTTCCTGAGGTTTTCCTTCTGGGTCTGGTTAATGACTGTCAGCACTCTGGCAATGGATTTGCGAACCACCCGGCTGCAAGGGGCAGAAAGAGACACTTATGGTTCAGTGCAAAACGCAGCCAAAAGCTGACATTCAGAAATTTTTCCAACACACTGGACACTTAAAATTCATTACTGCTGAAGGATAACACAGTCGGAAGAGTGTGGCTGCTTATTTTTCCTCTTACAGACCTCATCTATTTTTCTTTTGTGTTGTGTCTTTTAGACTGTAAGCCTGGGGCAGGAACTTCTATAAGCCCCTGCGTTAGCCTTGTCAGCTAAAAAGCTAAGTGGGTAAAATGGCTTCAAGTTATTCAAAATAGCTTCAAGTGAACAAAGTAGTGCTGTACTAATGAGCTGTGGTGTCAATTACTTGGGTGGGCAACCCAACCTATTCAGCTTAAGAAATGGGTGAATCTAATGGTCCATTTAGCAATCTCCTATATTCAGCAGTGACCAACCCAACTCCATAGGGAGAAATCAAAAGCAAGATGAGTGTTTGCCCTCAACGTCTGGTAATCAAAGGTGTACTGCTCCTGAATACAGAAGCTAAATTTAGCAGTCGGAGCTACTCACTGAGCAGAGGTTTGCCTCCATGGGTGCAGATACACCCACATATAATGCCACTTTAATGGTCATCACTTCCTTTTCCCCAAATAATCCTGGGAACAGTATTCTGTTATGGATTCTGAGAGTTGTTGGAAGAGCCTTAATAAACTACAGTTCCCATAATTCTTTGGAATGGTGTAAGAGTGCTTTATATGTATTGTGTGGATGTGACCCATCAATTTGTACCAGCCTGAAACAGACATTCTCCCTGCTGCTCTGAGAGGCTTCCAGTTATGCATAGAAACATTAAAAGCTTGACAGTTAGGGTTTGGGGGGAGGCAGCAAATTTATTCTCTGCGTGAAAATGACAAAGGGAGGGCTACAAGCTACCAACGCTGAAAGGCTCTGCCTACAAATATCAGGCACCCAGGTCCCAAAATGTTAGCGGTTGCAGCACAGCTGTGGTGGTTGAACTCACATCTTTGAAAGTTTGGAGGCTGCTCCACCGGTCACCTTGGCGACCCGCAGCTGAGAGAGTTCCACCTTGAGGTCATCTAGCTGCTTCAGCAGCTCTTCTTTCTTCTTCCCTCGTAGGTCACGGGCTTTGATTTTGGCCTAGGAACAAGATTAAACATGGAATCAGAGCAAGAGAAAGGAGTTCACTGGGTTGTACCCAGTTCTACTCAGAGCAGGATGTGATTAACTAAGGACCATTCATTTCAATGGTCAACTGTAAGTAGAATGCAGCTGGATAAAACCCAGTCAATTAAGGCTGCGCTCTGTTCTGTCCTTGAAATACCACTGTATGTATAAAATCTTCTTGAGGACCAAAGTTAAACTGCATACCACAATAAAATAAAGTTTTTAAAAAGCCCTTTCAAGTTTAAAAAACCCCTCAAGTTGTTGGGAATTATCTGAGATATGTGGTGCAATTTCCATGGAGTTGTAAGAAAATGCCTATTCCTATCACAGAGCTAAAACTCTCATTGCTCCCCAGGGCAAGAGGGCCTGACTGTTAAACCATTCTGGGAATTGTAGCTCCAAGATGAAACAGGCCTAACAACTCTCAGAACACTTAACATGCTACAGCTTCCAGGGGTCTTTGGGGGAAGCAATGAATGTTTAAAGTGACTTTGAAAGTATACTGCAAGGGACCCAGGTGGCGGTGTGGGTTAAACCACAGAGTCTAGGGCTTGCTGATCAGAAGGTCAGCGGTTCGAATCCCTGTAACAGGGTGAGCTCCCGTTGCTCGGTCCTAGCTCCTGCCAACCTAGCAGTTCGAAAGCATGTCAAAATGCAAATAAATAGGAACCGCTAGAGCGGGAAGGTAAACGGTGTTTCCGTGTGCTGCTCTGGTTCGCCAGAAGTGGCTTTGTCATGCTGGCTACATGACCTGGAAGCTATACGCCGGCTCCCTCAGCCAATAATGCGAGATGAGCGTCGCAACCCCAGAGTCGGTCACGATTGGACCTAATGGTCAGGGGTCCCTTTACCTCTACCTTAAAAGTATACTGCATATAGGGCCAAACTACACACTACTTTATTATTACTGATCCCTGCCATCCAAATCAGTGAGGGGCTTTCAAGTCGCTCATTCTGCTGTCTCAGGCATACAGGACATGAATTCTCTGGTCACCCCTGTACATGGGGTGGGGAAATATATGTGTTTCCAAAGGGAACATCCTGTGCTTCCAGTTACACATTGTGGTGCCCCCCAGATGTTCCACTACCACCAACCCTAGCAAACATGCCCAATGGCCTGGCATTACAGGAGTTGCCCCAGAATATCTTCAGGGCATCACTGTGGCTACATCTGCATTAGAAGGCCTAGTTTTGGATAACTGGCACAGCACACTCTTAGATACACCAGATAAGGTTTGGAACAATATTCTCTTAACATTGTTATAAGGAAAAAAAACTGCTGTATGGGCTCTTGGGTACCCCATAAGGGAAAAAGAGCAGGGTTTTTCTTACTTTCTTATAACATGCATTAGTAACACTCAGTGAGGAACAAAGTTTGGATAAGAGATGTGCAAAAAACAGAAAGGCATTAACATTAAGAAAACAACAACTGTAGAACATGAATATACTCTAGGCCAGGCACCCCCAAACTTCGGCCCTCCAGATGTTTTGGACTACAATCTCCATCATCCCTGACCACTGGTCCTGTTAGTTAGGGATAATTGGAGTTGTAGGCCAAAACATCTGGAGGGCCGCAGTTTGCGGATGCCTGATCTAGGCCAGTGTTTCTCAACCAGTGTGCCTCCAGATGTTTTGGGACTACAACTCCCATCATCCCTAGCTAGCAAGACCAGTGGTCAGGAATGATGGGAGTTGTAGTCCCAAAACATCTGGAGGCGCACTGGTTGAGAAACACTGCTCTAGGCTACCTATGACACAATACATCCTGCTCTTACATTTCAGCCCACAGGTGTAACAGACAACCTTTGAAAGTGATGGAATCTCTTTTGTTAGGGGTCTATACAGATACCAGGTAGCCACCAGAGACCCGGAAAAGCAGAAAATGTTGGGTAACTGAACCAGAGACCAGCTGCAAGCACCTCTGTTCCACCACTCAGCTTTGGGCCACACACGCTTTGAATTGA
Organism: Zootoca vivipara; assembly: GCF_965207765.1. Taxonomy (NCBI): domain Eukaryota; kingdom Metazoa; phylum Chordata; class Lepidosauria; order Squamata; family Lacertidae; genus Zootoca; species Zootoca vivipara. The sequence continues at coordinate 38,032,060 of NC_142585.1, forward strand.
TGCTGCAGACATCAGAAGTGCAAGGGCGGGTTGTTTCTTGGGGAGCCCCCAAGAAGGATGCTTGCCACAGCAAACCCAGATGTGCCACGCTGTAACGTGAGAAAAGGCCTTCACGTACCCAACTAGGAGCCCTCCAGCTTCCAAAAAAATAAAAATCCACTGGCATTTCACCCAGACTGTCAAGGAAACAAGCTGCGCAGTCCGATAGCCCTGTAAACTATTATCTTCCTCCCCACATCGGGGCTCTTTCTTCCCTTAAGCCTGACTCGGCACGGCCTACTCAAACCAGCCCTCCGTATAGCAATATCGACCCCGACGTCGCTCCCCATTTCGTAGAATCATAAATTGTAAAGGGAACCCAAGGGTCATCCAGTCCAACCCCCTGCAATGCAGCAATCCCAACTAAAGCATCCAAGACAAACGGCCATTCAACATCCGCTTAAAAGCCACCAAAAACCGGGCTCTTCGTGCCGCCTAAATCTTCAAGCTTTCCCTCGTCCCATCCCATCCAGCTCCGTTGCCCAAAACCTCATTCTAGAGCCTGATGAAAGCGGATTAAAACCGCCCCCCAGCCCCGCACTCACCATGGCGTCTACTACGATCCCAGGCTACCAAAGCGAAAAGAAAGAACGGAAGCCGGCAAGGGACAGGAAGCCAGTAAGGCGGACTCAACCAATGAACGCATAGCTCGCGGGGGGGGACTGGGAGGAGAGTAGAAGCTCTTATTCTCGTCTCCCCTTCTCGTAATGGTTTATCCCATGTAGCCAGATGAGTAGCTCAGCTGCAGAGTTTGTGAATTCTATGCCCCCACCACTCCCGCCCGCCTCTCCTGGGGCTTATGTTAAGCATTTATATTAAGAGCATTAAAGGGATGATCAATATAGTAATCGAATTATTTAGCAATTAGAAAGCAGCGCAATTCAATCAACTAATTGCAAATGAAATGAAATAAAAACCTCCTGATAACGGAGGCATATTAATAAAAATTGTTGGTTTTGATGGTGGTGGTTGGTTTTGTTACATTTGTTATCTGGTGATGTGGGCTTTTTTACATTTTTCATTATTGTGAATTATTATTTATAAAGAGAGCATACTGCTATCTTTTACCAGATAAGAGTAATCTCCACAATTAATGGATGCAACCAAGGATTTATTGTTTTCTTTACATTATTTATATACCAGCAATTCCACGAAAATGCTCAAGACTACTCACAAAAAAAGAGAAACTAGTGCAATCCTGGGCGTATTTACTCAGAAGTAAGTCCTAGTGAGTTGAATGGAGTTTACTCCCAGGCAAGCAGGTACAGTATTTGGACTGCTACCAAATAGTGTTGTGGCACCTTTAAAAACTGGGCTTTGATACCATACTTTTCAGGGAGTAAGGCCCATTGAACTCAATGGGGCTTACATCTGAAAAGATATGTGTAGGGCTGCATTGTAAGGCATTTCTTACTGCATAAGCCAGTTTCCCCCAACCTGGTGCCCTCTGGATGTTTTGGACTACAACTTCAATCACGCTGATGGGAGTTGTAGTCCAACACCTCTGGAGGGCCCCTGTTTGGGGAAAGCTCTTGTAAGCTTCTGTGTACAGTGGTACCTCGGTTTAAGTACACAATTGGTTCCGGAAGTCTGTACTTAACCTGAAGCATACTTAACCTGAAGCAAACTTAACCTGAAGTGAACTTTCCCATTGAAAGTAATGGAAAGTGGATTAATCCGTTTCAGATGGGTCTGCGGAGTACTCAACCTGAAGCATACTTAACCCAAAGTATGAGTGTAATTGGTTCTGGAAGTCCGTACTTAACCTGAAGCGTACTTAACCTAAAGCGAACTTTCCCATTGAAAGTAATGGAAAGTGGATTAATCCGTTCCAGACGGGTCCGCGGAGTACTTAAATTGAAAGTACTCAAGCCGAAGCGTACTTAAACCAAGGTATGACTGTATTGCACTCCAGGTCTTCACAGGCATTTCCATCCTGCTAGGGGCGGCCCATCCCATTTCGCCACCTGCGATGAAAAGGGAATATGCCACTCCCTGCCCCCTACTGCTGCCCCCACCCCTTTCAATCCCACTGGAATGCCACCTCTCGCTCAGTTCAGGGAGAACCAGGGTGCTCCTCAAGCTGTTGCTGTTCATCTTCTCTGCCCCGGGGCAGCAGCAGGGGTGACAAGTGGCAATGCTGCGCACCAGAACACCTTTGTCTCACCCGTGAGAGACGGGCATTCTGGTAGTGGCAGAAGTGGTGGGGCAGGCAGGACTCTACCTCTTGCGCTTCTGCTATCCGAGGCAGGTGCTTCACCTTACCTCATGGGTGGGCAGGTTCTTCATCCTGAGCTCCAAGGTACCAGAAGGCCCTGTTATTTTCACACTGATACTGCTACTCTTCTGATGGTTTCAAAAATAAAACACAAACAATGATACAATGTAATCATGAACATTATCTTCAGAAATCAAGATTTAGTATTTTTTTCAACTAGCAACTGTTGACTTGCATCTCGGGATCATTCTCTCCTTGGGAATTTGTCATGAATCTGTTATGATATACTTAGCAGGAACATCTAAAATGGCAATGCGCAGTCTGGTGCTGTGTGTGTGTTTTTCATTGGAATTGATTTCTACTGAGCATTACAGTCATACCTCGGGTTACAGCCGCTTTAGGTTGTGTTTTTTTGGATTGCACTCCGCGCTGAATCCGGAAGTACCGGAACAAGTTACTTTCAGGTTTCGGCATGCACGCATGTGCAGAAGCACTAAATCGTGCTTTGCGCATGTGCAGAAGTGCCAAATCGCAACCTGCGCATGTGCAGATGCACAGATGCGGGTTGTGAGCGCTGCAGGGTTGCGAACGTGCCTCCTGCATGGATCACATTCACAACCCGAGCGTCCACTGTACTCTTTACATGGGTATTGGGGGGACCTCAGGCATGGAGTGGGGAAATGTGGCCCTCTGGGCCTCTTTCACTGCTTCTCAGGCCTCTCAGACCACATGCCCTATTCAAAGCACAGCTCTCACCAGGCTGTACCTCTCACCAGCCTCATTGACTTATTTTGCCTGGCTGGAATGTGACCTTAATAACATAAAAACAGCCTGCTACCCCGAAATCTGTAACATTATGTATTTGTGTGTTTTTATATTGTAAACTGCCCTGTGATCCTTGGATGGCGGGCGGTCTAGAAATTTAATAATAAATAAATCCCACGCCTCTGCTTGAGCAGATTTGCTTAGCATTGAGGATCCTAACAGGAAGACCACATGAGCTTTTTCACAGCCCAGTCCTTGTGGATAACATCAGAAGTCATTTGTTCATTATTTTATTCGTTAGACAATACTGTGGCATGGATGCACACAAGATTTTGCACTGAGGCTGCATCTCTAGACTGCACACTAATGCAACACTGGTGTGCTCACTGTCAATGGGCAACTTCAAGGTGTTGTAGGAAAATTGGGGGGGGGGGGTGGATTTTGCTGCCCAACTCCCCAAGGGACATACATCACAGGAGGCAGCCTGCAACAGAAATTTGAGTGTGGCTTCTCTCCTGGCTGCCAGGATACCTGATAATGTTTTGCTGATTGCATTACCTGGACAGCCTAGCCATTCTTTCGTGATTGTAAATACTTTAGTTCTTGAATCCAGGTCACAAATCCACCCTGTTCATACACAAATATGCCTTTAAGACAGGATTTGAAAATAACTACTGGGAAAGGTTTCTCCAAGATATCTCCTTCTACATAGGGAATATTTGGAGTAATTAGAAAAGCAAAGATGGCTTTTGGGATTGTTCTGTGTGCTAAAATAATGTGAACTTTCCCTCAATTAATATTACCTAAATTTAAAGGTTGAAAGATTGGTTTTCTGTGGTGTGTCTGCTATGTTTGTACCCAAATTTTTTTAAAACAAAGGCCACCCCTGCTCTCCCTTCTTGTGATCCTTTAAACTGGTCTTGCACTGGACAGCCTGGAGAAATAGAGAAATGTTCCTTGCCAGTCTTTCAAACAGAACTATCCTCTGTACAGGGTACTTTACAGGAAGGGCTGCAATTTGAATATACTGTACAGCATCAACTTTGCATGCAGAAGATTCCAGGTTAAATTCTGGTGACTGATTTGTTTTCAACAGTTTTAATTATTGTATTTTTCAATTGCTGTAACTTGCTTTGGGACCTTTTGGTGAAGGAAGGGTAAGAAACTGAATGAATCATCATCATGCCTGGCACCTGCATTTAGGGTTAGGGTTTTATGTACTGTGGCTTGCCACTGTTTCATTGATTATAGTTTAGAAATTATTTATTGTAACTGTTGAGTGGATTTCTGTTTAACTTTTTTATGCAGATATTATTATTTTATACTATCCTCATGATTGTTGAATGTTACTTTTGTGATGTAGGTTGCTTATTTTAAAGTTATGTTTTGTGTTGTTTTTATTATGTTAGCTGCTCTAAGCCCAGTCTCGGCTGGGGAGGGCGGGATACAAATAAAAAATGTATTATTATTATTATTATTATTATTATTATTATTATTATTATGAGATAAACCTGTCTTAAACCCTGGACATCTGCTGCCAGTCAGGGTAAGTGGCATGTATTGTTTACTTATTTATTTATAGCTCACCTTTCCTTCAAGAAGCTCCAGGTGTATACCCTGGATTTACGTTTAGCTAAACGACTAAACAACAACAACAAAAGAGTTGATGACTGGCCAGTGGTTACCCAGTGAGCTTCATATTGGCCAGGTGGGGATTTGGTCTCCAAGGTCCTAGTCCAGGCATCCCCAAACTTCGGCCCTCCAGATGTTTTGGACTACAATTCCATCTTCCCCGACCACTGGTCCTGTTAGCTAGGGATCATGGGAGTTGTAGGCCAAAACATCTGGTGGGCCGCAGTTTGGGGATGCCTGTCCTAGTCCAATCCTTTAACCTAGCCTTTCTCAACTTTGGGTCCCTGTATGTTCTTGAATGACAACTCCCATCATCCCTGGCCATACTGGCTGGGAATGATGGGAGCTGTAGTTCAACAGCATAGGAATCCAAGGTTGAGAATGGCTGTGTCTAACCACTAAACTAAGCTAAATGAGCCAATGGCTTGACTCAATGCAGTCATACCTCAGGTTACAGACACTTCAGGTTGCGTCTTTTCATGTTGTGTATAAGGAATTTTTTCTACGTTCCTCTGTTCCTAGTTTTTTTCTTTCTGTGTTTCCCTCTTTCTTAATGTTAAGAAGGGGACAGTCTTCTGGATATGGAGATACATTATGAATTTATTTATTTATAATAATGTTTATTAAATTTTCAAATTTTACATTTCAAATTAAACATATTTTATTATACCATGTGTTCATTGACTTCCCACACCTTCCAAGGTTCATTTAGCTTATCCACCATTCCTGCACATTTGAATATATCCTTCCAATTTCCTATCCTATCTTTCCTATCTTACATCAGTTCAAAATATTTATACTGTTGAATTACTTTAATACTGCCAGCGATTTTAACTGCGCACAATTATTTTCAATATACTTGACAAAAATTTTACACTCCTTTTTAAATACCTGTTCTTCTTGTTCTGTTGTCCTACTTGTTAGATCTGCTAATTCTGCATATTCTATTATCTTAAGTTGACAATCTTCCTTACTAGGGACGTCTCTCACTTTCCAATTTTGTCCTAACAAATTCCAAGCCGCTGTTGTAGCATACATGAATTAAGCTCTTCTGACTCCTGGGAACAGCTGTCTGAACAATTCCTAACAGAAATGCCTCTGGTTTGGGGGGGGGAGTTGTTTTAAACATTATTTTTCATCTCATTATATATCATTTCCCAATATACTTTAACTTTTTTGCATGTCCACCCCGCATGGGAAAAAGTTCCTTCTACTTCTTTGCATTTCCAACATTAGTCCGATTCCACATTATACATCTTAGCGAATCTACTCAGAGTTAAATACCATCTATGGATGATTTTCATATAATTCTTTTTCAGTGTGTGTGGCATGCAGTAAATTTCAGATCATTCTTCCAAAGTTTCTCCCAGAGGTTTAAGTCTATATGACTGTATATCCTATACCCATTGCCCAGTGGGTCTTCAACACTTTAACCAGCTCATCTTTTGTTTCCCATTCCAACAAAAGTTTATACATTTTGGACAATAATTTTTCCATGTTTGTCAATAGCTCTTTTTCAAATTGATGAGCTTTGGTCCAAAAAGCATTTTTTCTTATCTAACTTAAACATGAGGGACCCAGGTGGCGCTGTGGGTTAAACCACAGAGCCTAGGGCTTGCTGATCAGAAGGTCGGCGGTTCGAATCCCTGCAACGGGGTAAGCTCCCGTTGCTCGGTCCCAGCTCCTGCCAACCTAGCAGTTCGAAAGCACATCAAAGTGCAAGTAGATAAATAGGGACTGCTCTGGCGGGAAGGTAAACGGCGTTTCCGTGCGCTGCTCTGGTTCGCCAGAAGCAGCTTTGTCATGCTCGTCACATGACCTGGAAACTGTCTGTGGACAAACGCCGGCTCCCTCGGCCTATAGAGCGAGATGAGCACGCAACCCCAGAGTCGGACACGACTGGACCTGATGGTCAGGGGCCCCTTTACCCTTTACCTTTAACTTAAACATACAGTATCATGTACTTGTAACTTGACTCCTTACTTCTTCCAGTGGTTTCGGGGTCCCAGATACTTCCCCCTGGTTTTCCTCCCCCCACCAACATGAGCATGCCTCAGCATTCTCTGCCACCGAGCATGCTCACACCTCTTCCTGCTGTTTTGGGGTTTCTCTACCCTCCCTCCCAACCCCAGATAATTGTTTTATACTTCTGAAAAAATTGAGCCCCCCCCCACCTGGTCTTGTGCATTGTAGTTACGTTTTGGCTGCAAATGGACTCACACACTTGGGATAACGGAGTTCACTATATTAGCATATCATGATTATAAAGATATCAGATTATACTGTATATGGAAAGTCCCACACCTATCCCAGGCAGCCATTCCTCCCTACTTCCTTACAGGAATGGTAATCACCACCACCACCATCACCAGCTTGGTCCCAGGGCGGGTTACAACATTTTTAAAAAAAATCAAAAGTTAGATGTCAAAATTGTGTGTGGGGGGGGGGACCCCATTAAAACAGATTAGCAGAGTATACGTTAAATCTGCCTCTCCTTTCAGAGCAACGCCTCGCTTTGCCCTCAAGGTGGCGCTCTATGACACCCCCTCACCCCCCCTGTCCTCCCTCCCGCTTTTGCTTTCTGAGGGTGAGCGCCTGGAGACTCAGAGGCGAGAGCGGCGGCGAGCCCAGCCAATCGGACTCTTCCTCCTGGGCCGCGAGGCCAATGAGGGCGCCGGAGTGGCGCGGCGGGGGCGGGCCGAGCCAGGCCGTGCCCAGGTTAGGCTGAGGTGGAGGCATCGCTCCCTTCCAGCCGAGAGCGAGCGAGCGAGTGAGGGAGCGAGCCGCCGCCGCCGCCGCCGCTGCCGCAGCTCCATCCTCGCTCGGGAGCGCGGATGGTGAGAGGGGCGGCTCGCCAGCCCCGCACCGGCCCGGCCTCCAGGTAAGCGTCGCGTGGGAGGGGCCGAAGGTGGAGCGTGTGTGGGGTTGGTTGTGCGAAGCGTCCCGTTCAGCGAGGTGGGTTTTTTTGGGGTGTGTAAGATGGGGGCGATGGTGAGGGGCAGTGGTATTTCTGGTGCATTGGGGGCGTCTAGGGCGTGTGGACGTGGTTGGGCTGAGGAGGGGAAAGGGTGGCGCGGGGGTTTGGGGAGGGAAAAAGGCTTCCCGGTGCCTTGAGGGTCTGCTGGGAGCTTCTGGGGCGCAGGGCGTGTGGACGTTGGGGGGCTGAGAAAGGGAGATGGGCGAGGGGTCCGGGGCATGAGAAGGATGAGCATAGAAGGGCTTCCTGATGGACCTGGGAGCCGTCTGGGCAGGGAGGAGAGAGCGGGCATGGGGAGGGGTATTGTGGGTATGGGGAGGGCTTTGGGGGTATGGCAGGGCCATCTGATTTGAGGGGTGTTGCCTAGTGGAAGGGGGTTAGATACGTGAGAGTAAGGAGTGGAACATTATCATGGGCTGTGGACTATGTTAGAGGATTGTATGCTAACATGGGGGGGGCATGGGGAGGGGTCCAGGGTTACTGAAAGGAAGCTTGGGGGGTCTATAGAGTGAATGGCAATTGAAGGCTGATATGTGAGGGGGTTGGGGCAAAAGGGGTATAGTGATGAGTTTTGGGGTATGAGATGCGTGAGGGGTGAAGGGCTATTGGATGGATTGAGGGTTGTCTTGGGATGTGTGAATTAGGGGTTGAGTTGGTTTGTGGGCTGTGCTGAGGGTTTATATGCTGAAGTATGAAGGGGCTTGGCAATGAGAGGAGCCCTCACCTTGAGGGGCTGAGTTGTGGGGTTTCTGGAAAAATGTGGGTTGGGGGAGCATGACTTGGGGTGGTGAGGTTCCTTTGAGGGGGGTTGTGTGCGAGTTAGAAGTAGAAGAGTGTGGTAGGTTGATGATTGCATTCCACTTTTTTCCTATCGCCCCAGGCATAACAGGAACGTGGCCCCAAAAAGGTGGCTTATGAGAGAATATGGCCCTCACATTTGGGATCTGTCTGCAGAATTAGGAAGGGTTTGGGGTATGGATGGATGTTGGTAGAGAAGTGAAGGGTTGGAGCTTAGGGAGAATTGGGAGTTGAGGAGCCAGGGTACGAAGTGGGAGAAGGCACCAGAAGGGTTACAGTTGTTTCATGGGTTTGGGGTATAAAGGGTGAATAGAGGCTGAGTTGAAAGGAAAGGACATTTTAAGGAGTTGAGGCTGCCTTGGAGGTTTGTTTGGGTTGTGTAATACTGTATTGGGGATTAGAGAAGCATGAGGGTGCTGGGAATAATAATACAGTAATAATAATAATAATAATAATAATAATAATAATAATAATAATAATAATATGATTTATACCCTGCCCATCTGACTGAGTTTCCCCAGCCACTCTGGGGTAGAAAGGTATGGGGGAGTGGGGCAATGTGGTTAGTTCAGAGATTTGTGGTATGAGAACTCTGGATATGGGGGAGTGGGGTTGGAAGTTGGGGGCAGAGGTTTTTGAGGTGTTGGAATAACTGTACTGTGAGGGATTTGGATTGAGAGTTTAATGTTTGGGGTGTTGTTTGTAGGTGTAAGTGACAGGTGGAATTTATGCAATGATTTATCCTGAATTTGGGGTGGAGAGGGTATAGACAGTTTGCTTTGTAGGATGTTGTGAGAACAGGAGGCTTGGGATGGGACCATTGAAGATAACAGCTTCTTGTGGATGCTGGTGGTGTTGGTAAGGTAATGATCAAGAGAAAGATTTGGGTCATAGGCATGGTTGGTGGGTGGTCGTTGACCTTGAATAGGTGTAGGATGGGTGCCAAGCTGTGGAGGATACTGCTTTAGGTGTCAGTCTCATTGGCCAAAGAACAGTCCATCTTTGGGTCAAAGGTGGGTGACATATATTGATTGGAGGGAGATTGTTGCATTGGGTGCAAGGTGAAGTGACCTATGAATAGGTATGGACACTGATGGGTAAAGAGCTTGGAATCCTCAAGAGGGGGTGGCATGACTGTTACCCAGTGCCACCTGGAGCAAAGTCACTACAAAATAGGGGCAATGTTCTTGTGGGCTAGGAACGGTGTAAGTGATCCGTTCTTTGCTTCTGTGTGTATAGGGAAGAAAAGACTCCAAATAAGGGTGACACCTATCTCATGTGGGAGCCATAAGATCCCTTAAGGAGAGAAGCCTTTTGCTTTGCACCTATTGATCCTCATTGCTCTCCAGTGCTTAAGATGTCTTTGAGTGTAATGTTCTGTCAAACGCAGGCAAGTATGTAAGCTGTGATTGTGGAGGTGGCTGTTGATGTGTGCTCGTCTTGGGTGGAGTGGGGTTGTCGTCCTTGCTTGTCCCCGCAGCCCTCTGTCACTGCCTTCTCTCTCTCCCTGCCCCCCCCCCTGCTCCAGAACCACAGGCCTGGCGGAGAAGCCCCATCGCAGATGCAAAAGCAGGTAAGAGGATGGGCATCTCTTTCCTCCAGACCCTTCCCCAATTTAGTGCTGACAGGTTCAGTAGCCTCTATTGATCTTGCTTTCCCTCTTACTGTAGCAGTGCCTTTGTGTGTGTGTCTCCCTGTGTGTGTTTATTTGTTTGTGTGTGTGGTGGTTGGGGGGGGAGGGGCACAGAAAAGATGTTTAGGATTGGTTTGAAAAATTGAGCTGATAGGTGAACAGGTTCTGTTTGTTTTCCTGTTGCCGTTGCCCTGGAGAAGATAAAGATGAAACTGCACCCCTTGACTGGCTCTTAATTCTAAACGGGGTTGTAACTGCAGAGATATATTTTACTTAGTGCTAGTTACATGAAGGTAATTAATTGCCTCACCCCTCAAATCTTGAGGAGGAATCTCTAAGAGGGAACAATCCATCTTCTTGGATGTATGCTTCCCCCCGGAAAAAAACAAACACTCAAGGGAGTGTGTTTCTTATTGCTTATGTACACTCATTTCTGCATCTCTCTTTGACTTAGAAGAGCCTTGTCTCGAAATGTACACTGCAGTCATATTGGCTGCACTTCCTGTTGGCTTCCCATTCTTCAGTCTAGGGTTTTAATTTCTGAACCAAAGCATCACTCCCTGGTGTGTAGCAATGGGCTTATTCCACAGGTTTTATCTGCCTTCCCCCACTTCTTTTAAAATATGTGTTGTAAACAGCCTCTGGCATGTAAGACTCTTGAGTGTTCTGGAGTCTCCCTCCCCCCCTTACTTACTGCTGGAAAAACATACCCTCCACCCCAGTTACCGAAATGACATCAGCTTCTTGCATGCATGCATGTGAATCAACCCTTCCTATGTGAGCTCTCTACTGAGTGCTGGTCTGCTGGCTGGCTGCACTCGCAGACTTGCCCTTTTTGTTGGTGTCTGGATTGCTTTGCAAAAGAAGAAGAAGAGGCAGCTATGGCAACGCTGAAAAATATTACCTGAATTTTTTTTGCTTGTGATGCATGCTGATGTGAACTGGGGTAGGAAAGTCAGTGTATGCTGTGGAAAGGCTTGAGAAGTTTGCAATCCCCCTCCCCCCTAGTCTCTGCTATTTGTCAGGAGACCTTGCCTTGCATTCCTGGAGTGCTCTGCCATAGCTGAAGAGCTTTAGGTAGCTCTTTAGGTAGTTTGTGTTCCCTCCCACCCCACCGCCATTTGAGCAGGATGCTCTCTCTGTGTATCCACAAAGGTGTAGAAAGCAAAGGGAATCCTGAAGGGTTTGCAGGTGAGTTTGTGTGTGTGTGTGTGTGTGTGAGAGAGAGAGAGAGAGAGAGAGAGAGAGAAAGAGAAAGAGAGAAAGAGAGAAAGAAAGCACACACTGTGACTCCTCTGGAGGAGGAGGAGGAGGAGGAGGAGGAGGAGGAGGAGGAGGAGGAGGAGGCGGCAATGGGGTGGGGGAAAATTCATTAGATGCTTTTTGAAGGTTTTATTTGTTGCAATGGCCTGTAGGCCACGCAAATAAATAAAGTTTTACTTTTGAAGGTTTTATTATTAAGCAGATGTTTTGCATGGATTCCTAGGTGCCACTCTCCTTTTCTTGCTCCTTTGCCCACCTCTGCTTGATGGCATTGTTGATTCTACAAGTGGCTCAGGTTTCTGCATCTTATTTTCTCTCAAGTGTTTGCTGTGTAATGTTACTAGCAGTTTTCCAGCACTGTCAGGTTGAAAATTCTCTTTGGGCAAAATTGTTAAGATTATGACCATTGAGCGCTGTGCTGTGATGGTGCTCCAAGAACTGAGCTGAACCTCCTGTAGTTTTGCAGGTGCAATTTATAGTTTTGAGGTTTGGGCCCTTTTACATGTGGCCCAAGCAGAACTCCAAGAGGCCATCTTGTGAATTCTGTTGCGAAAAAATGGATTGCCCAGTGAATTACAGTGGTACATCTACTTACGAATTTAATGCGTTCCGAACACATATTTGTAAGTCGAAAAAAATTGTAAGTCGAATCCCATAGGAATGCATTGGGAGAAAAAATTTGTAAGTCGAAGCAACCCTATCTAAAAATTCGTAAGTAGAAAAAATCCTATCTAAACCGCATCCAAGATGGCGGACGGAGCTCCATTCGTAAGTAGAAAAATGTGTAAGTAGAGTTATTCGTAAGTAGAGGTACCACTGTACATGGGAATGCAGGCAGGTCTGTGTTCTGGAGTTTTCCTAACACACTGGGCTCTGTTTTTCTGTACCTGGTCAGGTTTCCCATTCTGAAATTTGTATATTGCCTGATGTGCAACTAATTGAGCTTTTGTACAGCCTAAAATCATAATCCTAAACCTCTGGCCATGTAGCTCACCTGCAGTGCATTGTAGGATATTGGTGGTGGGGAAAATTTCAATGGTAGATCAATAGTAATAGAATCATAGAGTTGGAAGTTACACCCAAGGGTCATCTAGTCCAACCCCCTTCAATTCAGGAATCTCAACTAAAGCTCAACTAAATCCCTGACAGATGACCATCCAACCTCTGCTTAAAAACCTCTAAGGAAGAGAGTCCACCATCTCCCGAGGGAGTCCATTCCATTGTCAGACTGTCAGAAAGGTATTCCTGATGTTTACTGTCAGAAAGGTATTCCTGATGTCAGAAAGGTATTCCTGATGTCTTACTGTCAGAAAGGTATTCCTGATGTTTAATCGGAATCTATTTTCTTGTAACTTGAAGCCATTTATTCTTGTCCTATCCTCTGGAGCTGGATAAAACAAGTTTGTTCCCTCTTCTATGTGACAACCCTTAAGATATTTGAAGATGGTTATCATATCTCCCCTCAGTCTCCTTTTATTCAGGCTAAACTTACCAATTCTTTCAACCATTCCTCATAAGGCTTTGTTTCCAGACCCTTGATCATCTGGTTGGGCTGACCAAAGCAGAACAGAGTGGTACTACGACTTGATCTGGACACTATACTTCTGTTGATGCAGCCTAGAATAGCATTAGGATTTTTTGCTGCTGCATTACTGTACACTGTTGACTCATGTTAAGCTTGTGGTCCATTAAGACCCCTAGATCTGATTCACATGTAGTAAGACAGCAGTGTTAGAAACTGAGATAGAAAAGCTAGGAGCCAAATGGCTCCTGGAACCTGGGTTACAGGTGTAAAAGCAGAATGGCTAGTCACCCCCCCTCCACCCATGAAGCAGCACTTTCTATTTATTTTTTTAAACACATGAACCAATACACAATTCACATCAGTGACACATTGTTAATAACCCATTTTAATAGCAGTTCTTAATTGGACACCACAAACATAAATGGGGCTCAGCCTCAGCAATAGTGGCTAACCCTAAGTATTTATAAATACGTGTGTGTGTGTGTGAGAGAGAGAGAGAGAGAGAGAGAGAGAGCACTCAATATGTTATGTTGTATCTTCAGCAAGTACTGCAGTCACAGTTAAATATTGTACCAAACTTCTTAGAAGAACAGGTCGAACAGCACAATCCTACACAATTTCTACACAGAAGTAGATCTTCCTGAAATAGATCCAAGCAAATGGGATTGGGATTGCAACCTAATTCATTATTGTTGAGCAAATAATCTCCATTCACAAGAAAACTTTTTTTTTGCAGGACTGTCTGTACACCTGAGCCTTCAAAATTCTGTTACATGAAAGGTTCTGGGTACCCGGGATGCCACATTTACTGTGGCAAACTAACTGTGTAAACATTAGTGCATTTTGCAGACCTTCCTTTTAATATCCAGAATCTGAGAATCTCTTAAAACATTAAAAGATTAATGTAAGTACCATCCCCCCCTCTCCCTTGATGGGTGCCCATCTTCTCTCAAGAGTGTTTTCTTGTCCCAGCCCATGGGACAACAAGGAAATGTCAGACTTTCCAAGTGGGTTTAAATGTGTTAAGTTTTAAAATGCCATAATATTTCTCCTAAATATTGGGGGAGGAAAGGAGGTCCCAAACCTCTCCAAAGGAGCCTTCCAGCACCTCATTATGTAAACAAGAAAGAAATGCCCACAAACAAACAAAGTAAACTTATTGTCAGATAACAAAGCAAGCCCCCCAACAAAAGCAGAAAGAGACAGAGGGAGCAATGGGGGTCGGTGGGCTGAATGGCAGTTTGCTTTGTCTTCTGCTTAGGATTTAAAATATTAAATCTCCCCTCCTCCTCCCTACCCCTAAGAGAGCTTTGCAGGTTGTTTGTTTACTTATGCAAACAGTGCCACATTGGAGTCTCTTTAGCACATAAAAAGTCTTCAGGAGAGTAGCATGGAAAGGGAATGCCAGAACCTCAATTGCTCTCCTGCAGGGGAAATTTATTTCACTGGCAAACAAGGACTGCAAATCTCAATTTGGTTGCTAGATGGCTCTCTTGAGTCACAAAAAACGACTGGCGACTGGTTAATTTCGAACAGTGTAAGCCGGGTGTCCCCTATTGTATATTTGTGCATCTGGTTCTTCCTGCCTAAGTATAGAACCTTACATTTGTCTCTAATGAAATTTATTTTGTCACTTTGGGCCTAGTTCTCCAATCTGTTAAAACCATTTTGAATCTTGATTCTGTCTTCTGGGGCATTCACTCCCCCCCCCCAGTTTGTTGTCATATACAAATTTGATGAGCAGCCCCTCAATTCCAAGTCATTTATAAAGATGTTGAACAACAATGGCACCTAAAGGTGTATAATGAAGGTGCCAGGTGAACTTCGCTTGGGAGTGCATTCCACAGACGGGGAGCCACTGCAGAGAAGGCACCTTGTCTACCTCCTCGAGCCTTACCAACTAAAACTCATCCAACGCAACAGGACTAGACTGTGCTCCGGACAAAAGGCCCTGTACAACCTGGAAAAGCTCTGCTGGATGACATAATGAGGACGCAATGGAGGCAGCAATATATGCCTTCTTTGCTGCCTTCACTGCCACTAGGTAGGCTGCGACACCCCACTTGACACTTTTTTCCAGGATGACGAGGAACCATTAGGGAGCACTCATTGGATTTCGTCAGACAACCAGCTACAAATCCACCTAACAGTTACCTCGTCTAACCCTCATTTTACCAGCTTCATCCATTGTGAGAAGGGTAGCCAGCTGGTTAGATCTGGCCCTGTAGAACCAACTTATCTGGCACATGACAACATAGGAAGCTGCCTTTATAATGTGTCAAACCATAAGTCCATCTAGCTCAGTTTTGTCTACACTGACTGTCATTAGGTCTCCAGGGTTTTAGACTGAGTTCTCTCCTAGCCATACCCTGAGATACCAGGGATTGAATCTATGATCTTCTGTGTGCAAAGCATGTGCTCTGCTGCTGCAATTCATTTAAAAATAAATCAAGATTCTACTTCTCATTGTTCTGAATACAGAGGCTGAATTAAACAGGAACACTGGAAGCTGCCTTACACAGTCAGGTCTTTGGTCTATCCAGCTTAGCAGTCTACATTGACTGGAAATGGTTCTCAAAAGATTTAAAACTGGGATCTCTCCAAGCTCTAACTGGATATGTCAGGATTGAACCTATTTCCTTTTGCATGCCAAGCAAATGATCAACCGCTAAGCTGCAAACTCTTCTTTAAACTGGCAGCCTTACAGCATGTAAATCAATCTGTGGTTTAAAACGACAAACAACCATTCCCCGTGCTTTCACAGAGAGAGGGTTAGTGGTGGTGTGTGTTTACAAAACTTTGAGAAATTCCACACTTCAGTGATACATCACTTTTGGGATGTGTGGTATGTAATGCCTTGACTAGCCCTGAGTTCGTGTATTCTGAAACAGTGAAACCTTCCTTGCTATTTGGCACCCCCCCCTTTTTTTTACAGAGCCCAAGTACTCACTCTGGGCAAACATTTGGTGAGTAAAATATACTGTACTGTTGTCCTGGAAAATAAAGTGGCATCCAATAATAGAGCAGCCCACCATCTTTGCCTTGGGGTCAGCAAGGAAAAGAATATTGTTGTTGTGAGGGGACTTGAATACATATACACTTTGAGCTTCCACATTCTCAGGAAAATTGTATGTTTTGACTCCTGGAAGAAACAGCATTTGTTCTTCATTGGAATACTCGTAGCTTTCCATTCTCTAGACTGGGAAAGTTAACCTGCAAAACAGAGAGAGAGAGAGAGAGAGAGAGAGAGAGAGAGAATAAACTCTCATATTCTCATTTATTAGTAGGCAAACAGGGACATTATGGCAAGGGTATTTAGAGATTCTCTAAAGAATGTGCAAAATTGAAACCTGTGCATCTTTTGATTTTTTCTTCACTGTCTTCTTTTTGTACCTTTTGTACCATCTTGTTTCTCCAGCATATTACTATTGAGTGGTCTCCTCTTTTCTGTTTCCCTTTAGAAGAGGGGTGGGGGACCCTGTGTCCACCAGGGGTTCAAATATTGCTTGTAATTTCCTTCCCCAAACCATGCTTGATTGCCCCATACTTTGTGACATCAGGTATGAAGCAGGTGGAGCAACAGATTCCTATGTGCAACTGGGAGCCTTAAAGTGCAAAGTGCTTTGGCAAAAGAAAGCAGGCTTTTGCTGCCCAGTTCCCAGGTGCCTGTCAGCTGGGCTTGGTCCCTAGTGAAGGTCAACCAAATTTCAGTGGCATAGTAGGGAACCACCCAAAGTGCTGCATGAGCGGATCTCAATGGTTGAGGTGGAGCATAAGGCACCAGACTATCCTTAAGCTGCATTTGGGATGAGACAACTCAAGATATTGAAGGGGCCTGCATTTGACCCTGGGCCTTCCAGCTGCTGACTTCCAGTACCTTCTTACTGCTGATTTTAGCAGGCCAAATCCATGAGAGATGTTCTTAGCCATCGTACAGGCAGAAACTGTCACTGCTGGAGACCTTGAGTGCATTTTGTGACCCAATATAAACCTGATTGTGTAATGCTTGGATCTTCACATCTCTGACTGTGGCATGAATGACTGGAAATGCTCTATGTTGCACCTGCCTGCAGGACAGAGTAGTGGCAAGAGAAAACTTTTTTTGGAAGTGAGATAACTCTTCCTCCTTTATCCCCCACTGTCCCTCTGCTTGCCTTGGGTAAGTTGTTGCAAAGTAACTGACATTTGAACTGAAATATCAAGTTATTCTGCCATTTGGTTCCAACTCCTTCTATCAGCTTTGCCAGAATTACAAAGGGTGGGATCTGCTCTTGGCAGCAGCCAAGCAAAAAGGAGCCTTGTTTTGGCAACGAGGAATTGAAGTGTGGTGTGTGTTTGTGTGTTCTTATTCCAATAAACTAAAATCTGGAAGGAGAAGAGGTGGAAGCATCCAGACAAGGAGCTAGTGGGCCAATCCTGTCTGTGAGCACATTTTCTTCCATATGAATTTCCCATTTTAAAAAAGGTATGTGCTGCCTCCATCTCTTTCTGGAGTAAAACCTGCTGCGGCTTTTTCAGCAACAAGAGTGAAGCTTTGGAACTGTCTTATCAGGGTAATAGTGGTAGGGCAGCTGCTTTGCATCCAAAAGGTCCCAGGTTGAATTACCAGCATCTCTTGGTACGACTGGGAAAGAACTCTCTCTGAAATCCTTGAGAGCCACTACTAGTCAGGGCAGACAGTACTGAGCTAGATGGACCAAAGGCTTGACTCAGTGTAAGGCAGCATTCTGCAGAACTAGAGCAGTCTTGTTTTTTGAACCATTCACTGGTGATCAAAAATTACCAGGAATTCCATGTAGGCAAGTGAAATCAGCTGCTGGTGGAGGGACAAATTGCTCCATCCTTCCTTTGCCAGCCCACTTGAATTTCCTTTCTGGGGAGGAGGACAGCCATCTAAAACAATGACAACTAATGGCTCTTTGAAAGATTGAGGAGTTCATCTTGCAAGTCTTGGGGACTCTGGTCTTTGGCAGAGAGCTCTTGGCATCTACCTTTTGAAACTTCAAGTAGTGAAACTCTCCTTACGCCTCTTCACTTTCTGTCTACTAGTGTCCCAGACGGGTTGGATGCAAAAGAATGGTGGGAGGAACCAGCTGGGGAACCCTAAGGGAAGAAGGCTAAGAGCTCAGGGATTGGTGGTGGGACAATGATGAGAGGTCAGAGGGAGAAGAGAGCGAAAACTGCTGCTGGTCTCCCTGGCCTCTAAGGGCAGAGAGGGACTGGTGGCAAAGCTCTGCAGAATGCTTCCCTTCCTCCCAAGTTAACAAGAGGGAAGGTGTTCTTCTGCCACCCAGCTTTGCTGATGGGTGAGAGGAGAGCTGTTCTCTTGCCCAGCAGTGTGGTGCAGCTTTGCAGCAACTTCTCCTGAAGAGAGCAAAGCCCCACTGCTGGGTGTGTGTGTGGATCTGGCAGTGGGAAGTTTTGCCTCAGGTGCTGAAATGCCTTGGGCCACCTTGCTGTTTGGCCCTCTAGACTCTTTCTAAGCAACACCTGCTCCCTTCTCCTGTACATACCCCTCCCCAGTCTTGCTTTGTTACCTACTTTGCATGGCTAGAATGTTTCCCTGAACTCTGATAATGCTGCTTCCTTGCCTGGACAATGTAGAGGGGTGTGTGATATTGTTGGCATCTATATGTTTTGAGAGACAATGGAGAATGCCTCTGGGGGTGAAGTCAAACAACTGGAGAATCACAACGCCAGCTGTGACTGCAGAAACTGGTAACTCATAGCAGTTGCCTCCTGCATTGTTTCTGCAGTGTTACCAGCACCAACATGATCTCGCCGGAGTTCAAGCTTGGGCAGTGTGTATGGAGGTTTTGGGCTGCCCAGAGGACAAGACCCACCTCTTGGCCTCACTGATGTGGTCCACAAGGAAGCAGAGCCATACACTGGGTGCCTGCTGGGTGTGTGTAGAAATAAACCTGCTGTACAAAGGTGAAATCAGTGTTCATTGTTCCACCTACTTTATGCTTCTAGCCTTGCCCACCTCTCAGAGGGGTGCCTTCAAGGGAATGTGGGTTGAAAAGGGTTCCCTGTCTTAGAACTAGGGTCATTTATTGCTGCTTGTCTGGAAACCAGAAAACGACCAGGCCCCTCTGCCTTGCCTTGTTCTAAGGCAGACATCCCCAAACTCTGCCCTCCAGTTGTTTTGGGACAACAATTCCCATCATCCCTGACCACTGGTCCTGTTAGCTATGGATGATGGGAGCTGTAGTCCCAAAACATCTGGAAGACCGAGTTTGGGGGTGCCTGTTTTAAGGATAGGAATGAGGAACCTGTGGCCCTCCTGATGTTGATATAATGCTCGAGCTGGAGACTGGTGGGATTTGGAGTCCAGCAGTACTTGCAAGGTCACAGGCTTTTCCTCTCTACCTTAAAACATTCCATTTCTCCTTAACCTGCATTCTGCCCCCTTTGTGTTGAGCACTGTTCATTTGAGCAGTCAGAGGCGACTATGCGTGGGCAATAACAAGCAAACAAGGTCGAGTGGACGTATTTGTAACTAAAGTATGTGCTGCCAAAATAAATGCTACCTTGCCGTTTATGCCCGGTGAGGGAGTCCATTTGGGCTTCTACTGTAAGAGCAGACCACAGTACAGTTGTACCTTTGCTCCCGAATGCCTTGGGAGTCAAATGTTCTGACTCCCGAATGATCGAAAACCAGAAGTGAGTGTTTCAGTTTTCAAACGTTCTTTTGGAAGCCGTTCTTTTGGAGCTTCCTGCAGCCAATCAGAAGCCACAATTTGGAAGTCGAATGTTTCAGAAGTTGAACGGACTTCCGGAACGGATTCTGTGTGACTTCCGAGGTACGACTGTATTCTGCTTTCCTGAATACAGGAGAGTAGGACAGGGCAACAGGGTGGAACAGCAGGTATTGGATGTGTCTATAATTTATGGTGGGTGGTGGTGGCGGTCACCCCCAAAAGTCCCATGTTGTCCATGTTGTGCTTTCAGGATGGTGACAAAAACAAAAAACAAATAAGCAGTCCTAGTGGATCAGACTAAAGGTTTGCCAATGTTGCAGACTGGGATCAACCATCCAGGTGACTTCACGAAGTTCATGAGCAGGGTGATAAGATGATAGCTTTCCCCTGCTCTTATCTACCATCTGGTAGTCAAGGGAACACTGCCTCTAAGCACTTAGCCATGAAAATGAGAGAAAACAGTTATAATAGATTTGCACAGAAGATATGGAATAGGTTGCAAGGGAATATTTTTTTAGGCCTAACCCATGCTGGTTTAAATGTGCAAGAAAGCAAGTTTGAATTGCGACCTGAAAAACTATAGGTGGGATAATTTTATTTTTTACAAAACAACAACACCACTTTTACATTCATGTACTCCTTTCCTTGATTGTTTTGTGCTTTGGATCTGCTGCATTTGAAGCATTTGGTGAGGAGCATTGGTTTGCCATCATCATGGGAGAAAGAAGTGTTATGTTTCAAATGCATTAGCCACTGTTGCATGTTGTAGTAAGCCATGCAGCCATTGACAGATTAGAGGTGGTGTATTGCTTTGCAGCATGTGTGTGTGGGTGGAGGTGGGGAATGCATGGATTTGCCAAAATGACTACAAACTTCCTTGCATCTAGGTCAGATATTTGATCCTCAATATAGATTCTGAGATGTATAGCCATATGTATACAGCTTTCTTGTGCAAACCATGAAAGCTCATTTAATTTGCATAGTGGGAGGATTAGTTATATCGGTATCAAACCTGTATGTATTTGCATTATATCCTGCCTTTCCTCCATAGAACAGAGTGACTCTTACCTGTATGGAAGAGGTTTGGCAGAGAGGAATATACCCAAAACTATTTGGAGAGCTTTATAGCAGAGTAGATCTTGGAACCTCTGAAATCATATTTGCATGGCCTTATAATGCTCTGGTCTGGTACAGATGAAACCCTGGTTGATCTCTCTCTTAACCATGGTTGGACCAGACTGTCCAGAGCTAGTTTTAATTGTGTGTCTAGCTTGAGTGAGTTTGTTCCTCCCAGAGACTTCTGAAGAAGCAAGAATTAGCCCTGTCACTCCAATGCTCTCCAGGAACTTGGCTGTTCCTAGGGATGCATTTCCTGACTGTTCAGTGCAAGGGGGCAGGACTTGGCTCTGCTCTGAGTGAAACTGGCATATTGCCACCTCATGTGCAGCAAAAGGAGTTGGCTGCCTTCCTCTGTTCTGCAACTTGGAGACAATCTGGCACAGTAAACTGCTGGGGTTTCTACAGCCCTGGTCATTCAGTCTTGAGTACAAGCATAATTATTGGTTTCCATTACTATTTATTTATACAAATATTTATATATTGCCATATCATAAAACATGAAAGCAGTGTGCACTGTTAAAACAATATTTTTTTTAAAAAGTGCTGATAATCATTAAGGCAACTGTTTCCAGATGTTCTAGTGCCTAACGGGGGGTTACTGCTTTCTAGGGCTGGGCAATGACTGGTTTTCAACATTGTGATATATCTCCAGCTAAATATTATGATATACCGATGTATCACGGTGTCTGAAATAAGGATGGAGCTACAGTATGTAGAAGCATCGGCTGGCTTCACAGTTTTTCCTGCATGGTGAGTTTTGCCTGCACCTGCTCTTGTGATTCACTGCCCCCTGCAAGAGGCAGGGGAGAGCTGAGCTGGCTGAGTTAACAGGGGCTGCTGGAATCGAGAGATGCATTGGATGGCTTCACAGTGTTTTCCACAGTGTTTGCATTGCGCGCGCGCACACACACACACACCATGATTTGCAATATATTGCCAGGTCAAAAGTTATGAAACTGGTATCACAATATGGTCTTCAAATCAGTTTTGGACAATGTATGGCCCAGTCGTAACACGCATCATGATTCACAATATATTGCCAGGTCAAAAATTATGAAACTGATATCACAAATGGACTTCAAATCGACAATATATCAATATATGACCCAGCCCTACTGCTTGCTATTTATTTTATTTATTATTACCATTTATATCCCACCTTCCCTTCCATCTTTTGTCACTGGTCCCACTTATATTTCTTATTGAGCCGAAATAGCATTGTTTCTGAAGCTTTCCCCCTCTCCCCCTCCTCCTGCACGTCTTATTCAATATCTGTTTGCTTCCCTTGAAATTTCTCCAGTGCTTCACACAAGTGGCTGCTCTTCCATAGCAAAGTCCAGTGGCTTTACTACTCCCTGGGTCTCCCCCCCTCACACTTTTGCACCCTTCATACGTGCATTTGCACATGTACACACAGAGCTCTACCTCTGGCCTCTGTTTTTTTTACTTGAAATAACCCCTTGGCACAGGACAGGAGAAATGTTCACCTCTCATTTCTTGTTATGGAAAGTTGAATTGACTTCCAGCTGCCTGTCTGGGTAATTGGGAAGCTGATCACTCAGTGACTGAATCAATGGCAACTTCAGTTTAAAAGAAAACAAAAGAAAGAAGAACTGATTAAGTTGGCGTCAAGACTGCCATAGTGATGTTGGTAGCCTTTGGTTCTTGTGTGTGGACTGGACAAGAGGTCGTGATCTCTGGTGAAAGAGGAAGTACTGTGGGTGGTAGTTGGACAAATGCAGGATTAATTGATAGAGGCAGCAGCACCTCAAACATAAGTGGGAGAGGAGGTCCCATTGTCTATCTCCAATTTGTTGCTGTTCTCCTTCAGCTAGTAGGTTGGGAGATGAGTTGTGAGGTGGCCTTAAAAGTGAGCTGCAGCAGTTCTGTTGCCACTACCACTGCTGTCTCCTTTCTTTGGTTTAGGAGTGGAAGAGACTGAGGCTCCACCTGCACAATCATACCACTTTAAGCTGTCATGATTTCCCCCAAAGAAGCCTGGGAAGTGTAGTTTGTAAAGGATGCCAAGAGTTGTTAGGAGGCCCCTCTTCTCTTCACAGAGCTACAATTCCCAAGGTTTCTTTGGAAGAGGAATTGGTCATGTAACCTCTGAGAATTGTAACTGTGAGGGGAAGAGAGGTCTCCTAACAACTCTCCACATCCTTAACAAATTACACTTCCCAGGATTCTTTGGGGGAAACCATGACTGCTTAAAGTGGAATGCTGTGCTTCAGATTAATAGTGCAGAAGGGGCCAAAGAGAGTAACCAGATATCCAAGCAAAGTATGTGCATTACTGTAGAGGTGTGGTTCCTCACTAGAGGTTGTTTTTTTCCACAGTGATTGACCCCTTCCCTTTTACAGTCATTGCAACCACACTGATTACTGCACTGCATCATGAGTCCCAGATGGTTCACAAAAACACTTCTGCATGGACCTGAATGCATGCATTCTTATTCAGGTTGGGCCTCTGAGGAGGGGGACCATCATCTCACGTCGGTCAAGCTACCAATGTGAGTCTGGAGGTGCCCTGAAACTCTGTTTGGATCTAGGAATGGAGTTCCTCTTCTTTTCTCTATGCTAGTCCCGCCCAACTTTGGTTGTTGTGAGAGAGTAGCTAATTTTAAAAATACATTCTCCTGTACACATACAATTTTCCACGTGGGTGATTAGAGGAAAATAATTATTAGGATGTTGGATCTTTGTAATTATAACAACAGAGAGTCTCCATGACACTGTCGTGGTGGTAGCAACATCTTCGCTTCACCAAGGAGTTAAGTAGGAAAAAGAAAAATGCTGTGCCAGTGTGGAGCTGTCTGTTGCTGTTCTATCAATGGACTGAACTTGCTGCAGGATGGTGATGTGTTAAGAAGATGAAATGGGCTGTATGTTTGTTCCTTGAGTGACCAAATTTGAGGCCTCTTACAGTTGCTAAATCAGAAGGGGCAGTTGAAACAGCTACAACAACATCAGTAACCTCTGAAGAGAGTGGACTCCTTTTTTTCTTTTTACATCGCAGAGCATTCAACAGTTGCTCCTGCCACCAGGAACAGGCAAGAGATGCAGACTATCCAGGTGCCCAAGTGAGGAGAGAGTGCATCTTCTCGGGAACAAATACATATGGTGTCATTTGGGCATGGTATCTGAAGTTGTGCACCTGTGGTGTGAGTAGATAAGTATTTGCCACTGAGGATGCCATGGAATCTTCAAAAAAAAGCATTTGAAATAGCTGCAGCAACAGTAACAGTAACATCTATGCTGGTGGTGGGAATTTTAAGTCGAAGGAAATAAATGCAATGCCTCATGCTTTTCTGTATAGCCCTTGGAAGTCTCTCCAGGTTGCACTCGCCCTTCATTGCACCTTGTCTAGATAGAGGATATTGTTTGTTTGTTTGTTTGTTTGTTTGTTTGTTTGTTTTGTTTGTAGAAGCCACCCTACTATACAAAGAAAAAAAAATCTCTGCTCATCTTTGCCTCTGCCCCAACTCATGGCTAGCATGTGGCCCTTAGACGGTTCTCCGGAATCCCTCTTTAGGATTCCTCTTTAACATCTGGCTGAAGCATTCTACACTTGACTTTCTACTTGATTGCCCTCTTTCATCAATTGCTCTGTGGGTTACAGATGCAAACCAAATCCCAGGTAGACATGTCTGCACTTTTCACTGGTTCTGGTATTCTTGGTGCAGTCTTGCTCTGAAGGCAAGCAGCAGTATAACTAAATCTCCCTTGACCTGTTCTCGTTCCCCCTTGCCATTTAGACACTGGGGGTCTTAAGAGCTCTGTCAAGGACCCTTGTTAGGATTAGCCTCTCCTGTATGGTAATGTTGGGTCCAAATCATGTTGCTATACGCTGGAGCAATTTATGGGTGAGGGAGAGAGAAACCAGCTTGAAAGCAGATTGTGTAACATGGATATGGAATAAAAGGAATGGTGCCTGTAATTATATCCTTCCGCCCAACTGTCTTTCTCAGCATGTCAGGTTTGAAATGCTGGCAGTTTCAGTAAATGCAGCGAGACCTTCCCTTTGGCCACTTTGTCGTAGGTGAAATGTAAAATGTATTGAGGTTCAGTTAGGTTTATGGGGGTGAAGCAGTTTCTTTCTTTAAGAAGACCCAATGAAGCTTCATATATTTATTAGCTCACATCTGCACTGCAGTTTAATCCTGGTTGATCTCATTGCTTTGCCTGGTTTGTTTGTTTATTTATTAACACAACTGTATTGGTTTTTATACAAATATAAATATAAATACAGGAACCATTAAGCACCATCTAGCAGTACATCTAATGGTGTTTGTTTTATCCATTAACTAGACATAAGTGTTCGCATTCAGCATTCAAACATATTACTTTTTTATTTTATATTTTAGTCTGGTTCTTCTATCGTTGATCTATCGCTTGTCGTGCTGTGGTCAGTAAGAAGCCTACTACTTCTCTGTGGTGCAGGATGGAGTCGAATTCAATGTCCAAAGATACCGTGTTTTCCTGAAAATAAGACACTGTTCTTATATTTATTTTTCCTCAAGAAGACACACTATGGCTTATTTTCGGGGGGGGGGTCCCTTATTCCAGTGGGAAGGGCTCCGCGCAGCATGGCTGAGGGCAGCAAGCTGTTGCCAGGAGGTGCCGCATCCATGTCTTATTTTCGGGGTATGGCTTATATTGCGGAAATGCGTAGGAATGCTGCTACGGCTTATTTTATGGGTATGTCTTATTTTCAGGGAAACAGGGTAGTAGGACTAAGGCAGGATTTGGAGAAAGGGGTTGGCTTGTAATTCCAGATATAAGTGACAATAATCTATTCCAAAAGTGGGGCATTCCCACCAACTAAGAAAAAATGACCCAAGATTTCCACAGCCCTTCCAGTATGAAAGGGAGGAATTTATTTTTGCCAGCCCGATTGGTGTCCAGTGCTAATGGAGGATGTCCTTGAGCAAGTCCTCCTGCAAGGAGCAGAGATTTTGGGGGGCGGGTTCCAAATACCTTTCCATTTGTGATCTTCAACTGGATGGCCTAAATCTGATTTTCATGCAGTTAGAAGGCCTCTATCACCCCCTGCTTCATGATCTAATACAGGGGTCGGCAAGGTTTACCTTGCCTGGGCCGGTTCACTCCAGCAGAGATCCCTCTGTGGGCCGGATCATGTGTGTGAGTGAGTGCATGCGCCCATGACTTCCTGCACAGACATAATTTCCTGCGCCTGCATCTGCACAGACATAATTACTGGCACCGGCGCCTGCGCAGACGTGATTTCCGGTGCCACGGAAGCGAGTCCCCACACCGTGCTGCACCAGTTTAGCGCAGCAGGCGGGGGCTCGCCAAGCGGGTGGCTAAGTTTGGGGGCGGCTTGTGGGCCGGTTAAATGACCCCCATGGGCCTTAGGTTGCCGACCCCTGATCTAATAGATTGCTGTATGTTAGGGAAGCAGCACACTTAGGTCATATGGTTGTTTGTGGTGCTTGAGATGGGGAGAGGTGCTGGGGAGGGTCATCTGCTACTTGGAGCTAGAGCTCGTTGAGCACGTTGTCAGCCTGGTGGTTATCACTCACAACCCAGGTTCTGCCTTTGTGCTGGACTATCAACTTAAAAGGGAAGCCTCAGTGATATGCTATGCCCACTTCTTTTAGTGCTGATGTTTAAGGCCAGAGAGCCCCCTACATTCCCTGTGTGGCCGGGCTGATCTCCTGGAATATTTCAGTGGTGGCTTCACTGTATTTTATGTTTTTAACATTCTTCTTGTGCTTTGTAAACTGAGTCTTTGTGCCTATAGTGTTCAAAGCAATTTGCCACATCTCTCGGGGCTTCCCCAGTTCTGCCTCTGCCTCCTGGAACCCAATGAGCTCTTTCTGTGTCATTGGGGGACAGTGGTATGTTTATATTCAGAGAGAGAGAGTATCCAATCAATAATGAATTGAACCATGTCCCCCACTTCCTGGTTCTCCAGTAGGTTTTTTCCTCAAATCTTTGTCCAATTGTCCAGCTTCATAGCTAAATCTTCAGTCATCATTTGTAAGAGCTGGATCTCAGAATGATTGGTTAGGGCAAGATTGTGTGCATCATTTGCTGTTTTAGAAATAGCTGGTTAGATAGCATATCAAATTTCTGCTCAAGCACAGCTAGGGCTGCTCTCCAGTCCAAGGTCAGTACCTACCTTTTTTTAAATGTACTCATCTGAATCTCTGTCCTCCTCTATTGTGGCAGATACGCTACTGTCTTTTGGAGTCCTCATATTGCCTTTGGTCATGTCAGTGTCTGATGCCTCCTCCGAAGCCTCAGACTATTTCTTCCATCTATTTCTTCCTGAAAATCTAACCTTGCAGATTTGTTTTTAGGTCCGTGTATTCATTGGATCATCACCTTGCTGGGGCTGTATAAAAGTTTTTGTTTAGATGTCAATAGGATGCACTCTGCTTCGATTTTGTCCTGGGGGGATTGGAGACACCAAATTATGCCCCCATTTAGCTTTCCAGCTAGCCACGCCCCCTAATTTATTTGTTGTTTTTTTTAAAAAAATAATAGACACTCACCTACCTATTTCTACCAAGGATTTCATTGCTGGGATTGTAGCAGTACCTGAATTGTACGTGTGCCCTATGAAGTATATGCATCTAGAATCCTGCATGAGTTTGGGCAGGTGCAACTGACATGGAGAAATGACTATGGTAGGAGGTGAAAACTTCCGTATGTCTCTTTCCTACCCCAGCTCCTCTCCAAAACTGCAACCTTACACACTCGTGCAACCCCTCGCAACGTGTTGTTTGCAGCTCTGCACACCAGTGCATTGCTCTGAAAGGGTATGTGCCTTATTTGTGGTATAATGCTGCAGAGTGGTTATCCCCGACTTAAAGGAATATAGATAGCTAATTCTGTTGCTGCAGATCTACCCTTTTCAAAATACAGCGGTGCCTCGCTAAACGAATTTAATTCGTTCCACGGGTCTTTTCTTATAATGAAAAATTCATCTAGCGAATCCCATAGGAATGCATTGAATTTTTTTTAAAAAAAAATTTTTTGCCCATAGGAACGCATTAATTGAATTTCAATGCATTCCTATGGGAAACCGCGATTCATCTAGTGAGGCAACCTAGGCTCGAAAAATCCTTTCGTTAAGCGGAAATTTCGTTAAGCATGGCATTCGTTAAGCGAGGCACCACTGTAAGTTGAATTTATTGTGTTTTAGTATTTAGAAATAGAAGTCTTGAAAGGAAGGAACTCACTGTATGAGGGGTTTTGTATATCAAATTGTAATGTCTCTACAGGTGTTTGGGGTACATAGAAGAGAGGGGGGGAGAGAAAGAAAAGAAAGAGATTGTCAAAGCAAATGACAAGTGGAAGGAATAACCTTCTAAGATGAATAGAGTTAATAGCTTCTTATTTCTTGGAATATATGCACAAAGGCTGACTGGGGCTCCGGTGAGGCCTAGTCTTGTTCTTGCTGTCTTAATTGGGCTCTTTTGTTTGCCTCTAACCACCAGCCATCAGCTGCTATTAAATGCTAAAAATAACAAGGCATTTCATTTACACCCCTTTATGGTTCTCTGATTTCTGGTGCCTTGCATGTATCTTCTTTTCACAATCTGGCATTGTGCTGCTCTTTGGTTGATGCTTTAGGATGGCCACACTTCATATTTTATTGATATTTGCTCATAGTGGTGGCATTCAGACTCTCTGGGTGGTATTCAGTGTAGTGTGAAGTAACTAGATCTGCACAAAGAAACATATTTGTGCAATTGAACCTCCCCCCCTCGCTTTCACCTATGTTTCTCTCCCATATCTGTTTTGTGTCTGGACCTAACCCTTTGGAGCAGGTTTAGTAAGGGTGGGGGGCACAGGGGGAGACGTTCTGTTGCACAAGCACAAATCTTTAGAGGACTATTTTCACGTCTGCTGTGGCGATCCTGTATTTTGCAGAGGATCCTGTAGTATCTCTATAGCAGGGGTGGAGCTTCTTTTTTGGCCTGAGGGCGGTACTGCCCAGTTCCTAAGGTGCACTAGGTACACATGCACACATGCTTCTAGCATCTTTGTAGCCGGCATTAACTTTTTCAGTTTTGTGCCTGATGGAGCAGTGGAAACACAAGCCTCTCCCCCAGGCTTATGTCCCTCATCTGGCGGTGTTCACATGCAACCTGAGACTTCTCCTGCATGGAGGTCATCTCAGCACTTCCCTCTTCAAGCCCATTCTGATCCTAGGACACAGCAGGGAACAGGGCAGTGGGGATTTGGCTGGCCTGCCCCTTACCTGAACACCCTATTTCTGCATCCCTACCTCTGTCTCTGACTGCTCAAACCCTTCCCCTTCCCCCCTTGCCGCCCATAAGTCACTGGACCTCTCTCATGGGTCAGCCTCCTGCCCCCTGCCTCCATCACACACTTGCCAAGGCCCTGCCAGTTGCCCTCCCACCATGATGTAAGATCTGTCTAATTTGCATATTCCTGCCTGTTGAGTAACTGGGAGGGACAGTCCATCCTCGGATTCCTCCATCCCCAATGAAGGTCCCATGAATGCCACTCTGGAAGGTTTGGTGGGCTGGATTAGATCGTTAGGCAGGGCAGGGGTTCCCTGCTTCTGGTTTAGGGCATTCTTTCAGTTCCTGTAGGTTGGATACTTGCACTTCTTGGGAATTGCCCTGCATGAATGGAGTGCAATCTAGGGCATGCTTCATGCGCCCCAGCAGGTGAGGAAGATCTGTAGGGGCAGGCAAGCTGTCTTTAGGGAAGTTTGTTTGCCGTTACTGATCCTCTTACTGAGGAGCTGATAAGATTCCCTGGAACACAGTTTGAAAAACGGTTGGCTTATATAAACGTTAAATGTGCATCCCCTGCAGATCTGCATTGCTTCGTGCCACAAAGGAACTTCAGAGCTCGGCAGAAAAATGTGAACCGCCTCATGCAGCAAAGCGACTATAACCAAAAATATAAAGAAGACACACTTTCCTTAAGTCCTCAGCTGACTTGCTGGCACCGAAGGTAGCTCACTGGGAGACAATCTGCCTTGCATGCAGAAGGTCCCAGGTTCAGGAAGAAAACAATATCTGAAATCCTGGAGGGCTACTGCCATTCTGCATAAACATAATGATGCTAAATGGTCTGACTTGATATAAGGCAGCTCCCCACATTGCTATATTGGGCCTAGAGATGGGAAGGCCTGGGGAAAAAACCGGAAAAAAATGAGGGGGGCACAGGGTCCCCGCCCGTTTTTTTGAAGCCGTTGGAAAAAAACCTGGTCTCTCCCCCCCAAAAAAAAATTTACCAGTTTTTTCCAGGCCTTCCTAAAATTTGGGTCTATAGCAGAGAGCCCCCATGAATTCAGAGCTGGATGGAGTGGCAGATATCGCTAGAGTAGCTCCTAGCCAAAGCAAGGGAGGTGGCACTCTTCAAGTGGGTGGCCAGAGACAGATGTATAGCCAGGTGTCCAGTTAAACTCAGTAGTGAAAAGAGGTGTGTCCATGAGGCTAATAGCTGAAACCACAGATAGGAAGGCAGATAGGATCAGGTACTCCCAAGGAATAGCAGATTGCACTCTAGAAAGCCTGGAGACCTGTATGCAAGGTTGAGGCAAAGGTGCTGTTTATGCGCTTAAGAGTTGTCAGCCCTCTCTTTCGCTAAGTCATAGAATCATAGAATTGCGGTTGGAAGGAACCCCAAGGTTCCTCATCTAGTCCAACCCCCTGCAATGCACGTATCTCTCTTTTTTTAAAAAAAAATAATGCACGTATCTCAACTAGATCATACATGACAAATGGCCATCCAACCCAGGGTTGGCCCCTGTCAACGGCGCAGGCCCAGTGGGGGTGTGTGTGTCCAAAAATCATCCCTCTCCACTGTGGTTCAGAGTGGCTAGAAGTCTGACCATGCATTCCTTTTGTGCTGCTCTTCCATAGCTGTGGGAAGCTGGGTGAGGCATGCAGGCTCCTCTTGAGTGCCTTGGCGGAGGAATCTGGTCACTGGCATGGGTCGTTGCAACAACCCTGCAGGGCCCCCTCTCCAGTTGACTGGCAGTGCTATTAGAAGCAGGGAGAGTTGCAGGAGGAGGGAAAACGAAGGGAGGGAGGGAGGAGACCGAAGAGAAAGCAGTGAAAGGAGGGAGAGAGGGAGAGGGAGAGGGAGAGGGAGAGAGAGAGAGAGAGAGAGAGAGGCAGGAACAGTCAGATAGACCGATAGAGATGGAGGAGAGCAGACCCAACCTTGATAGCCACAGAGGAAATCACTGGGTAAGTGGGAAAGGTGTGTGTGTGGGGGAGACTTTTTAAAAAAAGGTTCTGGTACATTGTCTCTTCCAACTTCAAAGGTGCCGATACATCTCCTTTCCGAGCAGGCCGTCTTAAGCGGGTTGGGCGCCGTGGTGCATGGATCGCTCCGGCGCCCCCGGCCTGTTTCTTCCCGCGGCTGGTGGGCGGGCGCAGCTTTGCCGTGCAGCGCCCTCCTGCCGACCTGGCGCCCCCGCGCCACCCAGCCTACCCCTAGAGCCGGCTCTGTTTCCGAGGGTACAAGGGAGCCTAGGTACACCTCTGATCCAACCTCTGCTTAAAAACCTCCAAAGATAGAGATTCTACCATCTCTTGTGGGTATCTCCTTAAAATAGATTTTCCTGGGATGGAGGAACAAATTGTCCGGCCGCCCTGTATCCTACTTGGAATCTCTTTTGAGTTGTGGTAGAGGCCTGGTTCTCTTAAGCCTAATGTACCATCCAGGTCCCCCTCTCACCCCCTTCCATTCCTGCAGTTCTGCCTGACTGCCTAGCTAAACTGCTTCAATCTGCAGCATTATCTATCACTAGATTTCTCCCTCCTCCATCTCCAGTGCTAAACAATGTACCTGCAAAAAGCAGATCTGACTGCTAGATCATGTCTATGAGGGAGATGAGTAGCTGGCACCACAGCCATTTGAAAAACAGTGACAGTCCACAGCAGGAAGGAAGTCCATTCATCTGTAGAACCTAGCTCTTTGCTGTTACCTATCCTTTGTCCTACTTAGCAGTGCAGAGAGCTTGGCTATGAGTAGCAACCAGTGTTGCTAACAGGAAGGCACCTGGTACACCCAAAAGGAAGTTTAGAAAGTTGCTTCTGCCATGCCTGGTCCACTGTTCTCCATGGGTATCTGCTTCCAGCGGAATGGGTAATCTACCTTCCACGGGACACAGTGATGGCCACCAACCTGAATGGTTTTAAAAGAGAAATAGCCCGATTAACTGAGGAGGCCCAGTGGCTACTAACCCTGATGGTTCTGCTCTAATTCCACTGTTGAAGGCAGAAGTGATTCTGATTGCCAGTTGCTGGAAACTGCAAGAAAGGAGAGTGCTATTGTGCTAAGGTCCTGCTTGGGGACTTCCCATGGTCATCTGTTTGGCAATTGTGAGAACAGGATGTTGGATTAAGTGGGCCATCAGCTGTATGGAATCATGACCCATCTAGCTCAGTCCTTCCAAAATTGGGATCCTCTACATGTTGTTGGACTACAAGTCCGGTTATCTCTGATCATTAGTCTCACTGGCTGAGGCTGATGGGAGTTCTAGTCCCAAACATCTGACAGGTACTACATTGGGGGAGGCTGATGAGGCCCAGTACTATCTACTCCCAAGTGGCAGTGACTTTCCCAAGCTCTCAGGCAGAGAAAGACTCTTTCCCAGCCCTGCTGGCTGATGCCTTTTCCCAAACTAGATAAGAATGACTATTATTGGAACCTTTTAAGCCAGCATGCACCTGTTCCATATGTTAATACTTTCCAGATGCAAATTTGCTTGCCCTACATATAACATCAGGTGTAGGGCAGTGTTTTGGGGGTGGGGATATATCTTAGGATATGTGCCATGCCCAGAGTTTGGAGGTTGCCTACCACTCCCACCATTATGGTGTATAAAGCAAAAAAACAACCAACATTTTTGTATTCTTTATCATATTCATTGTCCATCAGTATTACCAAACTCTTTGCTGTCCTTTCCTCCTCTGTTCTGTCTTGCAGAGATGCTGGCAGGTTATTAAGGGACAGAGCCGGAAGCAAAAGTAATTGAAACTACTGGAGCCTGAAATAAAATAAAGGAACCCCCCCATCTTTTCCCCCATCTTTCTTCTAATTTTAGCTTAAGGAGCTTCACTGGGTCACATCGATCAGTTCCCTGGGTCATGAGAAGTTTATCGCTGTCCAGAGCTTGGCTGATAACTCGGGGGAAATAATCTGGTGTCTAATTAAACTGGCATTTAAAATGCGCCAAGTCTAGTAAGTGGCATATTGAATACCACTCTCCTCCCTCCCCAAGCTGAGTAGTTCTTTAAAAAAAAAGAAAAAGGGAAGCTGCTTTGACATAACCATTCAGGCTAAAGAGAGAAGCAGCAAGACTTTGGTGGGCCAAAAATACCCAACTGTAGTGTGCTGTTCTCTGACTTTCCTTTTGACAGCTTTTATAGCCTGTAGAGAGATAGGGAGAGAGAGATTTTGCACACATGAATTGTTGAGTTTCTTTTTGCCTTGGGTGTGGGAGAGGTGGGTTTGCCACCTGTCCCTAGAAAAACAGAATCATCCCTTTTTTTTTGAAGGAAAGTGTCCCCTGTCTGGTTTGGACTTCAAGCGGGATGCCATCCCCCCCTTTTTAAGGTCCTCATCACCACCCTCAAAACTCTGTGGGTGGGTCTGACAGCTCTTGCCCTTCTCAAGGTGTCTCCAAGTTGACTGAAAACCCCCCAAACCCTATACTCTACAGCAGGCATGTCAAACCTGCGGCCCTCCAGATGTTTTGGCCTATAACTCCCATGATCCCTAGCTAGCAGGACCAATGGTTGGGGAAGATGGGAATTGTAGTCCAAAACATCTGGAGGGCCACAGGTTTGACATGCCTGCTCTACAGCACCACTTCTCTTCCTCCCACCCTTGCAATGACTTCAACCTTCCAAGCATAATGGATGCCTCCCTCACTCCTTTATAGGTGGGCCATCAGGAGCCCCAAGGGAGGCGAAGAGGGAGAGGGAGAGATTTATGGGGCTAGCCAGCAGCAGTGCTCAGAAGAATGACTTATGGTTTCAGTATTCTCTACAGGAACACACAGGGTATGGGAAACAAGGAAGAAGAACTTGAACTCTTAAAACAGGCTGGCAAATATGACCCCAATAGGCCTAATTACTGAAACCTGGTGGGATGAGACTAGTGGAATGTTGAAATTGAGGGGTACAACCTGCTGATAAGAAATAGATCAAACAGGAAGGGAAAAATATAAGCAACAAGGGAGTCATCTTTATTGGGTCTGGTCCTCACCAATGGGGAGAAACTGATTGACGACGTGAAAGTATAGGGAAACTTGAGGGGAAGTTTTCAGTTGGCAGTGGTGCAGCAATAAAACAGCTAGCACATTCACAAAGCTAAGCAGGATCCAGTATGGTTTCAAATTGAATGGGACATGCATGTTGAGGTTCCTGCATTACAAGGAGTTGGACTAGATGTCCTTAGGGTCCTTTCCAACTCTACAATTCTGTCATTCAATGATTCTATGTCCTCATTGATTTCATTATACACCAAGGGAAAGTTGAATGTAGTCAGACATATACACTGGGCTTTAAGAAGGCTGATTTCAAAAAGCTTAAGTAACTACTGGGTAAAGTCTGATGGTCAGAAATACTCAAAGATAAGGGAATCCAAGATACATGGGAGTTTCTTAAAGGTGAAATACTGAAGGCATAAAGGCAGCCAATTCCAAAAAGAAATAAAAGTGGAAGGCACCTAAGGAACCAGGTGTGGCTAAATAAAGAGCTGACGAATGAGCTGAGATGTAAGAAGGGAATGTATAAAAGTGGAAGATAGGACAAATCACAAAGGAAGAATATACAGAAGTAGCCAACAGCTGCAGGGAGGTCAGGCAGGCCCAAACTCAGAATGAACTCAGTCTTGCAAGACAGATTAAAAATGATGTCCCCATCCCCATATTCAAAACGGGGAGGAAAGAAGTCCCAGGTAGCTACCAGCTAGTCAGCCTGACATTGATACCAGCAGTGCTTTTTTCTGGGAGTACTGTACTCAAGAGTATGCAGTACCGAAACCTTTTGCTTCTTCAAATGTTAAAAGTGTAACACTTACTGTAACAACTTCACAGTGAGTACCAGCACTTTTTTTTCTTTTTTTCTTTTTAAAGCATTGGATACCAGGAAAGGTCCTGGAACAGATCTTTATAAACAACTTGGATGAAGGTATTGAGGGGATGCTCCTCAGATTTTCAGATGACATCAAACTGGGACGGGTAGCTAATGCTGCAGAAGACCTTAACTAGACCCAGATCAGAATTCAATATTACCATAACTGGTCCCAAACTAACACAATGAAATTCAATAGGGACACATGTAAGGTTCTGCTCTTAAGCAGGAAGAACCCACTGCACAAATATAAGATGGGGAGGGGCACATGTGAAAAGGATCTAGGGGCCTTAGTAGACTGCAGGCTTAACATGAATCAACAATGTGATGCATATGCAAAAAAGCTGATGTTATTCTAGATTACATCATTCTGCCTTGGTCAGACCACACCTGGAATACAGTTGTACCTTGGTTCTCAAACAGAATGCATTCTGGGAGTCCGTTCGACTCCCGGAACTGTTCGAAAACCAAGGTGTGGCTTCCAATTGGCTGCAGGAGTGTCCTGCAGCCAAGTGGAAGCCGTGGAAGCCTTGCTGGATATTTGGCTTCCGAAAACCGGACCACTGACTTCCGGGTTTTAATCGTTTGGGAGTTGATTTGTTTGGGAGCCAAGGCATTTGAGATCTGGACAGCACAGTTTAAGAAGGAAATCAACAAGCTGGAAAATATGCAGAGGAGGGCAACCAAGATGATAAAGGGTCAAAAAACCAAGCCTTATGAGCAATGGTTGAAGGAACTGGGTATGTTTAACCTGATAAAAAGGAGACTGAGAGGAGATAGGACAGCCCTCTTGAGATATCTAAAGGGCTGTCACATGAAGGAAGGAGCAAACTTGTTTTCTCCTGCTCCGGAGGCTAGGACCCAAACCAAGGGATTCAAGTTAGAAGGAGATTCCGACTAAACATCAGGAAATGCTTTATGACAGTAAGAGCTGTGGAGAAGAACAGTGGAAAACTCTCCCTCAGGAGGTTGTGGACTCCTTTATTGGACGTTTTAAATCAGAGATTGGATGGTCATCTGCCATGAATACTGCATCTGAGATTCCTGCATTTCAGGGGGTTGAACTAGGTAACCATTGAGATATAGTCCCACTCTATGATTCTATGAGAGAGGTCTCCCTGCAAATCTAGTTCTTTCATTGTGCACTTCCCAGAGGCTTCATGAAATTAGGATGGGGGCTGCATTTGGCTGGAGTACTTGGACACTTTTAATTTTAAATGTTCTATACCTCACCCATGTATTGGATTACTGCAGTGTGATCTGTGTGGGGCTTCCCTTGCACTTGATCTGCAAACTGCAGTTAACAGAAAATGCTGCAGCATAATTGCAGCATGTAACACCTCTGCTTAGAGACCTGCACTAGTTGTTGATTTGCTACAGAGACAGATTTGAGATCACCTTACCCTATATATGTCGATTCGATCACCACAATCTGAGGAACTGGCATTATTACAGGTACAACATAATGCCTGTTTTGCATCTGTAATAAATGGATCTTTTAGTATGGCACTAAAAGATTTAGAACTACTTGCCTATTTGCATCAGCCAGGCACCTTCACTATTACTGTTTTCAGCACCTTCTGAAAACATTTTTGTCTAGGGAACCTATCTGGATATAAAGAATATTGATGTACATTAACCTGTTTTTAGTTTATCTTTGATTTTAATAACTCCTTGAATGTTGAAATAGCTGGTTTTAATCATTTTTTTAAATTTATTTTTTATTCTCCTTGTTAACTGCTTTGCACTTTTTTTGTCAAGCAGTATGTAAATTTCATGTAATAAATAATTTGATGAAAATGTATTGGCACAATGAGCAGTATATTTTCCAAGAGCTCAGTTGGTATATATTCACACCCATCACATAACCTGCCCAGCCTTCATCCCCCAGATTCCTCATCTGCAGTTTCATGATTTGCTTTTCTCCTGGATACTTTTTGATGCTTTTGTTTGTGTGAGAGAAATGTGGTGTTTTATGCCCACTACCCTTTAAATGGCTAGCACCTCCTTTGCCAGTGCTTGTTCTGAACTAAATTTGGTGGCTTGATGTGTTTTTCCTTGTAATTCTGCTCAGTAATCTTGGTGGGCTGTGTAAAGGGAAACTTTGCCCTTGCAGTCAGATCATACTACATTTTTTGAATGGCACAGCCAAGCAAATTGCTGGCAAGGAGGCTAGAGGTAGGCAGGAAGTGGAAAGAATATTATGGCTTTGCTCTCTCTCTCTCTCTCTCTCTCTCTCTCTCTCTCTCTCTCTCTCTCTCTCTCCCCCATTTCCTTGCATCACCAGGGTTTCTTTTGATACTATCACAGCCTGTGCCTGCCAAACTCTTTGGGCTGAACATTAATGGTTCCACGCCATTTGCCATGTGCTTTCAGCATGGACTGTTCCTCAATAGTAAACTACATGGATCTGTTAGCCACACCCAGCTTTTCAAATGGGTCAAAGCCTTTGTAAACCCGCCTGTCTCTTGAGGTAATATTGAGTGTCCTGCTCAGTCTTCCTATAACACATGAAGCTGTTTACCTGTCCCTCCTAAGGAGGAGACCTTTCAATAGTGGCCCCCTGAGATTGTGGAACAACTTTACCTCACTGTGTGATTTTTGTGCACCTCCCTTGAGATGGGTTTTGAGGATGAGAGAGATGCAGCTCTTGGTGGTAGTCTTAGACTATTAGAAGGAACATCAAAGAAAAGAACTGGAAAGGCAGG
This sequence comes from Zootoca vivipara, assembly GCF_965207765.1. Classification (NCBI taxonomy): domain Eukaryota; kingdom Metazoa; phylum Chordata; class Lepidosauria; order Squamata; family Lacertidae; genus Zootoca; species Zootoca vivipara. Next base: position 38,069,551 of record NC_142585.1, read on the forward strand.
ATACACATTTGAGAAAGAAATCATATGAAACTTAAGAGAAGAGGAGACTTTAGGGTTGGTTGGTAGGTAAGAACCAAGGTCACAGGTAGAGAATGAGGCGGGTTACAACAATTAAACACAATATTTAACCACAATTTAAAACATTTTAAAACAACTTACTGTCAAATAAAGAAGGCAGGTCCTAAAAATATGCCCAAGCAGGCACACACACAATTTTGTAGCTAGCCCTTGATGATTTTGGGCTGTTGGGGGGAGAGGCAACCAGATGCTAGAAACGTGGGTTTGGGGACAGTTGGGTTCAAGTCCCTTTTTAGCTTTAAGAATTCAGAGTATTATGTCTAGTAGAGTGAGTTAAGATAGGCACCTGAATCCCCTTTTTGAATAAACTCTAGTCTAAAAAATGCATTGCAAGTTCCATAGCACCACGTTTGATAAACAGTGGTGACCGCTGCAGCCCTTAGCTTGCCTTGGTGCGACACACCTTTCCCACTGCTCTCAGTGTGGTGTTGTCTGTTGCCAGGAGCAGTGGCCAGGCTGGAAGGAGCCGCTGGTGGAGAGTGGAAAGCCTGAACAGGATTCTGGTCCCAGAGCAAGGTGTGCATACCACCCACCACCATGGAGCAGGTGAAGGCACTGCAGGTGACTTAGGATGTGTGCAATGACAAACCCTAAAGTGGCTAGGATTGGGGGACAGGGTTTATCTAGCCCCTTTCCATATTTTATTCAGGTTGCTGCCCATGAGCTGAATTATTGTTCTCTTCAAGCAGCATCTGGCAGTTGGTCTGGACTCTGTTGTGAGGACATTCTAGTGCTAGATTTCCTGCATGAAGCCCAAAGCTGGGTGGGCCTAAAAGGCCTTCTCTGACTCTGATTATTTGTTCTGTTCATTTCCCAAATTGTTAGTGGAGATTTTGAGCACTTCATCAGCCTCAGAAGCATTACCCCTCTGAGGTAAAGGGAAACCAAGTGTGGCTGCAAAAGTGCTTATTTAGCTGTGATTAGGCAGGCAGGTAGCTGGGAAGGCAGCTGCTAATCTGTGAATAACCCGAGATCCCCGGAAGGAACGTGTTGCAGGTGGTAGAGAAATGAGGCATTGTATTAGGGTCTGTGGGGGAAACCAGGAAGGGAATATCTTTGCCAAACTAATAGGGAGGTTTGTGAAAAGGATGCTGATCCCCCTTCCAATTGCTTTGTGCCTATGAGATGGCCAGTATTTGTAAATATGGCCTTTCCTTGTCCCTTATTACCCTATTGCACCGTGTTATTCCCTGGTCCTTAGCATGTCACCGGATGACAGCAGAATCTGCAGTTGTTAAGTTGGTGTCTTCAACATAATGGCTTGGGAAAAGGTTGTTGGTTTTGGCCCAGTTTTCCAATTTGCTAAGCAAACACCAGCAGTTTTTGCTTCTGTGTTTGCTAAAGTTATCCAGCATCCCTAGTGCTAGCCCCCTCCTCTAGCCACCACTCTCTACAGCAGGCTTCACCCTACCTGGTGGCCTCCACAAACCTTACTCAGCATAGTCATACTGGATGAGGTTGATGGGAGCTGAGATCCGAAACACCCAGAAGGCACCAGGTTGGAGGACATTTCCCTACAAATGCTCTCTTGAGTTGGCATGCGGAACGCATTTGGCTCTCTGATCTCTTTCTCCTGCCACAAGCCTTCTATACAGTAGTGTCCTTGTTTTTGCTCAAGTTTGGAGGACTAATCTTCCTGAAACTTGCTAGATTTGAAGATGTCTGTCTCCACTTTCTTGCCCTTCCTTATCAGGAAAATGAAAACTTTTCATACTAAGTGGGTCGCAAGAGTACTTCGACACAGAACCCATAGGCTGCACACTGCCTTGTTGTGCGGGGGTGGTGGAGCAAAGCCAAAATTTGACGCCCCCCCCGCCCTCGCACTGCCTTTCCAAAGTTGGTTTGGTGAGGCTCCAGGCTTTGGGGATGAGGCACAAGGCTCTGGCTAACTACAGTTTGTGAAAGACATAGGAAAAATCTAGGGACCTGTCAGAGCACTTACACCTCCTTCCCAAACCCCAGCACCTTGCTTACCTAATGTAAGGGCTGGGGGGTAGCGGATGATTCCGAGGGCCACCCAAAAAGCACATTGGACTACCCTGATCCAGAGCAAGCTTGCCTGAAGTGTTGTTAGACAGAATGATAGTACAGTCATACCTCGGTTTAAGTACGCCTCGGTTTGAGTATTTTCAGTTTAAGTACTCCGTTTACCTGGCTGGAACGAATTAATCCACTTTCCATTACTTTCAATGGGAAAGTTCGCTTCAGGTTAAGTACACTTCAGGTTAAGTATGGACTTCCGGAACCAATTACACTCATATCTCGGGTTAAGTATGCTTCAGGTTGAGTACTCTGCAGACCCGTCTGGAACAGATTAATCCACTTTCCATTACTTTCAATGTGAAAGTTCGCTTCAGGTTAAGTACACTTCAGGTTAAGTACTGTACAGACTTCCAGAACCAATTGTGTTTGTAAACCGAGGTACCACTGTAATGAAAGTGTGTGTGTGTTGTACTGAACCGATTGCAGAATTCAATTTTATACAAAATTTGTGCTAAGCATGTTTTTAAGAGTCACACATATATGCAACCCTGGGCATGTCACTTGTTAAAACGCATTGAGAAACAACCTCTTTGCAGAATAGTTCCTCTGTTCCTTTTGGGGTTTCATCCTCTTCCGTTCCCCCTCCGCTGCCTTTTCTTTCCAGTTGCCCCATTTTCCTTCTGCGTCTGGATATTTTTAGCCTGCTTTGTATATCTGTTTCTCTGTCCTTCTCTCTCTCTCTCTCCCCCTTCCCTCTCTCCCCCCCCTTCCCAGTTTGCTTTTCTGTCAGAGGCAGGGAAACTGGCATTTTCTCAGTTTTCTCATTCCCACCCCCCTCTCTGTTGGGTCTGCCTTGCCATTTCTCCATCTGTTTCTGCTTCCATTGGCTTGTTCACACCATCTTGTTTACTTGCTTATTTAAGTAAATTCAATCTTGGTGTTTTCCACCTAGTCTTCTACTCTCTCTCTCTTTTGTACACATCATGTAAAGGTTCTGAGGATAGAACTACAGCAACATGTTCTGCTCTTTTTAATGTGAATACTGTACAGTGGTATTAACATTTTCCAGAGATAATTTCAAGGAAGGAAGGCATGAACTTCTCTCCTCTCCTCTCCTCTCCCCCCCTTCCCACCTCTACCCCAACCCCGCCTAATGGGATGATTTTCAGTCTCAAAAGTGAGGAGTGTGTTTCTGGTGAGGACTGAGCAGGTGAGCATCAGAAGAGCCCCGCTGGATCAATCTAGTGGCCCATCTAGGGCAGCATCCTGTTCTCACAGTGGGAAGCCAGATGCCCCAATAGGAAGCCTGAAAGCAGGACTTGACTGCAGTAACACTCTTCCCTCCTTCCATTTCCAAGCACTGATATACAGAAACATACTGCCCTCCAGCAGCATTCTAGTCTTCATTGTTATGAACGTGGAAAGCTGCCTCATACAGAGTTGGGCTGCTGGTTCATCTAGCTCAGTGTTGTCTACTCTGGCTGGTAGCAGCTCTCGGGTTTCAGGCAGGAGATCTCTCCCAACCCAGCAAAGATGTGCCATTGGGGATTGAACCTGGCACCTTCTGGATGCAAAGCAGATGTTCTACCACTGTGATGTGACCTGATGACTTTTAGGCAATTTGCACTGCTGCTTTGAATAATACAGCAGCTGCTGGGTTAAACATAGATGATGTGATGTTGTATTCTAATGTTATCTCAAGTGAGAAGATGAGTAGCAGGTGTACAGTATTTCATATGTTTGAGAACTGTGTTCTCATATGTTTGAGAAATACTGTTCCCATTACACAAGAGAAATTAAACCCGCCTCCCGATTAACACTTCTGCACTTACCTAGAAAAATGTCCAACTCCACACACTTTGGAGGGGGAGGGAGGCAAAACATGGTGTATAAATAAACCATAACACATTTTCTGCCCCTATTCTTGTTTATTTGCTATGCAAATGCCTGCCTCACTCCTGCCACCACAAGAGTGCCCCCTGCCCCCCCCCAAATAACATGGAGTTATTTCCCATCAGCACTTGGTAGGCTGCATGGCCTGAAGAAGCCCATCACCACACATTACGGTAGAATATATCCAGTGTGACAGGGTAGGGTTTTTTTGTGGGGGTGGTTGAGCAGCGCCATGTTTGTGAGTAAAGTGGGCATGGAACTCCAGATAGTAGTGTGAATTTGGATATTTTTCAAGAGGAAAAATAATAAGGGCGGGAGATGAGTTGGAAAATATAAATGATTTGGTTTGGGATTTTTAAATGAAAAAATCAGTCTTCTGTTCATAACCCTGGTGTGTGTGTGTGTGTGTGTGTGTGTGTGTGTGTGTGTGTGTGTTAAGCACAGCTTTTGGCACGAAATCAGCAATCATTTTTACGCTGAAACCAGAGCTTTTCAACACCTCATTAGCAAACCTCATTATTTCAGACAGTAATTATTTGGGGGCTCCTGGAGCATAATTAAACAAAAACCTGTAAGAGATGACTGGCCAGCACCCTTTCACGTCTGAAGCAAATCTTTGCAGCAGTTGCATTGATGACCCTTTAAGTCGCCTGCTTTCCATGTTACCTGTTGGTGACTTGTCCTTCTGGTTATTGGCACATGTTGGAAGGTATGGCTGGATCCAGACAGGGGATACTCAGTGTGGTAAGGCTGGCAGAGGAGGTCTGCTGATGAGGAAAAACCTGTCAATCAAAGGCAGGGGTGGGGAACCTGTATGTAACCTTCCAGGCACAGTTAGACTGCAACTCTCATCATTCTGGACCATTGGCTTTGTGCCTTGGGCTGCTGGGAGTTTGAGTCCAACAACATCTGCAGGGCTGCAAGTTTAACAGCCCTAATTGAAGGTGTCTTGTGGTCTTGACTTTACTTTTCTTAATTTCCCCTTTTAGTATTCATTAGCACTGTGTAACATACTGCAGGATGGGGCTGTTGTGAAGAACAGTGATGCTAGCAATTGATTGTACAACTGAGAGGTAGAAGGTGATGTGTGCATGTTCTTGGGTGCCTTTTAATCTTTTTTTGCCTCCGCTATCAAGTGTTTGGGAAGCCACTTGCAGTATGGCAAGCTGGTGTTTAGAAGCTGCATCAAGCAAATTATATTTTTCCTCTCTCCTCCCCATTCTCCCCCTTGCTCATGTAACTTACCAGTTGCTGGATGGTGAAATGGAAATGCCCTCCATTCAAGTGTTTGGAGAAGAAGGGGAGGAGTAATAAATGGAGTGATGGAAAATTAACTGGATATGGCACTGATGGAGCTGAGAGGGTGAAAAGGCTTTGGGAAAACTTCAGTTCTGGCCTCTCTTCAGTTCTAGCAAAGTACTCTGCATTCGATTTGGAGTGAAATCAGAGAATGATACTATTAAATTCACAGTACTCTCTCTGGAAAAAGACTGGGGAAAACGAAAATGGAAGGTCCTAGAGGAGCAGATTGGGATTCTATCATAAATACAACAGAAAACAACAGGAAATAGAATTTGAACATAAGGAAATGGGCTTGAATTAAAGTACTGTACATAGAATGGGGAAATATGGAATACTATTCCAATATGTAATCACATATTGGAGGGATCACATAGTGGAGGGATTTTAACATGGACATATAACCAGCAGACAAAAAATCAGAAGCCCTTTTAATCTATCTCTATTATTTGTCTTTTGACTTTTTTCTCCCTCTTTCTTTCCTTTTTTTCTTCTGTTTCCTTTTTCCTTTTGGAGTCCTATGTTTGGGGCCTTTGTTAAGTTTTGGGGGTTGTGTACTCATGGGGGTGGTAGATTGTTGATGGAGGGCCCTGGGTGGGAGACAGGGTAATGTTGGTCTCCCAGTGAGAGAAGCTGGGAAGAGAAAGGAAGGATCCCAGGTGAGATCTGGGAGGGACTGCTACCCTCTGTAGGTGGTGGGGGCTGAGAATTGCCTCTAGGAGAGGACTCCATATTCTACCTCTTCTTTTTGTAGTTTTCATAGCCATTATCTTATTGTACCGTGATTTTTTTTATATGTGGGTAGGTGGGTATACACCTACACATCTACACTTATAAGTTGCTGGAAACTGCAGGAGGGGAGAGTACTGCTGTGCTCAGGTCTTGCTTGTAGATTTCTTACAGGCATCAGGTTGGCCACTGCAAGAACAGGATGCTGGACTAGATGGGTCATCGACCTGATCTAGCAGGGCTATTCTTAAATTCTTGCTGTGGGGTAAACCTACAGCTCTACCAGCGGACAAAGCTAGAGAGATTTAACAGCACTGGCACAGGGATCTGTTTACATGTGTGTGTGTTTTCCCCTTTTCATTCTTATGACACTGTATCTGCCAGACTCCCAGATGCAGCATTTTCATTCTGACCTTCCTGCCACCCATGGCTAATCTAGATTTTTGCCTGTGTCCCCTTTCTAGGACTGAGTTTGCCCTGAAAGAAGCCATGTCGACAGGCGGCATGGAGGATGACATCCCTCAGGGAGAGAGGAAAACTGTCACGGACTTCTGTTATCTGCTGGATAAATCTAAACAGCTCTTCAACGGCTTAAGGTCAGTCAGTTTCAGGTGTTTTGTATAGGTAGGGCTTGAGCTGGGGGAGAAATCAACAACTCAAAAATTCTGGAATCTGGCAATCTAGATTCTTTACTGGGAAAAGTTTAAATCTACGAACTACAGTGGAACCTCGGTTTACGAACACAATTGGTTCCAGAAGTCTGTTCATAAACCGAAGTGTTCGTAAACCGAAGTGAACTTTCCCATTGAAAGTAATGGGAAGTTGATTAATCCGTTCTAGACGAGGAAAAACACCCCCTAGAACGGATTAACCGCTTTGCTCCGATGCCTTCGCGGAGGCTGGGGAGCGTTTCCGCGACTGGGCTGCAGCCGCGAAAGCAGTCCCCGGCCTCCGCAAAGATATCGGAGCAAAGCCCCAGCCTCCGGAAGGCATCGGAGCTGGGACTTCGCTCCGATGCCTTTGCGGAGGCGGTCCCCGGCCTCCGCAAAGGCATCTGAGCGAAGTCCCGGCTCCGATGCCTTCCGGAGGCCGGGGAGAGTTTCCGCGACTGGGCTGTGCAGCCGCGAAAGCAGTCCCTGGCTACCGGAAGCCGGGGACCGCTTTCGCGGCTGCACAGCCCAGTCGCGGAAACGCTCCCCGGCCTCTGGAAGGCATCGGAGCGTAGTCCCGGCTCCGATGCCTTCCGGAGGCTGGGGAGTGTCGCGAAAGTGCTCCCCGGCCTCCGCAAAGACATCGGAGCGAAGTCGCTCCGATGCCTTTGCGGACGCCGGGGAGCACTTTCGCGACTGGGCTGTGCAGCTGCGAAAGCGGTCCCTGGCTTCCGGTTGCCGGGGACCGCTTTCACGGCTGCACAGCCCAGTCGCGGAAACGCTCCCCGGCCTCCGGAAGGCATCAGAGCCGGGACTTCGCTCCAATGCCTTTGCGGAGGCCGGGGAGAGTCGCGAAAGTGCTCCCCGGCCTCCGCAAAGGCATCGTAGCGAAGCCGCTCCGATGCCTTCCGGAGGCTGGGGAGCGTTTCCGCGACTGGGCTGTGCAGCCGCGAAAGCAGTCCCCGGCTTCCGGTAGCCGGGGACTGCTTTCGCGGCTGCACAGCCCAGTCGCGGAAACGCTCCCTGGCCTCCGGAAGGCATCGGAGCCGGGACTTCGCTCCGATGCCTTTGCGGAGGCTTGGGAGCCGCGAAAGCGGTCCCCGGCCTCTGCAAAGGCATCGGAGCGAAGTCCCGGCTCGGAGGCTGGGGCTTTGCTCTGATGCCTTTGCGGAGGCCGGGGACCGCTTTCGCGGCTCCCCAGCCTCCGCAAAGGCATCGGAGCGAAGCCCAGCCTCCCCGAAGGTATCCGACGCTCCGATGCCTTTGGGGAGGTTTGGCCTTCGCTCCGATGCCTTCGGGGAGGCCGGGCCTTCGCTGCGGGCCTCCAGGAGGCATCGGAGCGAAGGCCCGGCCTCCCCGAAGGCATCGGACACTCAGTAGACCTCCGGCACCTCGGTTTACTAACTTCCGGGTTAGGATAGTTCGTAAACCGAAAGTTCGTAAACCGAGGTGTTCGTAAACCGAGGTACCACTGTATATTAATTATGCAGATTTTGCATTCCTTGTGTTTTGCACAATTCCAGTGTTGCTAATAATACAGATCTCTGCAGTATGCTGATTGCTGAATCTCCACTCCAACTCCAAAAACCTTCCTGGATCCACTCCTCTGGCTTCTGAAGCTTTATCTAGAAGTTCTCAAGTGCTTGGCAGCTACCACAAGGATATAATACAATATGTGATTCAAAATAAGAGATCACCCAAACACCCTCAGTTTCCTGAAGTGTGTACAACTTACAGGATTCTTGGTGTGGAGCATTGGGTTGCCTGTATGCAGAATATAATGTTTTTCCTTGGGAAAAGAGTACCTAGCTGACATAAATGAGCAGAAGGATTTGGGGAGATGAAACAGGAGACTGGGCAGTGACTGTGTCCATTGCAGGAAAAAGAGCAGGGATTACCACATGAGGCCAGATGGGTTTGTGTGTGAAAAAACCCAACTTTAAAATGTGGAAGAAAACAATTGGTCTCCAGGCTTTTTCTTTTTTCTTTAAAGAGCTAGAAGTTACTTCTTTGGAACATCATTTTAGTCAGAGGCTGTGTGTTTGTGGCTTTAGAAACAGCGACCACCCAAACTCTAGGATTCTACCAGAGCTGCCAAATTGTCCTTTAGATATCATGTCTACAAAAAATTGCAAAATCTTGGTGCCTCTGTGCTCTGCCTCCTTAGAGGGACACTTCTCTTTTATTCACATTTTTATCCTTCCCTTAAGGATCTCAGAGTACTATTCATGATTGTTTCTTCCAACCCCATTTTATCCAACCAACCAACTTTCTTTCCCTCTTAGCCTAACCTGTTTCAGAGACAGATATAGAGAATAGCCCAGTTGGCATGTAGGAAGGCATTGTTTTCCATTCTGCCCTGTAGCCATTGCATGCTGCACTGTTTCTGTTCTACTGCAGTTCGTTTTCTACCAAAAATTTAGTTATTCATCTTGCTGTCTGCTGTGGCAAAATTATGTAACTTGCTTAAATAGTTATGTAAATTATATTATCATTATGTTATTCCACCCCATTCATTTTAATGCAAAGGAAACACAATGCAAATGGTGGTGGAGGCAGGAATGCAATCAGTTACATATCATTTGAAGACTGAAAGCAGCAACAACGGCAAATGCTAATCATATTTTCTGGATTTATATCCATTCCTGACATGGGATGAATAAGTGAACATTAACAATTTCTGCTGCTGTTTCTGTTTTCATCAGAATTCTCTGATCTCTATTACCCAGTGAGCTTTAGCCAATGATCTGAATCCAGGTCTTCCTACTGTGAGTCTCCCAACACATCTGGAGGGCCACAGGTTTCCCACCCCGTGTTGTTTTGAGGAAGGACCACAGCTCAATGGTAGAGCATCTGTCTTGCATGCAGAAGGTCCCAGATTCAGTCCCTGGCATCTCTAGAAACAACAAGGACTAGGGCAGACCCCCCATCCAAAATCCTGGATTGCCTATGGTCCTATGTGTTAAAGACTGATCCTTGGTTATAATTAGATGCAAGTGGGATCTGTAAGGTGCTAAACATACCTCAAACTTTGGTGCATGAGCATGTGGTATGCTCAAAATGGGCACAAACAGCAAGAATTTGTCTCCCATAAACTGCCTCTGCAGCCTTGACCAGTTGCTTGCTCCAGGATGATGATCCTGTACCTTCCTGCTTTAGAGCTAATATTCACAAAGAGCTGTGCAGGTAATGGGCACAAACAGCAAGAATTTGTCTCCCATAAACTGCCTCTGCAGCCTTGACCAGTTGCTTGCTCCAGGATGATGATCCTGTACCTTCCTGCTTTAGAGCTAATATTCACAAAGAGCTGTGCAGGTAAGGAAGGGGCAGTGCTTCAAACCCCACTACCTGTTGCTATAACTTCAATGGCAAGCTGCAAAAACCAAATTAATGAAAAGCAAGATAGTGATCGGCCCTGTTGCTGCTTCATTTGCAGGCATCTAAGAGGTGTACATCCAAGGACCCCCTCATTTAAACTCTTTTATGTCGTACTGAATCTGCTTTTTCCCTTCCTTCTTTTAGCCAAGGTGACTCTGACAAAGGTTTTATTTTTTGTGTGGCTCAAATGCTAAATCCCTCGCTTTGTGCCAGAGGCATCCCTTCTGTGAAGCAGCCTCCTATAGGCAGTGGTTGTTGTTTTCGACACTGTCAAGGTCCACCGAGTAGAAGGTAAAAAAAAGGGCCTGTTCTGGGAGAAAGGAGCCAAGGCCCTCTTGGAAGCTGCATGAGACCTTGGTAGAGTGAAATGGTGGAGGTGGTGAACTGCATCTTTTCAGTTTGCAAGCAAGTGGATAGTTTTGAATACCTCTCCGTTGCAGGGGAGGTAGAGAGAGACTCTCTTTACACCAGTTTCTGTCTGCATCAGAGACACAGTTAAGCTTATACCCTACTTTTCCACATGCAGTTCCCTTCTGTCTGAAGTGGTATGACCCAAAACTACCTTCTCATCCTGCGTAACCTGAGTGAACACATGGCAGCAGAATGAGGTGGTGGAATCTTGAGCTGTTAAGTATTTATGTAAAGACCAGTTATGACTGATGTCCATTGGGACTGATAGAGTGAAAGACTGGGAGCTCAACAGTAGATGGAGCCAGAGCCAATAATAGATGGAGCTAGGGGCCAACCAATTGTAGTTTTGCTCTCAGCCTCCTGCCTGCTGAGTTCCACAAGGGCATTCCTGAGGCCAAGGAGGATAAATATGGCAGGGAGGGTTGCCTGGTTGTGAGCCAGAAGGTGGGGGCTAGCTGAGGGTAGACTAAGGTTAGTGGGGCAGTGCCCCCTATTAGCCCAAATGAATCAGGCTCCACTGGTAAGCATGTATTTAATACCTTTTACCACTTTTCAGAGAAGACTCTCAGTATGGTTTATAATCACACTCACAGAAATGAAACATTGAAAACACATAAAATACGGTAACCAGTCACATCCCGAAATATATAAGGCAAGATACCCCATTTCAAATTGCAATCAAACTAACCCCCAAAGGCCACAGCAAAGAAAAACATCTTTAAGACCCATTTGAAAGAGACTAGAGATGGGCTTTGCCTTGATACCACTTGGAACTGAGTTCCATAACTGGGTCTTAGCTCCTTATGTCAGGCTTCAGAAGCATGTTATTGAATGTTCCACTACATGGTTTTCTTTGTAAATACATGTTATTGAAGTCCCATATCAGGGACAAAGGTTCTTGCCTTGCTTGCTTCAAGCTGTGCTACTTCTCTACTTGAAGAAGTGGGGTTGTTTTGTTTTGTTTTGCATTGTTGTAATGTGATCTCCCTTCCTCCCCTCACAGTGGTACAGTCCATGCTGCGGCCTCATTGCCACTTCATTCAGCTGTGCACACAAAACTGCTTCTTGCAGAAGAGCTCTTGAGTGCAGGCATTTATAGTCTTTGCTGTGTGTGTGTGTCCTCTAATCATGCATGCACACTGTCTGGTACATCAACCTGCTTGCGAGTGAGAGGTGGGAAGGGGAGGGTGCGCTGCTGCAGAATTCCGGCTGCATCTTTTGGCTCAGAAAAACACGAGCCAATACATTTCTCCAGAAATGAAAACTGGAGCAAATGGTACTGTGTTTGACTGGCTGTACAGAGAGCCTGGGCTTGGTGCCTGCAGGCCTGTGGGGATCACTTGGTGTTTGCTGCTCTTGGCTCAGGTTCACTCACTGGTGCCTATGGGTAAGCAGCAGTTACCTGAGTTACCATCTCCCAGGATAATAGTCAGTGTAAGAGCAGGAAGGGGAGGTACAGAGCACCAACCGACCACAACAGCAGTATCTGTTTACAGTGGCGAGTGGGGACGAGTGGGGGGGGGGGGATTGGATGGTGAATGTCAGTCAATATGCAGCCTGCTCTGGACTGGCTGTTTGCTTTTAGTGTTAGACCAAAAATCTGGGGCGAAATAAATCTCGCCCGTTTCTTTTTTCTTTTTTAAACAATTTTTATTAAAAGATTTTCCACGTTTACAAAAGCACATGCGCTGTCTCTTTTTCAGGTTGTGTTTTCTACCAGTTGCATTTGTTGTGAGACGTTGATGTTATATGCAGTAGGGTTGGGAAGAAAAGAGGGGCAGGCGGGAGAGAGGGGGGTGGTGGTGAAGCTTTTGTTCTTTTACTTAGTGTATATGTAGGGGTTTTGTGTCAGCGTCACTTGGGTAGGTTCTCTTTCTATTCTTGTTATGTTTCGTTGGTGGTGAGATTCCCCGTCTAGGATTTTATTATAATAATAATAATAATAATAATAATAATAATAATAATTGTCATTTTATTTATGTTAAATTTTAAGGAATGAGATTTTTAACTTATTTTTATTTATTATCCCCTGCTTATTTGGTTATTATTATCTTTCTCCTTGTTCTGACCATCCCCCTGAGGCTGTATTCACAATCTTTCAATTTGGCTGGGCTCTACACTTAACCGGCCCGGAACCGTCTACCAGAGAGAAGGTTGCCGCCCATGGGACAGAGGGACATTGATGAATGATAACCCAGCTTTTACCTTGGGTTTTAATAGGTTTAATAGGTTTTATTGGTAACCATATATGTAATGTATTTTTGTTAGTGTCTGTCCATTTGATGCTATGGCCTGTCGGCTACGCAAATAAAGTTTGATTTGATTTGATTTGGTGGTGAGAGAGGTTGGGGTGGCCTAGGGTGTGGTTGATTGTCTTTGGTTGGTTGGCTGCAGTGGGATTTGTTTGTGCTTGTGTGAAGGGGCAGGGTGGGGGTGTTGTTGGATTAAGTTAGTCATATTGAATTGTATGCTGTTGGTGGGTTATAGGGCTGTGCATGTGATAAAGGGGAGCCATACCAATCCAGCCCGAAATAAGTGACTGAAATAAAACGATTCAATCATTCATTCTGACACTGCTTAAATAACTAGGTTGTAGAACTGAAGTAGATGGTCCTGGAGAAACTGCTGGTAAACCCCCAGGGGTCTGGCTGACTTGAGTAATACTTTAATGCTGAAGAATTAAGTTCACCCATTCAGCTTTGAAATCAAGTTTTGGTATATGAGCAAGGGCCCACACATTTTAGGGTGGGGTGGGGGAGCTGGGTGTCCTGGAAAGCAAAAGAAGAAGAAAAGATGTATAGTTTCTGTTGACCCAGCCCTGATGGGAGGATCTGATGTTTGGTGCTGCATTGAGCTTTGGAGGCACTCAGGTTACCTTTGAAGCCCAGATGAGATCATGGATTAACCCCAAGACTGCTATGCTCAGAAGGAGGGGAAGCTCTCTGGGTTGCACTTGGGGTATTTGTATTGTATGGAGTGTTTTAGCAGTGGTGTTCACTGTAGTCATTTACCTATGTTCCTATGCAAAAGGTCACCGCTTCAGTCCTAGGCATCTCTAGTTATCTCTTAATCTTTTGTAAGGAAAGTGGCTAATGCATATACCGGTAGATGCTGATTTTTTAAAGGGTCAGGTAATACCGTAGGTAATGGGAAAGGCCTCTGTCCATGATCCTAAATTGCTGCTTATAGTGAAAGGAGACGGTACTATGCTAGCAGGGTAGACAGATGGGAAGCTGCCTATGTTATGCTTTCCAGGACAATGATTTTTTGAATCCTTGGCCAAGAAATCTTAGGTTTACGTGCACAGGGTGAATTAGAAGCATTTTCAAACCAGTCAAGGGTGATCTGATATCTGGTGCAGAATGTGTAGGGTTGTAGCAAAAGTAAGCCCTACTCAGAGAAGACACATGGCAAACTTAGGCCCATGAATTTCAGTGTGGGTCTTCTCTGAGTAGGACTTAGTTGGCAGTAACCCATAATAATTAATGGTGGGTTCTTCCTTGTTGCTCTGCCTTCACAACTTGTATTGCAAGCGTAATGTTATTTCCACAAGTTGAATTCTGTTAGTATTACCCTTGGAAATAAGCCCACAAATGTACTAGTCTGCAATTTCATTTTTCCTTTAACAGACTAGCCTGAAAGGAACTGACTGGCAAAAGAGGGGCAGGTTGCTGAGTGGCCTTTGGCCAGTAGCATTTTCTGGGCAAAGGGAAGGAAAGGGGGCCTTCCCGCCTTGATTTCTGCGCTGGGCCCAGAAAAGGGGTAGATTACTCTCGCCCTACAGCCTTCTTACTTGCCAGCATGCTGTTTCTTCTGTCCAGAGGCTACAAGGCAAGGGCTGAAATACAAGTCTGGTGTTACCCCTCGGCTGGTAGGTCATGTTGACTGTCCACTTTTTCTTCTTAAAGTGGCAAGTGTTAATAATATCTCCATCTTATGTAAATCACTTAGAGAGTTTCCACAATTGCTAAACAAATCCTGTTAAATAAAAAAATGTCCATATTGCACATTGTTTTCTCTCCTATCCTTCCCCAGGCAAAGTCACAAGCTTAATAATTGTCACTGTTGTTAATATTATTAAAATTTATTACCTGCCCTTCACCCTAAGGTCCCGAGTAGGTTACAACATTAAAATACAATATTAAAACCGTTTAAAACCAACTTACAATACAGAAATGAGGTGGATTCTAAAACTATATACCTCAGATGTCAAAAGCTGCAGTAAGGAAGTGTTTCTTCAGCACTCTGACCAGAATCATTATAATGAAGGTGCCAGATGGCCCTCTATGGGGAGGGAATTCTACAACTTAGGGGTTGCCACATAAAATACCCTCTCCTGTGTCATTGCAAAAAAAAAAATACACCCCAAGCTCCCGAGAGCAGAGGAACCACTAAGAAGGCCAGCTCTGCCAATCTTAGCGCCAAAGAGGATCTCTAGTGAAATAGTTGCAGAGCTGCTCATGAGTTTTGTGTTATCATGGATACTAGCCAGTAGGCACCTTCCGCAGCCAGCTTTCCCTGGTTCACTCTGAAAGTTGCAGGAAACAGTGTTGTGTTTGAGCTTATATTGGGGAAGAAAGATCATTTTGTGCTGAATATGGCATGGATTCTTGCAGATTGTCCCAACTGCTTATTAATGACCCTGTTGGCGAGCTGCATGTCTGAGACCCTAGTGTTGGTGTTAAAGCAAGAGAGCAGTTCTGCGGGAAAGTGCAAGAGTATGGGAAGGTTATGAAAAGCAACCACTTTGTGATCCCATTCCCTATATGGACCCGGTTCCCTGCAGGGCCAAAACAAGCATTTGGGCCCATATATTGTTTTCTCTGAAGAATAGCCAAGCCTAAGACGCACTGCGGATTCCTTCACCACCCGCCCCATAATTGCCTTCATTCTGCAAAGGGTTTTTGTTGCGGCTGCACGCTGGGCTAATAGCTTCTTCCTATTATAAATCTTGAGGAAGCAGAAATTGTGTGTGTGAAAATCAGTGTGCTGAGGAAGAGGGTGTCCCCCTCCTGCAGCTGAATGATGTGGTGCATCCTCAGTAGACTTTGTGCTGTCAGTGCTAGACATATGACTCCCTTTGTGGGTACCAATGTTCTTCGAGGAATTTAGGTAGTGTTGGAGAAAGAAGGAGAAGGAGAGTTTGGATTTGATATCCCGCTTTATTACTACCCGAAGGAGTCTCAAAGCGGCTAACAATCTCCTTTCCCCTCCTCCCCCACAACAGACACCCTGTGAGGTGGGTGGGGCTGAGAGACTTCAGAGAAGTGTGACTAGCCCAAGGTCACCCAGCAGCTGCATGTGGAGGAGTGGAGACGCGAACCCGCTTCCCCAGATTACAAGTCTACCGCTCTTAACCACTACACCACACTGGCTCCATACTAAGGCATTGGCATCAGTATGTTGTGACGTGGGGTTTGTGATTTCAGCTCTCTTGACAAAACATGCTGGAGACAGTTCTCTAGTAACAGCTCTTTATTAAAGTGAACAAGACTGAAGACTGAGGAGAGGAAAGCTACATTTATAGGGACAGGGGACTAGCTAGGAAGGGATACATTTTGGAGGGAACAATATCAAGCAATCACAGTGCTGCCTTTTGGAGGAAACCAATAAGACAGAGGATCCAAATACAGCAGCTTAAATGAACCAATAGTAGCTGTACCCTCTGGAACCAAAAGGCAGTTACTTTATCCTAATGCAAATACAGACAATAATAATACAGATATAAAATCCTTTGACTCAATACACAACACCCCTCCCCCCCTAGTGAGCACAGCAGACGTAATCCCTCAGGTACTGTGGGGTCCTACAACTTCTACCTGATCTCCTGACAACAGGTGTTGCAGGTTCTGGATTGGGTGTTACCTGTGGTGGAGGGGCTGCTATAGGGGTTTCATCAGGAACAGATGGAGTCCCAGACATCTCAGGGTCCCCGACCTGTACCTCGTCATCATGAGGACTAGCAGACCCTGGTTCATTTGCTGAAGCCCCTGGTGACTGTACCTCTGGACCATTTTCACTCTGGTCTTGCAGCTGTGCGTCATTAGCCAGGGATGAATTATCTGACTCCTCCCTGCTGAGCGCCCGGCGCCTCAGCTGATCTATATGTCTCTTCCAAACTTGCCCATTTTCCAAGGTCACATAATAGGACACAGGTCCACTAGCCCGGGTGATCACACCGGCCACCCACCGCGGACCTCGTGAATAGTTCCTCACCCAGACCAGATCTTCAGGGGCGAGATACCTTGTTGTGTCAGTCTCAGCCTGGGGGGTTGCTCTTGAATTACGGTTTGGCATTTTATCTGGGTGGACATAATCCAGCACCGTTACCAGTCTTCTACCTAAGAGCAGCTCGGCTGGCGACTTGCCCGTCGCAGTACACGGCGTCGCATGCTGCAAAAATAACATTCGCGCAATGCGAGCCGACCAGTTACCCTCCATTAAGCGCGCAATGGATTCTTTGGCTGTTCTTACCATGCGCTCAGCCTGCCCATTGGAGGATGGGTGAAAGGGCGCGGATGTGACCCCTCTTATAAAGTTATCAGCCAAGAATGCCCTGAATTCTTGGGATACAAAAGCTGCCCCATTATCTGATACAATGGTCTCAGGTAACCCGTGGGTAGCAAACAGCTGCCTCAACACCTTGATTACGGCAGCTGATGCCATGCTAGGGACCATCGCCACTTCTAACCATTTGGAATATGCATCAACGATAACCAAAAAGACCTTCCCTTGGAATGGCCCAGCAAAATCTATGTGCAGCCGGCTCCAGGGAGTCCTGGACTGCTCCCACCAGTGGACTGGTGCTCTGGCCACTTCTGGCCGCACCTCTTGGCATGCCTTGCATGTTCGTACCCATTGTTCTATGTTCTGGTCCATTCCAGGCCACCACACATAACATCGGGCTAGCGACTTCATCCTGACCATTCCCGGGTGTCCCATGTGAAGCGTCTCAAGAACCCTGTTTCTCAGTGGTGCTGGGATTATCACCCTATCTCCCCATAGGAGACAACCCTTATGCATGGACAATTCGTGCTGCCTTGTCGCATAAGGCCTGAATTTTTCTTCATGCGGACCACCTGGCCACCCCCTCCCCACCCAAGTGAGCACACGGGAGAGAACAGCATCTTTCCTAGTTTTCTCAGCTATATCCGTAGCTGTTACAGGAGCCCCCGGAAGTGTTTCTAGCATCATAATGTGCTCCGCCGGAGCAGGATCCTCATTGCTCCCGCCAGGAAGGGGCAATCGACTCAGCGCATCAGCATGGCACAACTGTTTCCCCGGCACATGGGTCAAGGTGTACTGGAACCCATTCAGGAATATTGACCAACGCAACATTCTGGGGGAGAGAATTTGTGGCGTTTGTTTGTTTGGGTTGAACAACCCTAACAGTGGTTTGTGGTCCGTTTCAATGGAGAAATGGCGACCGTACAAATAATCATAGAACCTTTTGATTCCGGACACAATAGCCAGTGCCTCTTTATCAATTTGAGCATAGTTGCGCTCTGTGGGCGACAACGTACGGGAATAGAAAGAGATGGGCTTTTCCGACCCATCCGGTTCCCTATGACTCAGCACAGCCCCCAGACCGTATTGAGAGGCATCACATGCCAGGACCAGCGGCTTTGACTCATCATAATGAGCAAGGACGCTCCTGCTACTCAGCATTCCTCGCAAGGAGTCAAAAGCCTTCTGCTGCTCCCGCCCCCATCGCCACACATACTTTTTCTGCAATAGTCTATGTAATGGTTCAGCTACCGAAGCTTTCTGGGGTAAGAACGAATGATAAAAGTTAATAAGTCCCAGGAATGACTGCAACTCCGTCTTGTTCTGTGGTCGTGGTGCCTCGATGATGGCCTTAATCTTAGCATCTGTGGGGTGGATGCCTGATGCATCAATTTTAAACCCCAAGAAATCCACAGTTGGCACCCCAAAACTGCATTTTTCTTTTTTCAGTTGCAACCCCACCTCCTTGAACTTGAGCAACACTGCACGGACACGCGCAACCAGTTCCTGTGGGTCTTTTCCAGCAATCAAAACATCATCAAAAAATGGCAAGACCCCCGGCAGACCTCTTAACAGGCGTTCCATGAGCCCTTGAAAAATCCCTGGGGCCACACAAACTCCAAACTGTAATCTGTTAACTCTGAACGCCCCTTTATGTGTGACAATAGTCTGTGCTTCCGCTGATTGTGGGGTTACTGGCAGCTGTTGGTAAGCTTGTGCCAGGTCAATTTTGGCGAACACCTTGCCCCCAGCCAGTTTAGCCAACAGATGTGATACGACTGGAATGGGGTATGAGTTTCCCCTGAGTGCCTTATTGATAGTACATTTGTAATCTGCACATATCCTGACTTCCCCATTTGCTTTAAGGGGTGTGACGATTGGAGTCTCCCACTTAGCAGAGTCCACGGGTGAGAGAACTCCCTGCTTGACCAATTTATCCAGCTCTGCCTCGATCTTGGGTTGCAGTGCAAATGGCACTCGCCTTGGTTTGAGTCGGATTGGAGCCACCCCGGGATCCAACTCGAAGTCAACTGGGGGCCCTTTATAACAACCCAGTTTTCCATTAAAGAGACCAGCAAATTCCTTGCATAATACCTCACTCATCTCAGGGCAGGTTTGGATTGAATTAAGCCCTGAGATACTCAGTCCCAGGGCAGGGAACCAGTCAGTGCCCAGGAGACTGGGGCGACTGCCCTTCGCAATCACCAGTTTGAGTACAGCCTGTTTGTCCCGGAACTGTACTCTCACGGCACACATTCCCATAACATGGATGCGGCCTGCTGAGTACGACTGCAAGGTTGCCGGAAAGGGCTCCAGAGGGGGCAACTTACCCCTGGGGAAGAATGTCTTCGCGGTCTGGTCCGACACGATGGTGAATGCGGATCCGGAGTCCACCTCCATGTCGCACTGCTGACCCTCAATCTTCACCTTGACGTGTGCCTTGCCTTGCGCTGGAAACTGCACGGCCCTCCCGTTGATCTCCGTTACGTAGTGGCAGTCCTTTAGAAAACGAGTTGCTGTGGGCGGTCTGCGATGCTCCAGTCTAGGTGCTCCTGTCGCTCCCGACGCCGCCGATCTACAGACCCTGGCGATGTGACCCGTCTTTCCGCACGTCCGGCAGATAGCATCCCTGAAACGACAACTCTTCCTTTCATGGTTTCCGCCACAACCTGGGCAACTGCCTCGGCGATCTTTGTGCACTGTGCAGGCCTGACGCACCGACTCGATCCCACGGACTGGGCTCTGGCTCGGAGTAGCCTCTAGCTCGTCCATGGCATGCGCAACTTCTATCTGTGGCTTAGTGGCCTTGCGACTGGCATCAAGCTCCTCTCTTTCATAATTCTCCGTGGCGGTGGCCTCTTTCAAGGCTGAAGCAAGGGTAACCTCTTCTTTAGCCACGATGCGTCTTCTGGCTTTCTTGCTGCTCAGACCACCAATAAACCGATCCAGGAGAGTCTCTTCCAGATTTTGGAAGCCGCAGTGCTGAGCGAGCTTCCGGAGTTCAGCCAGAAATGTGGATACAGACTCCCCAGCATGCTGCTGCCTCTTATGGAACTCCATCCGCCGGGCCATCTTGGTCTCAGTAGGCGCCAAGTGGCTTGTTAGGCAGGCAAGAATATCTTTGAGAGATGTCTCACTCAGCTTCGCTGGAGCAAGTAATGCCTTGGCCAGCTTGAAGGTCTCGGGCCCACAGTAGCTCAGGAATGTGGCCCTTCTTTTGCTGGCATCGGTGATCCCTTGAGCCACTGCAAAGAACTCGAAGCGTTCGACGTAGTCTTCCCAGGTGTGGGGCTCTGATGGCTGGAAGGGCTCCAATACCCTTGGACTCTCCATTGTCCTAGCGGGCAGGGTCGTCTTCTCAGCTGGCCAGTGAGTCTTGTTCTCAGCTGCAATCCGGACTCTGAGGCAGGGTTGTGTTTAACTGCTCCTCAGCATTCCGGATCCCACCTTCGTCGCCAGTTATTGTGACGTGGGGTTTGTGATTTCAGCTCTCTTGACAAAACATGCTGGAGACAGTTCTCTAGTAACAGCTCTTTATTAAAGTGAACAAGACTGAAGACTGAGGAGAGGAAAGCTACATTTATAGGGACAGGGGACTAGCTAGGAAGGGATACATTTTGGAGGGAACAATATCAAGCAATCACAGTGCTGCCTTTTGGAGGAAACCAATAAGACAGAGGATCCAAATACAGCAGCTTAAATGAACCAATAGTAGCTGTACCCTCTGGAACCAAAAGGCAGTTACTTTATCCTAATGCAAATACAGACAATAATAATACAGATATAAAATCCTTTGACTCAATACACAACAAGTAGGCTGCATAGATGCTGTGGGGCCACAGGAAAGGTCCAGAATGTGTTGGTGCATGTAGAATTCAGCTCTGAATGTTTAAAGGAAGTTTTTTGTAACCCTTCTGGCTCTGAAAGATGTGTGTGGATGATGCTCAGAAGCTAGAGAGCTTTCTAGGCCTGTGTGTTAAAAGTGCAGGTGACTCCCTATTCGTGTGGGGGGCTATGTTATGCACCCCATGCACAAAAGTGAAATGTGCCTAAGCGGGGAGCACCCTGGAGAGTCCTCATGGGTCATGAGGAGACCCTCCCCAGAGCCCGAAGATGACTGTAATCTGTCTCCATAGCTTAGCCAGTAATTGCTTCTAGATACCAGTTGCTGGAAACCATAGGGAGGGGAGAGGGCTGCTCTCGTGCCCAGGTCCTGCTTTCAGGTTTCCTACAGGCATCTAGCTGGCCACTGTGAGGACACAATGCTGGATAAGATAGGCCATTGGCCTGATCCAGCAGGCTTTTCTTATGTTCTTAAATTACATAGCAGTTAAGTGGATAGAGCATTTCATTCCCTTCCAGGAGGAGAGGTGATTGTTTCCTAAGCTTGAGTGGTGCTGGTTTTAAGAATGGGAGGGGGCTTACTGTGTCTTGTGAATAGGCTTAGAAGTACTCAAGGCCGTGCCTGTGAGTTTTGTCAGGGAGATTAGCATGCCAGAAATTTGAACCAGGGACCTGTTGTTGAACATGGTTACTCACATATTAAAGTGTGTTACTGATAAGCCTATGGGAAGGTATATCTTGATTACCTAGGAAACCAAAGCTGCTGCTGTTATAAGTTTTTGGGTCAGTTCTTTTTGGTGAAAGTAGTGGGACAAATGCCATTTTATTCATTGATAAATAAAACCTGCTATTTATGGGGTATGAAGTATAGTATGTGACATCTTCTTTAGAAGAATACAATACTAGCAAGATCTTAATCTGCCCCCCACCCCAAAATCTATGTTTTTAGTAACAAAAATGACCCACAACCCCAATCTTGGATGGATATGTATATAGGAACATAGCAACTGCATACCCTATGTTGCTCAGGAATTCTTAGAAACAACAATAAAAAACAATCCATGCCATGCTGAAATCAGTGGTTAAAATCAGTGCAGTTTTGAAAGGCTCCACCTATCATCTTGATTCAAAATGTTGCCCAGTCTATTCAAGCATAAACCTGCTGCTTGATCTCAGGTGCCAAATTTAATTGTGATACCTTAAGACGGTTCAGCAAGGTTTATCTTGCCTGGGCTGGATCAGTCCTGTGGAGATACCTCCGTGGGTCGCATGTCGCTCGTTCGTGAATGAGTGCGGCCACAATTTTCTGCGTCTGTGCGTGCACAGACGCAATTTTTGGTGTCTGCGCAGATGTGATTTTCGACGTCTGTGCGTGCGCAGACGCAATTTTCAGCACTGCGGAAGCAAGTCCCTGCGCTGCGTTGCACCGGTTTAGCACAGCGCACGAGCAGGCAGCTCAGTTTGGGGGGCAGCTCATGGGCTGGTCAGACGACCTCTGCAGGCCACTTCCAGCCCATGGGCCTTAGGTTGCTGACCCCTGCCTTAAGAGGTGTCCAAATGCAAAACAAATGGACAATTTTCCATAATGTAAAGTAGATACATGAATGTTAGCATTAGGATTATGAGGCAGGTATGATGAGATAAGTAGCACCATTTTGTCTCTGGACTGTCTCTTCTCACAGTGAATGCCCTTCCTCCTTTCTTCCCTGCTTGGTAACATGGACTCTTCCTATTGGCTCTCTTGCAGAGACTTGCCTCAGTATGGGCAGAAGCAGTGGCAATCGTATTTTGGGCGGACCTTTGATGTTTACACCAAGCTCTGGAAGTTCCAGCAGCAGCACCGGTAAGAGCCAACTCTGCATCGAGATGGCTACCTACCTCTTTCAGGAACATGTGGGCCAGAG
The DNA here is from genome assembly GCF_965207765.1 of Zootoca vivipara. NCBI lineage: Eukaryota > Metazoa > Chordata > Lepidosauria > Squamata > Lacertidae > Zootoca > Zootoca vivipara. The sequence goes on from NC_142585.1 coordinate 38,092,226, forward strand.
TGGTGTGTGTGATGGTGCCAGTTGGCTAGGTTGCCCAGGCCACCCTCCTTTCCTGGGCAAGAGAGCCTTAACCAACCCTCAGAAAAGTGGAGTATTACTCAATGGTGAAAATACAATTTATAGTGCAAGTTAACTGTTTTGCAGTCATGGGATCATAGAATTGTAGAGTTGGTCATCTAGTCCAACTCCCTGCAATGCAGGAATCTCAACTAAAGTATCTGTGACAGATGGCCATCTAGCCTCTGCTTTATAACCTCCAAGGAAGGAGAGTCCATCCCCTCCTGAGGGAGTCTGTTCCACTGTAAAACAGCTCTTACTGTCAGAAAGTTCTTGCTGATATTTAACCAGAATCTCCTTTATTGTAATTTGAATCCATTGGTTTAGGTCCTACAGTCCAGAGCAGGAAAAAGCTTGCTCCATCTTCCATGTGACAGCCATTTTTAGCTATTGAAGATGTCTATCCTATCTCCTCTCAGTCTCCTCTTAGGCAGGCTAAATATACCCAGCTCCCTCAACTGTTCCTTATAAGGCTTTGTTTCCAGACCTTACCTTTGATCATCTTGGTTGCCCTCCTCTGAACGTGTTCCAGCTTGTCAATGACCTTCTTAAATTGCAGTTCCCAGAATTGGACACAGTACTCCAGGTGTGGCTTGACCAAGGTAGAATAGAGCAGAAGTATGACTTCCCTTGTCGTTCATCTTCTCTCACAGAGTAGGTAGTTACTTGCTGGAGGCTAGGAATCTGTATGAAACACTTTCAGCACCTCTGCCAAACTACAATTCCCAGAAATGTCTGTGGGGAGGAGGGGATACTATGCCAGTTAAATTGGTGGAAGCATGTAGTATAAAATGCCCCTTGAGGTGGTGTGTGTGTGTGTGTGTGTGTGTATGAGAGGGGGGCAGGGAGAAATGTGGTTATCAGCAAATGAGCTTAATACTGCCTTCTGAGAGTTTGAGGATCTCTCATGGAATTAATGCAACATTTCTTGACTGGTTCCAGAATTATTATTGACAATCTTGGGGGGAAATGAGTACACTATTCATGAGAGAATGGATAAATAAAATCGGGGGCATAGTATGTATGGTAAAGCTCGCACTTATAATCAGAACCAGAGAGGGAAGACAGCAAGATAATGGAGAAAGGAGTCTCATTATAATGTACTGGAGCAATAATTGTGTTGCTTGGAACCTTGTAATATTGATCTGCTGTACTTGATTTTGGTACATAAGTATATCCTACTATGTTCAGTTCTAGATATTTCTTTTATTTTGGGCACTCGGTATTATATTTTGTTATTTTTAATTAGTATATATGTATGTGTATAAACATATATAACGTGACACTATCCCTTTCTTCTCCGCAAAAATAAAGGCAAGTTCTGGACAATCGGTACGGATTAAAGCGCTGGCAAATTGGCGAAATCGCTTCCAAGATTGGGCAGCTTTACTACCACTACTAGTAAGTGACAGCCCTTCCTGGATGCAGTGTGTGTGTGTGTGTCTGTGTGTGTGTGTCTGTGTGTCTGTGTGTGTGTGTCTGTATCTGTGTCTGTCTCTCTGTAGTGAAAGTCTTGCTGGCCTTAGCAATTAAGAGTGGCAAAAAGTTCAGTGGAATGTCAGAAGTGCCAGGAGGACTGCCGTGAGATGGGCAGCCCTCTCAGCCAAGGGCAGGAGGGGTACATGTTCATCTAGCAGAGCACTGAGCCCTTTGTGTTTCTTCCCACACAGCCTTCGCACGTCTGAAACCAGCTACCTGAATGAAGCCTTTTCCTTCTACTCTGCTATCCGCCAGAGGTCTTACTACTCCCAAGTCAACAAAGAAGACAGGTCAGGCCATGCCTCAGTCTTGTGAGTTTTTTGCAATTTAAAAGCGAGAAGTGTTGGATTTTCAAACTTGTGTGACTTGGCAGCTGGTGGGCAGCCACTTTCAGTTCAGTTGGCATCCCTTGGCTACCTGTGTGTCTCCTTTTTTTTTAAACATAATTTTTATTGATTTTACAAATTACAAAGAATGGTACATACATGAACACCTTTTCCACCTTCTTCCCATCCCCCTCCATGGGTCCTCCCCTGCCACAGAAGTATCCCACGCAGGTGAACAGTCAGAAGTGGTCCATTTTATGATTGGATTTCTGTCCTCCTCCCCCTCCCCTGCCCCCGAAGCCCCCCCCTGCCACCAGGGAGCTCCAGTGAACCAGGGCAGTACGCAGGAGTTCATCCATCCAACCATCTATTGTCATACCAAAAAAAAGAAAATACAAAAAGAGAAAAAGAGAAAAAAGAGAAGGAAAAAAAAGACAAAAAGGAAAAAAGACAAAAACAGAAAAAAAAATCATCATAATTGTTAAATTCATAATTGTTAAACCATATTTTGTGGGCTTCCCCACCCTCCCCCCTTCCCCGGTTTTCCTCCCTTATTTATCATCTTCAACAGTTTCATAGTTCATATTTTATAACATACACCTTTATATCTTATACCACTTTTAAACTAACTATTATCATTTTCGCCTAATGTCCAATCACTGAAAAATCAAACTCCCATTTTTTCTTCCCGTGCCTAATTTTTACCCCCTCTATAGGCCTCCATATTTTCACCTTTTTCCAGAATCAATTCACTCTTTAAACCTATAACTATTGCCAAACTAACCTTACATCCCCCGAGTACCGGCTCCACCCCACCAATCCAGCAAGTTCCATAGTCAGCAGTCCAGTTATAATCCTATTAATCCATCCTTACAATCACAACTTCACTTTCCCTTCACCCCACCCCCTGTACCTGTGTGTCTCCTGCCTTGGGGGTGTGGGTGTTGGCAGGAGCAGGGATGGGGGAACCTGTGGCCCTACGGATGTCATTAGAATGTAATGCCCATCAAGCCCCAGGTGGGGTCTGGGGTGAAGGAGTTGCAGTTCAGCAGAATTTGAAGGACTACAAGTTCCCTATCCCTGATGAGTCATAGGCAGCTGTTGAATGAGGGCCCAGGAGTAAGAGCCAAGTGAGTCAATCAGGGAAGAAGCCAAGACTTTACGTGAGCCAGATCCAGGAGAAAGCTATTATCCAAAACTGAACCACATGGGTACCTGTGGCTCTCCAGTTGTTCTTAGACTCCAGATTATTATTTTTATTTCAAAGTTTGTATCCTGCTTTTCAACCATCTAGGTCTCAAAGCGGCTTACAACAATAAGCTATACCATTTACATAATTTAAGAACTAAATTAAACCACCGAAAGTTAAAACCTAAAGATTCTAAAAAGAAAAAGGAATGTAATGCAAAACATTCGAGAAGCATTCAGGGTGCAGTGGCCTTCTGAAACATAATGGTCTTTACCAGGTGTCTGAAACTTAGTAGGGACAGTGCCTGTCTAACTTCTTATTGGGAGTTCCATAGAGTTGGGCCCACAACATTAAGGGTGCAGATCCTTTTTGGCATTGAATTGTGGTTCTGGTTTCTCATCACTGCTCATTCAGGAATCTTTTATAAGCCCTTCCTGTTGAAGAGAGCAAGTTACCACCCTGGTTGGTGGAGCCACTTGGGTATTTAGGAGCCCATCACTGCCCAAGGTACTGCTTCCATCTGTAACACATTCCCCTTTCCAGCAGATGTAATATTCCAGCCTGTGAATGAACAGGGTTTCCAAGGTGTTCTTCAGAAATGTGATTTATCTCTGCTCAATGTTCCAAAGCAATGGCTCCTCTAACACTTTGGCCAGCAAGTAGATAAAGAGAAAGAAAAGACACAAATACATGGAATAATGAGTAAGGCAACTCTGTACTTGGGAAAAGAACTTAGGTGAAAGCAAGAACCCAAAGCCAAGTGCCACAGCAGATATCTGTTGGATGATATGAGTGTCAAGCTGGGTTTACAAGCCCATTTTTCCAGAGTCGTTAACTAACTACAGTATAGATAGGGTGAACCTACAGAATCAGCAACTTGCTGCAATCAGCCCTTTGGAACTGTTTTCCCCATTATGGCTGCTTACTTTTAAGGAAAGAGCTGGTGCTGTGATGTTCTTTTTATTTTGTTGATCTCTCTCTCTCTCTCTCTCTCTCTCTCTCTCTGTGTGTGTGTGTGTGTGTGTGTTCCAAAATAATATATATATATTCTACTAATGCTTACTTGTTTTTTGATGATTGCTTTTTAATATGTTCTTAGCTGTTTCTAACAACAACAACAACAACAACAACAACACCCCTGGTGGGCTTTACTGCAGGGGAAGCAGAATACAAAAATGTAGGTTCCTGACAGGTGCCCCAGTGGCTACTGCAGAGAGGGTGAAGGGCTTGGGATCTTTGACCTGGACCCCCTTCCCAGCCAAACATGCCTTAATGTGAGCTGCTTTAGAGAATAGTGTTTTGGAAACACATGTCTGATATCTTCAGCAGAGGTGTGAAACCAGTCCTGGGGTGCTCTTTGCTAGGGATCGTCTACATGAGACTCCTGGGTGCCAGGATGCCTGCCACTACCTTCTATGCCACCCTCTAAAGGTCTTAGGGAATATCCGTTCAAAAATCAACAATGCATGATGATAAACTGCGAGAAATGTCACAACAACACTGGGTACAAACTTGGGACTTCAAACATCTTGCAAGGTGCTGCCAAACAGAGCCCCAATTTTAGCAGGGGGTTCCCATGCAAACCCTTTCCTGGTTCAGGAAGGGGTTTTCATGGAATCCTGCTAAGCTTGAGCAGGATTTAACTTCTCGTCAGCTGAAGAGTAGGAGTTTGTTTGTTTGTTTGTTTGTTTGTTTTGTATACTGCCCTTCACCTGAGGATTGCTGAGTGGTTTATAGTATAAAAACACTGGTGGGAACAGGCATGCCACAGGCATTGCAGGATTTAACTCTACCTCCCATCATATGTTGTCACTAGTGATGCCAGCTGATGGGGTAGCTGGGCAGGCATGGTTTGGGGAATACAGCCTTGGGGGCCAAGATTGCCCCACAGACTGAAGCTTACCCAATCCTTTTCTTAAGGGATACAAGCTTTCTTCTTACCTGCTCTAAATCCAGCCATTTTGTTCCTTTCTGTCAGAAGTTAGATTTAGGAACAGATGAACCTGTGTTATTCCAAGCCAAACTATTTGTCAATCTCACTGGCCCATCTGCAGCCACCTGAGTCATTTGGCTGGAGGTGCCAGACATTGAATGTGGGACCTTCTGCATGCAAATCCTGTTCTCTAGAGCTATGATCCCTCCCATTGGCCAGATAGCTGTGCTGGCAGGTAGTAGAGAGGCACGTAGACCTCCAGAGTAAATTATCTCTTTTCCTCCAAGCACTCATCCTCTCAAGCTCCAATAATTCTACATGCGCTGAAAGTGAAATATTTTCTCCCTATACTACAGCTGTGATTAAAATCTAACATGGGCATCACTTGATATTCCTTCACAGGAGCCATGTCCCTCTTCATTTCTCTTCCATCTGCTAAATAATTTTCCCTTCTCCAATTTTCTTTCCTCTTTTTTTCTTCCGTTCCAGGCCTGAACTGGTAGTTAAGAAGCTGCGTTATTATGCACGATTCATTGTGGTTTGCCTTTTACTGAACAAAATGGATGTCGTCAAGGATCTTGTAAAGGTAAAACCAATAGTACCATTGTGATGTGTGTAGTTAAGACTTTTCACATGCTCCAAGGAGCTCGGAGCCTTGTATTAGCTTTGCAATGACCATGTGAGTGCATGTTAAGTTGAGGATGGCCAGAAAGCATTTGTGCCTGGCTTTTCCCCCACTGAAGCTCAGTGCTCTAATCACTATGCCACCTTGACTGTCCAATAGCAATTCCCAAATTCTGTGCAGTGAGAAATTAATGGAAGGGTCCTGGAATCTCAGGGTATCCATCCATGGAGGAGACTGTTTGTTGTGTTGCTGTATGAATCATTGCCCTATTCTTGCCTCCTTCCAGTCAGCCCCTGCCTTGGTGCAGATTGTACTTTGGGTATAAAGTGCAGTTGGATTGTTCAACCCATTCACGTACAGAGTAGCCTCAGAACTGCCCACTCTTGGGATTAGGTGGCTTTTCTGTGGTTTCTTCTTTTTCCAGTCAGGTTTTTGGCTGTTCTCTCCCTCTCAGTTTTTCCTCTTTCACAGGGTTGTTATGAAAGTTATGTGAATACAATAATGCATGTAGAAACATTGGAGAGTGGGGTAATGATTTTGGTATACTGTAAAGGCGTAAACCTCTCCAAGTGTACGAGTGAAACAGCAGTGCTTCCATTATTAATTTGAAGTGGTGGTGAAGTTTGTCCTGCTTGTATAAAAATAATAATATTGGGCACAGTGTTCTATGATGGGGTCTGGTCTGCAAGCTTCATTCAGGTGGCCCACAGCATGTCTGCAGGAGCAGCAGTTATGAATGGAGAGTGCAACTTACTGCTCTGTTGTTCTCAGAACTCAGCAGTTCACCTGGAAGCCAGGTGGTATGAACCTGAAGTGATGGAGGGGAGGAGGCACTTGAAAGGAGTGGAAAGCTGTGGATTTGATAGAAGGCTGGATTTAAGGAGTTCATTCTTGATTAAATTAAAAATCATCTAGCATAGTGCATTATTATTATGGTTATTGTTACATTTATATCCCACAGCTCCTCCAAGGAGTTCAAAGGGGTGTACATAGTTCTTGCTCTCTCAATTTTATCATCACAACTGCCCTGTAGGTTAGACTAAGAGACTATGACTAGTCCAAGGTCACCCAGTGAGCTTTGTGGTCAAGTGGGGCCTAGCACTCTGGTCTCCCAGGTCTTAGTCTAGTACTCTAACTGCTACACCACACTGGCTCTGCATTACAATAGCTACACAGTACTGTAATTAAGTGATCTGCCAACACCCATAGCACTTTCCAAGTAGTTGCAGGTGGGGGGAGTGGGAGTTTGGGAACCACTACTCTGAGAGAACAGTTGCACATTTGAGAATATGATAGCTCAGAGCCAAGATGCATAAAATGGTGGACGAAGATGGATCAGAGAAGATCAGACCAAAGAATACACAGAGCCTTTGGAAACAATACTGATCAAGATCTTCCTGAATATGAGAGTAGAATGGTAAAGTGAGAGGCAGCAGATAATGAAATGGAGAGGACCTTCACACAGGTGACTGGAGGAGTGGAACAGACAAATGATTAAGTAGTGATCCTGGAGGAGGGGGATGAAAGCAATGACAGACATTAAGAAGCATCTTGAGATGGCAGAGATAGAGCTGTGTACAAGTTGTAGTGAATTCAGAGGAAAAAGCTACCAAGCCTGTGCAAATTCTCTTGGTGAGGAAATGGAAGGAACCTTTTTCCAAATTAGGATGGGAAATCATGGCCAACAGGAAATGGGATTGGAAGATATGCAACTGGGTACAAATTAATGAATATACAACAAGTAGATAACTATGGATTATTATCCTTATAATAGATGTTGGGTTTTTATTTTTGTTTTTGAGATAAGGTCAACATACCGGATTGGAGGAAGACTATTCTAGGCATGTAGTGATGGTAACAACTGGGGAGCCCCTTTTGGACTTTTTTGTGGAAATGAGAATGAACTTGGGGTGTAGGGTTGCCAGACTCAATAGTGGACAGGACTTTTGTGCCTTTAATTGCCCTGCTCTCTTTTGAGTCTGGAAACCTTAAAGAGAAACCAGCAGACCCTTTGTTTAATTTCCAAGCAAAGAGTCTGCTGGTTTCTCTTTAAGGTTTCCAGACTCAAAAGAGAGCAGGGCAATTAAAGGCACAGATGTCATGTCCACTATTGAGTCTGGCAACCCTATTGGGGTGTCTGGGGTTGAAGATTGGGAAAAGATCATCTAGCTGAATGAGAAACAGCTGGATATTATCATGGAATACAGATAGATACTATCCTTTAGTGAACACTTTGAATATTCTGAATAATCTTTATTTAGTGAAGGGGCGCAGGTGGCGCTGTGGGTTAAACCACAGAGCCTAGGGCTTGCCGATCAGGTCGGCGGTTCGAATCCCCATGACGGGGTGAGCTCCCATTGCTTGGTCCCAGCTCCTGCCAACCTAGCAGTTTGAAAGCATGTCAAAGTGCAAGTAGATAAATAGGTACCGCTACAGCGGGAAGGTAAACGGCGTTTCCGTGTGCTGCTCTGGTTCGCCAGAAGCGGCTTTGTCATGCTTGCCACATGACCTGGAAGCTGTACGCCTGCTCCCTCAGCCAATAACGAGATGAGCGCTGCAACCCCAGAGTCAGTCACAACTGGACCTAATGGTCAGGGGTCCCTTTACCTTTACTATCCTTCAGTAAACACTTTGAATATTCTGAATAATCTTTATTTACATAATTGAGAGACAGAGAATCAGAAGTTCTCACCACTCTTTTTAGGTTTTATTATATTTTTCTTCATGTAGTTTTCCTTTTAGCCACTATGCTTTTGCTTTTTTTCCATTTTGTTCATTATGTCCTCTACTCTGGCTTAATGAGGTTGGAAGGTGATGGTTGGCAGGTGAAAGACCGTGCATGAGAGGCAGGGAAGGGAAGATCTCCCAGGTGAGATAGGAAGGTCAACGCCTTTCTAGGGGTGACAAGGGTTAAGGATCTACTTTTGGGAGAGGACTTTTTCCGTCATCCACCCGCCCCACTTTATCTTTTTCTTTTCTTTCTCTTTTGTTTTTGTTTTTACTTTTATTTAGATTAGTTTGATTACTTTGTTTTTTATTATACTGTATTGCATGTTGAAAAATTTCGATGATGATGATGTAGCACAGCTTACTAGGAAGTGGAAATGTGCCATCCAGCATGGATGTGGCCATGCACCATGGATCCTCGCTTCCTCACCTCTAGTTTACTGCTGTTACTGCTTCCCTGAACACTCTAAACAAATTCTTTTGAGCATTGCCACATGTTTGCTTACTTACTGCACATGCCGCCTACTCACAAAATCTAATCAAGTTAGCCCCCCTGCCCAAAGCAGCACTAAATCATCTCATTTGTTGCTCTCTGTGCTTTCTAGGAATTGTCTGATGAGATTGAAGACTACACCCACCGCTTCAACACGGAAGACCAAGTGGAGTGGAATCTGGTTCTCCAAGAGGTGGCTGCATTTGTTGAGGTGAGGACTTAAAAGTGAATCTCTGCATTTTTCTTTCTTTCTGAAAGAGCTCAGTGTCTTCCCAGATCTTGACTCCTACCCTACATCTTCAGTGACAATCCTCAGGCAAAAAGGGCATTTAGCTCAGTATTCTATCTTCTACAGTAGCAAGGCAAATGCCCTAAGAAATTGGCAAGCAAAGGATGATAGAGTGTTCCCATTTGTTCCCAACATCTGGTAGTTAAAGGCTGCTGCGGATTATGTAAGCCCTTAATTCTTACAACCAATACCTCTTGTCTTCTCTGTTAATGGGTATTTTTAGCAAGCCACCTGAGATAGTTACCATTATTGTAGTTTGCTATTCTAGGAAGCAGAGTTTTTGTTAAAAAAGGCAAACCACACACCCATGCTTCTAGTTCTCATTGTTTTAGTGAGAAGCTTTTAAACGCTGAAAGAAATGGGAGGGCATCGTATTTCCTCTGTGCCTTCAAGTCATCTTCTACTACTCATTCCCCTTCCTAGTAACTCACCTTCTGCTTCTGTATTGTCTTTTGCCTTTCCCAGATAGGAACAATTGCTTTCATATGCTTTCATAGTGTTAGAAAAAGTAAATTGAGCAACATTATACAAGGGAAGCAACATCACTCAGTGGTAGAACATCTGCTTTGCATGCAATACACCCCAGATTCAATCCCCAATATGGCATTTCCAGGGATGTCCCCTGTCTGAGACCATAAGGAGTCATGACCAAAGAGTGTTGGCAATACTGAGCTTGATGAGCCAATGGTCTGACTTGGTATAAGGTGGCTTTCAGTGTTCCTAAGATAATATAAATTTTGCCAGCATATATGCATGTATGAGTCCAGATTATTCATGTCAGGGACCCTCATTCTCATGCCTGTCTCCCTTTCTTTCCAGGCAGACCCTGTGATGGTGTTGAATGATGACAACACCCTTGTGATCCTCTCCAACCGCCTCTCTGAAATGGGAGCCCCTCTGCTGGAGCAGGGGATGATCGTAGGGCAGCTGGCTCTCGCAGATGCGCTTATTATTGGCAACTGTAACAATCAGGTGGGATCCTGTACACATGCCTTTCGTCCCATGTCACAAGTGGGGTCATTTTATATCAAGTGATCCAACTCTTTTACCTCACGTCATCCAAATTCCTTCAGTAGCACCTTAAAGACCAACTAAGTTTTTATTTTGGTATGAGCTTTCGTGTGCATAAGAAGTGTGCATGCACACGAAAGCTCATACCAAAATAAAAACTTAGTTGGTCTTTAAGGTGCTACTGAATGAATTTTTTTATTTTACTTCGATCCAGACCAACACGGCTACCTACCTGTAACCAACTCACGTCATCCAGTTTTCTTAATACTTTGTGCACTTGTTCATAGAATCATAGAGTTGGAAGAGACCACAAGGGTCATCCAGTCCAACTCCCTGCCAAGCAGGAAGCACCATCAAAGCATTCCTGACATATGCCTGTCAAGCCTCTGCTTAAAGACCTCCAAAGAATGAGACTCCACCACACTCCTTGTGAGCAAATTCCACTGCCGAACAGCTCTTACTGTCAGGAAGTTCTTCCTAATGTTTAGGTGGAATCTTCTTTCTTGTAGCTTGAATCCATTGCTCCGTGTCCGCTTCTCTGGAGCAGCAGAAAACAACCTTTCTTGTTGAATGATCAAAACTAAGTTTTAAATCTAAAATTTTAGCTTTTTCTCTCATCCCGTTTTTGAGCTATGAGGGTTGGAAATTAAAAGAATATATGACAATTTTGGCTTTGTCTGACTACACAAAAACCTTAAAAGCTCAGTCCAGCATTGAGAAACTGAAAACACCAATCTCTTCAGAACTTCATGGGCTTTAATATGATAGGTCACAAGATGGACTTATTTTACATTTAAGTTACAGAATTTTAAATTTTAAGAAGTGATTAAAAAAATTAATGTGCATCACAACTGGCACACATTCACCAGATCTTGTGGAGAACATGCACATAAACTGTCTGTGCACAACTCCCTCTTCACAGACAGCTTATGTGCATGTTCTTCACAAGATCTGGTGAATGTGTGCCAGTACATGCGCGTGCATGCACACACACACACATGCACACTATAGGAGAATTATCAAACTGGAAAAGTTTGGCAACTCAGAATGCTTCTACTCTTGCCAGCTTGAACATCATGCTGAATCGTAGTTCAGTTTCCATAATCATGGCTCAGTGTTATGTCTGAACTGAACCAATCTTTGTCACCAGGAATAAACATGGTCTTCCAGGCTACACAGAGTGTAGAGCACAGGTGCATAAAGCAGCCCTTGACACCTCCTACCACCCACATTTCTTTTAAACAAACTGGGAGGAAAATCTATGCTCAAGACCCTGGAGAGAGCTGTTGCAGGTCAGAAACAGATTGTGCCGGGCTGAAAGAACCATTGATCAGGCTCTACATAGAGATGCTGATTAATTTATAACAGTCCCACATGTCAAAATCACAAACTGAGCTTTAAAAAGCCTGTTGCCATGTTGCAAGATGAACCATATGAACAGGCTTTAAAAAATAATGAGACAAAGGGTATAGCTATTTGACAAACATATTGGCTTTCTAATATAGCAGAGGTAACCAACAAGGCACTCTCCATATGTTGCTGGACCCCAACTCCCTCATCCCCAACCAGCACAGCCAGTGGTAAGGGTTGTAGTCCAATGACATCCAGAGGGGACCATGTTGGCTACCCCTGTGCTATAGCATAAAGTATCTATGGCTCCTCCAAAGAATTCTGGGAATAGAAGTTTAATGAGGGTGCTATGAAGTATACTGAAGATCCCTAACACACACACACACACACACACACACACACACACACACACACACCTATAATTTTTAGCATTATCCGTGAAGAGAGAGTGATTAATTAGCTGGTAATGATATAGGCCCCCAACAGTAATTTTAAGCATAATTTTTGAAAAGAGCTCTGGGCTTCCCCCTGCATTGCCTTTATGTCTGTGTTCTGCCAGTTTTCTAGACTTTTTAGAGGGTGAATGTTTTGCTCCTTTATATAGCTCTATGATTTGGCTTTTAAATATGTATATTCTGGTACTATTTTTAGTATTTCGCACTGCATTGTGCTTCTATTGTAATAATTGTAAAGTGGTATGCAGGGTTTCATTAAAAAAAAAAGCTGATACAGACACACACTTACTTGGTAGCTCAAAAGACTTTAATTTCCAGCACCAGTGGATGAAATTACACATAATGTGAGCTTTCAACAAGGGCTAGAAGTTCCAGACTTTTCATATATATATAATTTGACATTTCTTGATTACATCTTGATTACATATACAGCCAAGCCATTATTTTCAAGGCAGCCATTGTCACAAGCCTGAGCAATGTCAAATAATGCTTAATATTTTTTCTTTATGTGAGGACATATTTTATTCTTACTCCCCACCCCAATGACCTGGACCTCATTACTTTAAAAACTATATGTAACTGTGCTGATTCTATGTGCCTATTTTATGGTTTGGCTTTTTATGTTTTAATTTCCATCTGTTATGTAATTATTCTTGCCTATTTATATACATTTAAAAAAAAAATCTTTACCCACCAGAAATGGCTTTCATTATTCTAAAAACCTTTAATTTACAACTGTGTCTCTGGCAGGTGAAGTTCAGCGAGCTGACAATCGACATGTTCCGGATGCTGCAAGCTCTGGAGAGGGAACCTATGAACTTGGCATCACAAATGAGCAAGCCCGGGCTGCAGGCAAGTCCCCTCGTCTTTCCTCCCTGCACTCACCAGGCAAGGCAGTGGAAATTTATTTTAACTTCGGTTTGAGATCAGTCGGGATTCCATGTTGGGTTAATTGTATAGATCTGAGGGGCAGCTCATAACAGTGACGTGCTGTTTGTTTGTTTCTATCTTTCTTTCTTTTTTATACAGGAGACAACCGAAAAGCCAGCAAGAAGGGAAAACCCTCACAAGTACTTGCTGTACAAGCCAACCTTCAGTCAGCTGTACACCTTCTTGGCTGCATCGTTTAAGGTATGTGCCAAAGGAGGAGGTGCCTCTTTCTGGTGATAGAATATTCCAAATAGTGAAGGCTCGTCCAGTAGGATAAATGAGACACTGCCCCACCAACCTCAGTCTGCCATGAGTCAGCAGGCACTTTCCTGCCTTCTTACTTGCAACCACTCTTGGGGTGGGGAGCTGCCTGTCAGCTCCTTCATCAGTCTCAGTGTGGTCCCTTGTATAACTCAGCAGGGATGAGAATAGGAGCAAAACTAGAATTGGGAGGTTCTATCTATTTTTGTCTGGCACTATCTACTGTTGGCCTCCATGCCTTCTGCCCCACCAGCCACCACTGCTCCTAAAATACCATTTTGCCAAGTTAAAATGCAAGTGAGCAGGTGTATCTCCTGAGAAAAAAAGGTGTTTGTTGAGCACAATTCAAATCAATAACCTTTATTAGGCATGACAAATTCAGACGCTTCAGAACAAAATTATGAGTAAAACATTCACATTATAAACTTCATGAAATAAAATACATATTAATTGATTTAGTATTTTAGAGGTTGAGCACAATTGAAATGAATAGTGACAAATTTTAAAAATACTATCATTGCTATGAATTGAATTTTATTCATCTAGTTAAACTGTTTTATACACTTTTCCTTTGGAGAGCTCAAGGCAATAAGCAACAGCAATTTAATTTTCAGATTACCCTGCAGTGAATGCATAAGCAGCAGTGGAAGACAATTGAATACAGCAGCAATAAAAAATCATTCACAAAACCAAATACAGTTTCAAATGGGGGGGGGGGGACCACCACTATCCCAATTAGCTAATGTAGCAGTTTCCAGCCCAAATGTATTTCTAAAGAGAGTGTTGTTGTTGTTTTTTTACCAGCCTATTGAAGGCTACTGCAAGAGGAGATGAGGCAGGTTTCCCTCAGTTGGACACAAATTTAGAATTAGAAAGAGAAGAGAGAAGGAGAGGCTGTTTTGCCTCTTCCAGAGATGGCTGGGTTGAAAGAGGAATCATTGTTCTTGTTTTAAATACAGTCATCCTGACTTGAACAGGTTGTTGTAATAATTTTTAAAAGACTGCCAAACCTATTTGAACAGAAGCAACAGCAAGACAAAAGAGGTTTCTTTGTGTGTTGCCTGGAGGTTGGCAATGATCTTTTAAATAAAAAAGTTGAAAGTGGCATTTGAGTGAGATGCGTCACTTCCGTGTTGCTCTGCCTCCTCCCAAGCATTCATTCATTCATTCATTTAGCAGTATATGCTGCTTGGTTGTAACAAAACCTCTGTTTACAGGAACCATTAAAAAGATCAATAGGAAACCCAACTGTTTTGTGTTGATCATTTTAACGGAAAAACATCAAGACTTACTGTCCCTGGGGTTTGCCAACACCACTCCAGAGCCCTTCCTGGACAGCACGGATGGGGTGCTGCTGTGCAATGGGGTGGACAATAAACCATAGCATCCCCTGTCTGTTTCTCTGGCCCAGCACCAGGTGCAGATCTCCTAAGCCCATTCCAAGATCAATAGGTTTTAATAAATAAATAAATAAATAAATAAATAAATAAATAAATAAATAATTTATTATTTATACCCCACCCACCTGGCTGGGTTTCCCCAGCCACTCTGGGCGGCTTCCAACAGACATTAAAATACAATAATCTATTAAACATTAAAAGCTTCCCTAAACAACACCTAAATAGTAACACCTCCCCTTTCTCCTCCTCCTCCCAAGTCTAGCCTAGCTCTGTACCAAGTAACCAGATGGACACAGCTGAGTTAGGTCAGGCCCACCCAACTCGCCCATCCAAGTCTTGGTAATGCGTACCACATCTGCCCTTTTATCCACCACCAGTTTGTGGGTTAGCATGGTCTCATTGTGGACTGACCTGCCATTTAATAACAGCACCATTGGACCAGAGGGCTAAGAAGTAAGCCACCAGCAACTTCCAGATGAGTGAAACAGCGGACAAGAGCCTCTGCTGCAGTTGTGTGGAAACAGGAGAGGGGTCTCAATGGAGCTAGCAGTGAGAAGGACACTAGAACTTACAGATATCCAATGAAGCTGAATGTTGGAAGATTCAGGACAAATAAAAGGAAGTGTTTCTACACTATGTAGTTAATCTATGAAACTCACTCCTACTCCTTTTTTGGAGGTCTTTAAGAAATGCTTTGATGGTGTTTCCTGCTTGGCAGGGGGTTGGACTGGATGGCCCTTGTGGTCTCTTCCAACTCTATGATTCTAGGAGGCAACAATGGCCACCAACTTGAATGGCTTTGAAAGAGTATTAGAGTAGTTCATGGAGGATAAGACCATTGATGTCCACTAGCCACGAAGACTATGCTGTTTCTCAATGGTCAGAGGCAGTAAATGCTTCTGAATAAATGGTAAAGGACCCCTAGACAGTTAAGTCCAGTCAAAGGCGACTATGGGGTTGCAGCGCGCGACTATGGGGTTGCAGCGCTCATCTCGCTTTCAGGTCAAAGGAGCTGGCATTTGTCCACAGACAGCTTTCCGGGTCATGTGATGAGCATGACTAAATCACTTCTGGTGCAACGGAACACTGTGACGGAAACCAGAGCGCATGTAAACGCCGTTTGCCTTCCCGCCACAGCGGTACCTATTTATCTACTCGCACTGGTGTGCTTTCGAACTGCTAGGTTGGCAGGAGCGGGGACAGAGCAACAGGAGCTCACCTCATCACGGGGATTCAAACTGCCAACCTTCTGATCAGCAACCTTCTCAATACCAGTTGCTGGAAGCCACATGAGGGGCGAGTGCTTCTAGCAGCGCTCTTATTATCTTATTATGGATGGAATTCCTTCAATCCAGTGCAAGTCCTACTGCTACGTTTATTAAAAAATTTTTTTAACATATTAATATTGGGTTATCCTTGATACAGACAGCTTAAAATAAATGATATGTTTCTGTATTGTGCATTAATAAACAAAGGCCTACCTCCCCCTCTCCAATTTTCCCTCACCAACTCCCCTTCCCCCCCATCCCTTTCTCCTGTCAAAATTTCAGGAGCTGCCTGCAAATAGTGTCCTGCTCATCTACCTGTCAGCCACTGGCGTGTTTCCTTCAGGTCGTTCGGATAGTGAAGGTACAAATAAAGGAATGCTCCCTGTCATGAGCAGGGCCTGAATTCTCTTTATGATCCACAATCTGATGGGGGAAGCCTCCAAATGCTTTTTCTCTTGGAAAATAAGCTGTGGGCTGGCATTGCCTTTGCTGGGTATGGCTGCCCAACAGGAAGTGGCGTTTGGATTTTCTTCTCATGTCTACCTTTTGCCACACCTTAAGATTTTTGAGGTGTTGGAAGCGTTAGCACCCGATTCAGGTGCTTTACTGGGCTGGAAGATCTTCTTTGTGTGGTGAAGAAGTGGGGTGTATGAACCTCTATGCCATGCACACTGTGTGATGCCCAGCAGATGTGTATCCCATACGTCTCCATTAGTTTCTCTCTCACCTTTTTTCTCCAAGGAGCTTAATGTGGTTTACATGGTTCTCCCTCTCATCATTTTATCCTCACAATAACCCTATGAGGTAGGTTAAGCTTAGAGGCAGCAACAGGCCCAAGTTCACCCAATAAGCTTCATGGCCAAGTGGGGATTTGAGCCCTGGCCTCCCACGTCCTAGTCTGACAAACACTCTAGTCACTACACCACACTGGTTCTCCTTTCACGCCCCAGGGAGGAAAGAGTGGACAACAAAGCCTTTTTTCCAGCCTGAGGGCCACATTCCCTTCTTTGAAGGCTCCAAGGGGCCACATGCCACTGGTGGGTGGAACAATGTGAATGTTTACCTTTGTGCAGTGGGCTAGTTTCTATGCACAAACAATACACACAAACACCCAGCCTCCATCCACGCAAGCAAGAGGCATTATCAGAGTTTAAGGGCACATTCCAGCCAGCCAAAACCATTCACAGTGTGAAGCAGATCCAGTGAGGGTTATGGCCTGGAGAGAGGGAGAAAATCTTAAGGGCCAGATAAAGAACACTGGAGGGTTGCTTTTGGCCCCACGGCCTGAGGTTCCCCACCTCTGCTCTCCAACCTGGTCTTAAAGTGTTACAAGGCTCCATATGGAGCATATCACAGTACTGGGGAGTGCCTGATCTTCACTACATGAAGATGATAACCAGCCTTGTAAGTGTTTGGTAAATGGTGCCTACTGAATGCTTCTGGGACTCATTGTCCCTTTTATTTAAAAAACAAAACAAAGCAGTATGAACACAAAGCCGTGTTGATAGTATTCAAGTGCAGCCAAAGGATGACTGCTTGGGGGGGGGCATGCTGTAGAGATGGTGGATATTTCCTCACAATTCAAGCCCTTGTCATGACTTTGGTAATTTCCCTCCACCCCACCTCCACCCCACCTATCCGACCTGGAAGAATATTGGGATGCAGCTGCCATCTGTGCTTTGTTTGTTGTTTTGTTTTTTAAGACAACTCCCTCCCCCCCTCAAAAATACAATCATGAAGATGATCCATTCCAAAAATTGGCTGAAGTTGAATGAATGGATCATACAAAGTGAAAGAATTTGATTCTCATGGTACCATGTTTGCATTCAACAACAACAAAAATTCCTCCTAGTAGATGTCGTATTAAATCTGCTCCATTCACTTAAAAGACTTGCATTCCTTTATAAAATGCATGCTTGTTTCATCTTTCCTTGCATGATTCATAAACCTTTCCAGATACTTATATTTTTTTAAAAAAAACCCCACAAAAACACCTGTAACAAAAAGTTTACAGGGTTTTTTTTGCTGTGTACTTTGGTGCCAAATCTTTGTCCTCTCGCTTGAATGTGGTTTTTGTGGGTGGGTGGGTCTTGTGCCTGCTGCATGAGCTTTTGTTGTTCCCAAAATAAAGGTAAAGGAACCCCTGACCATTAGGTCCAGTCATGACTGACTCTGGGGTTGCGGCACTCATCTCGCGTTACTGTCCGAGGGAGCCGGCGTACAGCTTCCAGGTCATGTGGCCAGCATGACAAAGTCGCTTCTGGCAAACTAGAGCAGCACACGGAAATGCCGTTTACCTTCCCGCTGTAGTGGTACCTATTTATCTACTTGCACTTTGACGTGCTTTCGAACTGCTAGGTTGGCAGGAGCTGGGACCGAGCAACGGGAGCTCACCCCGTCATGGGGATTCGAACCGCTGACCTTCTGATCAGCAAGCCCTAGGCTCTGTGATTTAACCCACAGCGCCACCCGCATCCCTACATACAGTAGGACAAATGTCCCAACATACAGTAGGACAAATGTCCATCTCCACCCTTTGTACAACTTTCTAGATTTTCTGTTAATGCTTCTGGCTCAAAGTGGGAGGTGAGCCTTGGGGACCATCTGTGCAAAATGTCAACCTCCTCCATTCAGCCACAGAGATGACATTAATGCAGCTGGGACTCTAGGAGGGAAAGAGAGCTGGCTGACTAAGTCATTGACATGATGGGTAAGCAGAAGAGGTAAAAATTAATTAGGGGTAATTTTAGGAAGGGATAAATTGATAGTTAGTAAGAATTGGTTTGTCTTCTGTAACTGAACAGAGTTTGAGGAATGGGCCCTGCCTTTTGAGGCACAACAAAGCAGATAATCTTAGAGTACTTGAACCATGGAAGGATGGAGTATCAGACAAAGAGAAAGGGAGGATAGGCCTAAGAAAAAGAGAAGGAGGATAGGCTCTGCCTCACCCATGAAACTGCCCCATAATCTTCTGAGCTCAGTAAGGCAAAGTTGCAATGGCAACATTCCTGATATTTGCTTTTCCGCAACAACAAATTATTATTTTTTAATCAATGTTTCCTTTCGTTAGCTGCTTTGGCCTTTCCTCGGGAAGGTAAAACTGGTTATTAATCAGCAAGTGAAATTTGGGTAGTAAATGAAGAACCAGGATTGTTGTCTCAGCCCTTCCAATTATACCCATGTACAAAAGTCAGCCGAAGATTATCCCTGTCAATCCATGTGGCCAACATAGACCAATGTGGTATTGCTGAATTCAGCCTTGTAATGATAATTTTAAAAATATTGGACTTGCACATAGCTACCTGCAG
Organism: Zootoca vivipara; assembly: GCF_965207765.1. Taxonomy (NCBI): domain Eukaryota; kingdom Metazoa; phylum Chordata; class Lepidosauria; order Squamata; family Lacertidae; genus Zootoca; species Zootoca vivipara. The sequence continues at coordinate 38,111,327 of NC_142585.1, forward strand.
TCCACATGATTGGCTTTCCAAGCTGAACGTACTGGGAAGAGCAAACAGTATCTCTTGTTCCCTAGAATGTTACAGCTTCATGAGCATGGAAAGCAGCATTTGAGGGAGGGGCCATCTGCAATGTATGTTTAAAGCAGTACCATGCCACTTTAAACACTCATGTCTTCCCCCCAAGCATCCTGGGAGCTGCAATTTATTAAAGGTGGTGAGACTTGTTAGGAGACCCCCACTATTCTTTGCACAGAGCTGCCATTCCCAAAGTACCCCATGTAGAGGGAACTGTTAAACCACTCTGGGAATGGTAGCTTTGTGAGGGCAATAGGGGGTCTCCTAACAAGTCTCACCACCTTAACAAACGGAAGTTCCCAGAATCCTTTGGGGGAGCCCTGAGTGTTTAAATGTATAGTGCAGATGGAGCCTGATTCTAAAGACTACATTTAACACTTGTCAATGTTGCTATGTGCAATAAGTAACTGGGTCTCCAGGAGGAGGAGTAAAATCTTAGGGTCAAACTAGGCAAATTATACTGTCTCCATTGGGAAGAGATGGTTAAGCGCAAAGACAATTTGGAAAATCCCATTGTCTTCTTGTGGAAAATGCTTGAATTCCCACTAGGCAGTTGTGAAGCTGGTAGTGAAGCATCTTGTGTAAGTGGCTGTTGCCCATAGTTGGGTCAAAAAACCAGATTTTCCCTTTTTAAAGCTTCCCACGGCATCCTCCCATCAGCATTCTCTCTCTCTCTCTCTCTCTCTCTGCTTGCTGGTGGCTGGTATCCACAGCAAATCTGGAAAGGTTCTTTCTGACCTGCTAACGTGGAAGGGTGGATTTCTAGTTCTTGGTTGTATTGATTTTGATTGTGGTGTGTGGGTTTAAACATGGCGTATATTGGTCCTTCCTGTGTATATGTGAAATAAACACGGTTTTAGTTAGAGAGGTCTCTAATGATATCGGCACAATCCTTTTGGCCCTACACAATCTAAAACAGGGATAGTAAGCTGGCAGCCCTCAATTCCAGCTCATGGAAGAAATCCCCCCCCCACAACCTATGGCAGCTGTACCAAATTCTAATCAAGTTCATAGTAAGTTATATTGGGATGAAGTGAATCTGTGTTGTGTTTTGAATTCATAGGCTAAAATGAATCAAAAGCTAAAGGACATCTTGTATTGTCAAGATGGGGGGCAGACATTGGCCAAGTGAACTTCCAAACCCATAATCCATTAGTTATCTGCAATCTCTCCCAGATTCTCTTTTTTTTCTCCCAAATGGGGGCTGCTGTTCATCTCCCGTGTTTGTTTCATTGCCAACACCTAGCTGTGTAGCTGCTGTTCATTCTGGCCTCCTGTTTGCATTTTCTGCAGGTCCCTATGATTTTGGGGGTGTCCTGACAAACAGCAACCGGGACATCATAAATGGGGATGGCATCCACAAGCGGAACCAGTCGTACAAAGAGATGCACTGGTGAGTACCATGTACCTGGAAGAGTAGGTGGCAGGAGCCCTCAGCCCTTGGAATTCAGTTATGGGACTTTTGCTGCCCCGTGGTTTCAGCATTTATACTGGCTTCTTCCAACTGGGATTTTGAGGCTGATGCTTCTCCCGCAGCTCATACACATTTCGTATAAAGCCTTAACCTCAAGGGCAGTGTTGGGGGGTATTTTTCAACCTGCATGCTACATTCGTTCAATAGCAACATTTTTGGGTGGCTGCATGTCGGTGGTGAGTGGGCCCAAAGACAGTAGGGGAAGCAGTGGAGGTGACATCTCCATGCCCTAGGCCTAGGCACACACCTACATCTCTCCATCCAGGCAAGCAAGAAGCATTATCCAGCAAGCTCTTATTATGTTCTTGTGACCATGACCTCAGGCCTCTCTGTTTAAACTGGTGGGTGGAGGGTCCTGTTTAGGTTTGCTTAGTTTCCTTTAAGCGCTTTTATAAATAAGTAAATGGAAGGTTGTGATGGAGGGTGGGGAGACCCCTGGAATGATGTTATGTTACTAAGGAAGCAACCATCTCTTCCCAGGTTCCAGGCATACTTTTGAACCGTTTCTGTTCTCTCTTTCAGTCTACACCCTGGTGATCTCTATCCTTTCACGAGGAAGCCTCTGTTTATCATAGTGGACTCCTCTAACAGCGTTGCCTACAAGGTAACACCTTTTCTCCATTATTATTTATTTATATGCCTCCTTTCCGTAGTTAAGGTGTGCTCTAGATGCCTTACAACCCCAGAAAATTCACATAATTTGCTCTGTTATATACAAAAATGCAACCAAATTTAAAACCTTATGTGATAAAAAATGAAAATGAAAACCTCTCAGTAAGTATACAGTAAAATTTAACAATTGTTACGTAGATCATAAGACCCGAGAATAAAAAGAAAGCAATATAATCCCAATAACAGCTAAAATAATGTATGTCAGAATTAAATATTGTCTCCAGCAATAACTCCTAAGCGACACCCCCCCCATGCCAATAGTTTCTAGACATACTGGACAGTAAGAATTACAGGCCTCACAGGTCAGATAGTCTCTGGCCTCTCCAGCACCAGCTACTTTTGCAGCTGGAATCAGGGTGCTGCCCCCCAAACCCAGCAAAGCAGGGATGAGGGTCTTGCAGGGCTCACAGATAAGATGGTTTTTAAAATGTTGGTGTTTTTACGTGTGCCATTTGTTGTACATAGAACATTCTTATAATGTGTATACACAACATTTACTGTATTCAAGGGAACAAATAAAAAAACTGAACAATTTTTTAAAAAACTTAATGCCTTGGTAGTTGTGAGTAACTGACTTTTATAAAACACTAAAATGTCCTTTATGAAAAAGTGAAATACCCAACACATTTGGGATTTGGTACTGAGCTTACTTCTGAGATTTAAAGCACAATTGCAACTGTGCATGTTCCTGGCCTTTTTAGAGTTCTCTAAGGTGGTGTGATGTGTTAACCCATGGATAAACTGCAGCCCCTTTGGACAGACATAGCAATGTTAATGTGCCAGCAGCTGTGCTGTGACTTGCTTCCTTCCTTGTTTTGACCATTTCAGTTTATTTTGCTGTTGCTAATTCTAGTTACCTTATTGCACATTATATATATATATATATATATATATATATATATATATATATATATATATATATATATGAGAGTGTCTATATCACATGCCCTGGGTAGAGTAGCACAGAGCTCTGTGCTTAATCATCACTTTGACACTGGGAGGGAGAGAGGGGGGGTGACTATTACTCTGATTAGACCCAGCTGCTCTTTAATATGTTAACAAGCTTAGTAGGAATTAGTGTAATGAATTTTAGTGGAATTGACAGATTTGGAAGAGCACTTGCTGTCTTAACAGGTTGAGTCCCGGATAAAAACTAGAAGGATGCTTCCCTTCCTTTCCCCTGCCTAAATTTCTAATTTCCCCCAGCATCTCTTTTCCACCACGTGTTAGAAAACACTCATTTGACTGGAAAAACTGAGCAGTCATCCACCTCAAAAAAACATTTGCTTTGTCTCATTAGCTGTTGCATACAGAAAGTTAAATTTCATGTTGGGTTGTCCACATGACATCCCCTGGTGCACTGCATAGACTTCTGTTCCGTATTTAGGACATTTGTAATCCACTCTTCTGCCAAAAAGGCTCCCACCATGGCTTATCTACAAAAACACAAGGGGAAAGTGACAGTGAAGTGAAAGAGGTGGGTGGGAAATAAAACTCAGGCACCAATTCTTAATGTTGACATCCTTCTGTCTCTTGAGACAATGTAGGAGTTCACCTTTGAGGGTGAAGTCAAGCTGTTGGAAGGTTACAGTACCTGTTGTGGCTGTAGAGACTGGGACGGGAGAGACATGTTTTGTTGCATCTGGAGAAGATAAAGGCGTCCAGTTGTGCTGCTGGCTGCTGCAGATGTGCCATGGCTTTTTTAACAACCTCTGTGCTTCTCCCAGTGGTCATTCCTCCTCTGGTCACTGCTAAGGATACACAACTTGACTTTCTGCAGGCACTGCAGTCATCTGCAACTGATTCCCACTCCAAGGGGTTGATGTTGCCAGCCTTCATGTCTCATTTGCAGACATCTTTGAAATACAGATTTGGTCTGCCAATTGGCCTAGTGCCTGAAACCAGGTCCTCATAGAGCACATTCTTGGAGATCCTGCCATCTTCCATGCTGTGGACATAGCCAAACCAGCATAGATGTTGATGAGACAGGAGTGTGAACATGCTGGGAATGTGGATTTGGGAGAACATGTCTTTGTCTGAAACTTTGTCCTCCCATGTGATAACCAAAATCTATTCAATAGATGCATTCTACTTGGATGAATTTCACAAGCTAGTTTTCTGCTGCATCTAGTTTTAAACTTTTAACCATGTTTCTGATGACAAGGAATGCTGCAAAAATACCCTAGTCCAGGGGTGGCCACCTCCCAAGAGACTCTGATCTACAAACAGAGTTAAAAACTGGGAGTGATCTACCCCCTTTTGGGGGGTTCAGGTCAAAGCTGTTGAGTTATTTTAAGGAAGGGAAGCCCTGTTTTGGGGGGTTTAGGTCAAACTTGTTGAGCTTCTTTTAGGAGGGAGGGAGGCCCATTTTTGTTTAGGGCTTCATGTCATAGTTCAGCTTTTTTTTAGGGAGGAGGAAAATTTTGGGTGAGCTTTTTTTAGGGGTGCCAGTGATCTAGCAGTGATCTACCACAGACACCCAGTGATCTACTGGTAGATCACAATCTACCTGTTGGACGTGCCTGCTCTAGTCCAACAAAGAGTTATGATCACAAAATAATCTTTATCCATTCTACTGCGTTTCTGAATTACCAACTGATTTTTAAAAAAACAACCACAAGGTAGATATAGATGCTAATGGTGGCCAACCTAGTATGTTTTCTTGTAGTAAACTGTTGTTCATGCAACACTTGTGCTCAAAGGGGATGGCACAGTATTTCCTACAATGAGCCACCTTATTTACATATTTGCAATGTCACTTTTAATTTAGTGTGCAGAACCTCAAAACTGAGGTATTATTCCAATTATAAAAACCACTTGCATTTTGTATGCAATTTAAGAATACAAAGTTCTCTCTAAAGTGGCTCAAAATGGATTGTTCATGGCTGCCTACATCTAAAGATAAAAAGCCTAGAACAATTGGACAAATTAGGTGGTATTATTAACGGTGTTCAAACCATGACTTGATTTGTACATCTATTCACATCTTTTTGACTAGAGATGGTTCTTGCTTGCCGCCAGGGAGTAATCCAGGTTGCAAGCAGCACTGTGGTAGTTCTGAGTGACACAAACACAATTTAGTGCTGGTCGCCTGGTGACAGTCAAGCCTCTCTGGTGCCAGTGGCCTGACCCTGGATGTCTCCAGAACACCCCATGTTTAGCCTTGGCAGAGAAGAACATGTTTGTGATGCAGAGGCGTAGACAAATTGCTAGGGAATTTTACTTTTATACTGAACATACCACTCTTCCATTTGAAAAAAGGGGTTTGTATGGGGCTCCCAGTTCCCTCCTCTTCAAACAACTGATCAGGTTTAACTTTCCCTTAGCTTTCTATTGCTGTATGTGTTCTCAAGCCAAACTGCTGCTGATGATGATGATGATTATTATTATTATTATTATTATTATTATTATTATTATTATTTATACCCAGCCACTCTGGGCGGCTTCCAATAGACATTAAAATACAATAATCTATTAAACATTAAAAGCTTCCCTAAACAGGGCTGCCTTCAGATGTCTCCTAAAAATCTGGTAGTTGTTTATCTCTTTGACATCTGGTGAGAGGGCATTCCACAGGGTGGGTGCAACTACCGAGAAGGCCCTCTGCCTGGTTCCCTGTAGCTTGGCTTCTTGTAGTGAGGGAACTGCCAGAAGGCCGTCAGCACTGGACCTCAGTGTCTGGGCAGAACGATGGGGGTGGAGACGCTCCTTCAGGTATGCTGAGATCTCTCTCTTTCTCTTGCTCCTCTTCCAGAATTTCACAAACTTATTTGGACAACCACTGGTGTGCCTACTTTCACCAACAGCATATCCAAAAGCGTTGCAAGGTATGAAGGTGTTTTTCCTCTGTAACAGGAGTTGAGGTGTGGCATTCTGTTCCTGTATTTTACAACAACAACAAAAGTCAGTGGAAAGGGGGTATTAGCCATCTCCCGACCCCCATTTGATCCCCTGAACCACAGTGAGCATTTGTTTTTTGCAAGAACGGGGCATTTGTCGTCTGGAAGTTTACAATAAATATTTCACTAACATACTTGTTGAGCCTTGAAATTGGCTGCTTGTAAGCAAATGTGTCCTGGATGCTTGGTGGAACTCTGGTGCTTAGTCCTGTTGTTGCTGTTGCGTTGTTCATTCCACTGCTGGGTAAACGAAAAGCTGGCGCCTACGGTAGGGATTGATAAGAATGGCACCAGGCGTGAGTCTGGGGAGAGCATTCCGCAGATGGTACTACTGAAAAGTGTTGCCAGCTTTCTCACTTCTCTCAGGTGAGGCACATAGAAAAGGACCTCAAATGAAGACTGAAGGGACTGGGCTGGTTTGTATGAGGAGAGGCAGTCCCTGAATTATTGTGCTCCTGAGCCTTTTAGGGCTTTAAAGGTCAAGGTGCAATCGGGCTCTTTCTTTTGGGGGGGGATAGGACTATAGGCCAGAGGGTTGAGCACTTTCTTTGCATGCACAAAGTTCCAGATTCAATCCCTGGCATCTCTAGGTATGGCTGGGAGAGCTGCTGTCAGTCGATGTCTGCAGTACCAATCTAGATGGACCAGGGGTCTGTGTAAGGACCCCTCCGTGCTATACATTTACAGCAGTAGTATACCACTTCAAACAATCACCGTTTCCCCCAGAGAATCCTGGGAACTCTAGTTTGTTACAGGTGCTGACAGTTGCTAGGAGATTCCTATTCACGTCACAAATCTACAATTCCTAGAGTTATTGTTGTTATTTATTATATTTATTCATCACTTTTCTCAAAATAAATAAATAAAGTGAGTTCCCTAGGATGTCTTTTCGCTGCGCATGCGCAGAATGGGCGCTTCAACAACCGAAGACTTTGATTTACGAAGACGGCCGCGGAACGGATCGTCTTCATAAGTCGAGGTACCTCTGTATCTCTGTGAGGGGAATAAATCCAACAACTTTCAACACCCTAAGAAACTACAGTTCCCAGGATGCTTCGGGGGAAGCCATGATTGTTTGTAGTGGTATGATACTGATTTAAATTTATAGTGCAAACAGAGCACACAACAGCTCCTTTTCTACTTAGTCCGCTGTCCTTTTGGTTCAGGCAAATAAAATGTGGGGCAGGGGTGGTGGTGGTATTATCTCCTCTTCCTTTGCAGCGGTAACTGTGGTGGGCACTCTCTCTTAGGGTTTCTTCCTTGCCTGGACTAACATTAACGGAAGTCTTTTTGGAGTGCCTTGTAATCTAATTAGGGAGCGAAATATTTGATCGATTCGAAAGCTCTCTATTAACTTTCCAACCCATTTTTCCAGTCCCCATAACTGTAAGTGGTTCTCTGGTGTGTCGCTCTCTGAGAGAGCAGCCCCTTTACTGCTACTGGTTCCCAGCATGAAGTCCAGTCTGGTGACATAATTTGTGACACAGGAAGGTGGTGGTCAGCAGTGAATGCATGAAAGGAGCTGGAGACTTCACCCTTTGGCCTTATTGAGGTAAGTTCTATTATGTGCCAAGAGGTTTTGAGTAAAAATAAATATTGTTCCTGTGAAAATAACACTAAATGAGGCTGCGTACACATCATACGTTTTAAATAAAAAAAGAGAAACATTAAATCCCCCCCCAATAGAAACCTGGGAACTGTAGTTTGTTGTGGGTGCTTGAAATTGTAGCTCCTGGATTCTTTTTCCTTTTTTCCCCCCAGAGAAGGTTGTGCTCTAAATGTATAATATGTACATAGCCTCAGTCAAAGGAATGATGAAAATAATAGAACTTACCCTTTTTGAAGCAGAAAACACCGACCAACTGGTGAATGTCTCCAGCGGGAGAGGGGAGGAAGATTTGCATCTTGTTTAGTGTAATGTTCCTGCTGATCAGAACCTTAAATCTCTCCTTTTTCTCATTTTACTTAGTTGTACAAATTTGAAACAGAGCTAAGAGCTAGTCAAGTTTGAAGGATCAGCTTTCATTCTGGTGAATAATTGGGTTGGTGATTGCTGGCAAACAATTCTTCATATGTGTGTTTTGGGGATTGGGTTGGGGATAGTTTTTTTCAAGGTGTTGAAACCTTGGAAAATCCCATTGGGGCAATAGTGCCTCTTTGTATTGGATGATGCTTTGGAGAAACGTTTTGCATTGGGTAACAGATAATGAAATAATAATATAGCTATCAGTGGGTACATCATAATTAGGAAACACTCCTTGATTGTCACAGCCAGGGTGTCTGCAGTGCTCAGTAGGATAGAATAGAAATGGGGAACCTTTTTGCAGCCCAAGGCCCACATTCCCTTCTGAGAAATCTTCTAGGGGCCATATGCCAGTGGTGGGCAGGGCAACGAATGTAAACTTTACCTTTGTACAGCAGAACAGTTTCCTCACATGCTCACACAAGCCCCTTCTTTTTCCTCCATCCATACAAGCAAAAGGTGGTCTCAGAAATCAAGGGCATATTCCAGCAAGGCATGTTGAGGTGCGAAGCAGGGTCACTGAGGGGTGTGACCTAGGGAGATTTCCCTAAGCCAGATATATTTGGCTCCTGGGCCTAAGGTTCCACATCTTTGGATAGACAGATTTGTGCTGGTACCTTACAGGATGATAGTTCACATCATAGAATGGCTTTTGGTCCATCCCCCCCTCCATTTGTCAACGGTTCAAAGCCTGAACACCTTTCAGCAGTGTAAAATCTACCTTGTTTGGACTGGTCTTTTGGAGCTTAAGGTTAGTTCCCAATGCCATCCGTAAGGATGAAGCAGACTGTATGTCTAAATAATAATAAAAGGAAAATGTAAGTTTGTACGCAAACTGAAATAAATCTGAGGGTTGTAGCCAATCCTACTCAGATTAGGTAAATTGAAATTCATGAGCATTGTTGATTTAGGCATGTTCATTTCAGTGGGTCTGCTATGAGTACAACTTCTTTTGATACAACCTTGGGTTTACAGGGAACCTGTTAGACCCTGGACATAAATTTGCTGCTGCTCAGTGCTAAGCAAAGTTTATGAGACTTGGATAGGAGGGCATCTTTGATGCATTTATAATAGTGCCTCCCTATTTATGTGTCATGGTAAAGGGTTGTATGACTATTGACAGTGGGCAACCACCTCTCCTGCTTCGTATGCTAAGTGCATTTTGTGTTCGTTTCCTTCCAGATCAGTCTCAGCGAGGCAGCCTCTTCACCTTCTTCCTGAACAATCCTTTAATGGCATTCCTATTTGTCTCTGGATTATCAAGCATGCGCAAAGGATTGTGGGACAAGTGTCATGATTACCTTCGCAAAATCAACCGGGATATTGCACAATTGCTGACCCATTCTCGTTCCATAGGTATGTACTGTAGGTATGCTTAGACCAAGGGAACCATGCAGCTGAAAATGAACAAAGATGATGTGTTTGTTATTTTTACTATAAAGGTTGTATCACATCTTAGTCCTATTCAGAGTAGACAGATTGATGTTAATGAGCCTGACTAGCATTACATGCAACTGAGAGTCTCATTTCCACTCCAGAAATTTAAAAAAATAACTTTCTGAATTCAGCTTTTCTTTAAGAGCTGCCTTCTTACTTTCTGCAGATCAGGCCTTTCTCCAGTTTTTTGGAGATGAATTCCTTCGCTTACTTCTAACAAGATTCATCTTTTGCTCAGCTACCATGAGGATGCACAAAATCTTCCGGGTATTTATCTATTATTTATTTTATAAAAAATAATAATACTGCTTGAAAATCTCAAAGAAACAGTGAACTCTTCCCTTCTTGTTGTCGAAACAGCTCTTTGATAGATGCTGACTGTGGATTGTATCCAACCAAGCTCTACTTGGAGCAGACCCAGTGAAATCAAAGCAGCTGTCAAGTTTTTAGCAACATTAGGCCCAGTCCTGTAGGAATGCTCTCCCTAAGGAGACTCAGCAGGCACCTTCTATTTTAACCTTTCAAAATTTGCCATAAACCTTTCTATGCCACCAAGCATAGAGAATTAAGAAAACATCTATGATTGTTATGCTGATTATTATATTAAATTTTTACACAGCTTTTTTATATGTGTGTGTGTGTTTAAAAAAAAAAAGGTACAATTTAAAATCACATCATCAGCATAAATATATCTTGTTTGTCCCTCTTTTCCTCCCAAAGCAGCTCAGGGGTAGCAAACAACAAACAATAAAAACACCTTTAAAACAATTCCAGATACAAACTGGAAAATAATATCTACTTAAAAGGCTTCTTGGAAGAGTAAGGTATTCAGTAGAACTTGAAAAGAGGACCACTTAGATATTTTTCATGAAATTGCAATGATTACTTTGCTGGAAAATTGAAATTCTATTTTTTTCTCTCTCCTCCTCTTCCCCCCTTCCTATAGCAGGAAACTAGAAATTATCCAGAATCCTACCCCCAGTTGCCAAGGGACGAAACTGTGGAGAATCCACACCTTCAAAAGCATATTTTGGAGTTGGCTTCAATGCTGGATGTTCGAAATGTGTTCCTGGAAACCACGCTTGATGATTATTAAAATGGAAATACACATTCTGGCTTTCTTACTGCAATGGGGTGTTTCCCAGCCACAGATTTTTGAAATGGTGCAGTTTTCTAATGTGAAGATCCACAAAAGGAATTTACTTGATTTTTATTTTTAAACTTAATGATTATTTTTTTAAACAAATGGAATGGCTGTGGGCATGGCTGTTCCATTCTGTATGGGGTCAATTTTATAAACTAATCCCTTCTGCATCTTTTTAAAAAAATTAAAGACTTAAAGGAATCCCTTGGGTTTAAAATTTTGGTTTTTGGTGGTTGAAAACCAGCGACACATCATAAATGAGCCTAAGTATTTAGAAAAAAAATGCTATTGGTCACTTTTCGCCCTTGTATGTGGAAATTCTTTATTTTTGTACGATTTTTAAAAATTTGGAAGCAAAAACAAAACACAAACAAACCAAGAAGAAGACCTCTTCTGTCCCCAAAGATTCTGGATTTGAAATGTGAAATGTGGGATCACTCATTGCAAAGCAGCAATAGCAATAATAAAAAGTCTTTCAAAACAAGATATGTATGGCCAACTCAAGAAGGAGCATCACTTTTGAAGGGATCGCAGAAAATGTAGTGTTCCCTACTCCCATAAATCCCCTTATCCAGATGTTAAAAGCTATGTTGCATGTTGATAAGAATGCAGGACTTTTATCCCATCTGTGAAGGAATCGTCTCCTGACATATGAATCACATCAAGAGACTGGCCCCATCTCTTTATTGGACCACCCTCCGTGCCTCTTGCAGAGCCATGACGATCCTCCTGCCCTGGGAGGAAGGTCAGAACCAGTCAGTTTTTGGGTTCTGAAACCTCAGAAGGAGACAATCTGCCTTCCTCCCCCACACAATGAAGTATCATTCCTCAGCTTCTGCCCAGAGAGTTGTATCTAGGGATGGAAAATGCCAGCCTCTCTCTGCACATGAACACATGGCAAGGAACTGCTTCAAACTACCACTGCCACACTTGGACTGTGAATAAACCCTTAATCTGTTTGTGGTGTTCCCCAGATCCAAGAGAGCCACTTTTCTTATCCCCCACTCCTACCCAGTCTTTTGTGATTTGACAACACACGTTGATGCTGTGTAGTGGGGGAAAGATCACTGCCTTGCCTCTGTGGCTGAGCTGCTCAAAATAAAACCTTGTTTATAGTTGTGGGAAAGGCATGTCCCTCCCCTCACTGCCTGTGTAAAACATGAATCTTCCATGCCAGAGCTGTGTTTAGATGAGAAGGTGTGGAGGAACATACTGACTGTTCATTTGAGCCCTTAAGTATTTATTCTGTCTACAGCAGGTGGAGGGAACTTTTAGCCCACCAGGTGTTGCTGGATACAACTCCCATCAGCCTTGGCACGCATATGGCCTGTGGCCAAGGATGGTGGGGGTTGTAGTCCAGCAGCAAACTGGAGGGCCAATCTATAGAAATCTGAAGGCTCTTGCCAGAGGGTTTTTGCTGGGGTATCGGGGGGGGGGGGCGACCAATGCAAGGGAAGCTAAACTGCCTGAAGGTAGCTTGTCTGTTTTCAGCATAGGTTAGGAAGATATTAGCATATAATTATAATGGAACAGGAATGCTGCAGCAGAAGGAAAGGGTTGCTGGGGAAGGGTGCTGCTCTCAAATTGTCCTCAGCACCCAGCTTTTTAAGGCAAGTTGTGGCTCAAGAGGTCTACCCCCACTCCTATACAACCATCTTGCAAAAGACCTCACTTGGGTTTTTTGCCCACCAAGGAATATGTTCATCTTTGAGTGCAGCAACAGGCTTTGAAAGACTTCGAATGTAAAGAACACATTCCGTTTCATTTGAAAATGGATGAGAAGTCCTGGCAAAATTACACAGCGTAGGTTTGTGTGTTAAGTGTTTTCCAGATGGTCCTGGAATGGCTGCTGATAAAGACTCCTTTGGTGGTCATCTTGCAAATGGGGGAGTGTTGTGGGGAGCTGTTGGCCAGTACATTCAGGATTAACCCACCAAACACAGTGAGCACACATTTCAAGCTTTATTTTTTTAAGCGTATTGGGCGTTTTCTGTAATTCTGCAGTTGTGGGGTATCTTTGAGATGTCAAATAGGAAAAACAAGAGTTTTGTTGTTGCAGCTTGTGTTTCATGGAGGCCAAGGAGAAAACTATGGAGTAAGTGTTTCTTCTTTTTCTTCCTGAATCTGTTTTGTCCGCATAAAATATTGCTTGCTTCATATCTGTTCCAGCAGACTGCCATGTTTGCAGCTGCCCAAAGTATGATGCAATGGCCAATAAGATGGGCACAGTAGCAGAACTGAGATGCATTCCAGACTCTGAGAAGGCAATGCTTGGGAGGTGTAGCGAGAGGTGCCTTAGGTCGGGCAAAAAAGTGCAATGGGGCATAGGCAAGTAGATACAGAGTTTTTGCGGAGATGTTATTCTCTTCCCTGCTGCCCAGTGAGCTTGCTCTAAAATGCCTTCACTTTTGACAGGCAATTGGAAAGAACACTTTAAATGCCAAGTTGTTTCCATCAAGTTAGGTTTGGTAACTGGCACTGCTGCATTTTTTTTTAATCTGGAGTGCTCCCATTTTCCTGATCTTTTAAAAAGTAAAATAACAATAGTGTAGGTAAAAGGTGTTTGTTATATGTATTATATGCACAGTCTGCTGGCTTGTGGAGGGGTGCTTCTTGTAAATTTTCTCTCTCTCTGTGTGTGTATGATAGCTTGAGAACCATGTGAATACAGTTTGTTTGTTTTTTTAAAAAAAGTAAACATAGGTGCTGAGCAGAATTTGTTCTATTGCAATAGAGCATAATTAAGAGTGCCGTTGCTCAAGACGGTGGTTTCATGGGTCCATAATTCAGAAGCATAGTTTCAGCAATGTGAATTTCTTATTGGAGGGCTTCACTGTCCAAAAACAGATTAGGGAAGGGACTTGTGTAGGCCTTAAACTCGGGACAAGTATTTCGTCTAATTCTTACTGAGCTGTGACCTTGTAATGTTTGCAAACCAAATTCTAGGTTTGTGGTGATGGACACACACTGACGTCCCTGAAACATTCTGGTGCCAATACGTCTCCCTGTACCGCCGATGTACCTCTGAGTAGGCTTTAAATGGCAAATGGTTCTTAGGGGAAATTTACTAAGAATATGGAACACTTGTGTTCATTTTGGAAGCCATGGTTTCCATCAAGATTTTACCTTTTCAAGGTCCAAAGGTTTCTCTGGTCACCTGTGGTGATCATACGTCAGTTTCCACAGTTGGCTCTGACTTACCTTTGCTGCATGTTGCCTCATTTTAGCTGAAAAAGCTTGTGTCCACAAGCTTGGAAATGAGATTTCTGTTTTGGAGTTTGCATTTTGTATTCTGTTCAAATTTTGCTTTAACTATAGATCTAGGTTTAAACTGGATCCCAGCCATACATAGTCCAGCATAACAGATATGCAAAGTTCAAATAATTAAAGGACTATATTTTTAAAAGCAAATAAGGACAGATATTACAATTTTGTTTTAAGAATATCCAATCTACCACATTGATGTAATCTTATCTTGATATTTTCTGATGCAGTTTCTTTTCTGTAACAAGCCTGATGGTTTGCCTGCAAAGATCTGCAGGCTTGATATACTGTAGAATCAAACCAAAATAAGAGTTGAGGAAAGTATTTTCTGGCCCTGTTACATATAGGACAATCAAATGAATAGTAAGGGACAGCCTCCACTGTACCAGCTACACAAATACAGGATATTCCTATCATTATGGCCACAAGGATATGGCAGGGAATGTTTGCTGAAATTGAAGGCAGGCAACCATTCTCCTTTTCCATACCACATATTGCTCAAGATTTCCTCATGTGATACTATTTGGGCTGATCTCCACATCAAGCAAAGGGAACAATTCTGCTGAAGACATTATCCATTTTTTAAATTATGCTACTAGCTTTAAATTTAGAAAAATATGATTGAGAGATACTGAAAGACCTTACCAGATGAATTGGTCTTTGTATCCAGATCCTCCCCTTTCATATATTCTACAAAAGTACTATATTCTATTTGAACGGCTTCTTTTTTAAAAACAACCAACAACTTAGATTTAAGTGGATAAGTAAGTCTGGCATTGTAGTTTATGTTTCTAGCTGAAATTGGGTAAAGAAAAGTTGGCTTCTCAAATGCCTACATAAGGCACAGGTTGTAAACAGGAACATTTTGTCTTGAGTTTTGCTTGTACAATCGACTCTCAACTTATGTAGAGGTTATGTTGCGGGTATAGCACACAAAGCCAAAATCATGTATAGTCAAAAACAAACAAACACAACCACACACAATCCATTCCTCCTATACCTCCAAATGCCATCCCAAGGCCTCCTATTCTCTCCTAAGGCCTCTGAACACAGTCCCTGCCCCTCTGACCACTCTCAAGGTGAGTGCAATGGCAGGTGGGATTGCCAACATATTTTCCCCCAGACACCTGCCCCCTTTTATAATTTTTTTGTTTTTTCAGCCAAGTGCTTAAAACTCTGTGTGTGTAAGTTGTGAGTCAACTGTTTATTATGTTGGTGCAGTCAACTTTAAAATCCTGAAAGACAAATTGAGGCAGTGAAAATGCTTTGTTGGAGATGGGGAAGGTGTGGGAATCCAGTTGTTGTTGGGCTCCAACTTCCATCAGCCCCAGCCAACATGGCCAGTGATCATCTGAAGGGCCAGATGATCACAATCAATAGTTTCTGCTGATTTTCAATATGGGCCAATACACTACCGGTAGCTGTTTTTGAGCCAGCATTGTTGGGTTTAAGTTTCCAGCAACACCTTGTCTAGGAGTATGTTCTCAGTACATGGTACAGCTCTTTATGAATATAAAGTATAGAATCAGTATTACATGAACCACCAATATTTCCCCCTATGGTGTGTTTGTACATATCACAGAAACACACCACAGAGCAAAAAATGTAGGTAGTTCATATAATACTAAAGAAGCCCTGATACTGGAGAGGCGAAACAGTACTGTTGGCCAAAGCAGAGGTGTAAGCATGAAGAGTTTAGTAATAAGTCTTCCTTATCCTGCAGCCTAAGTCTTGGCACTTGATGATATCTCTCTGCCTCTCCTTGATGTCCTTGATGACATTGCTCTGCATCTGCAGAGCCCACCCTGCATAGCCGTAGCCAAAGGGGAGCAGTGAGGGGCAGCTGCCCCCCAATCAATACAAAAATACATAGCTGCCCCCCCTACAAAAATCCTGCTACACCCATGCCACCCTACTTTCAAATATGCAAACCTGACTAGCACCTGTTACATAGATTTTTTGCCTCCAGGGTGGTAGTAGCCTTTGGTCAAGTGAGCTTTTCCTTCAACATAGATAGATATTGTTGTAATACTTCACAGATTTGAACCCAGGAAAAGGGGAAGCTCTCCTGCCTTCTTGCTTTAGCGGTTCTGGTGGAAAGTGAGCAGTAGGTTTTAGAGTTTGTTAGGGCTTCAAGCACTTAACTGTATTGTTCTGAATATATTACAGCACTGCTATATGCTGGCATGGCAATAATAAATTAGCTCTGGTTGAGACCCTTAAAGCCATAACTTGCTTTTTGCAGTGTATTTTAGTAATGGTTCCCAAATAGAAAAACAGCTCTTTTGTGAGTGTGGAGAGAAATGATATTTTGATCTGAAATGGCTGCTTGGACACGTCTTGGACACCATAAAGGCAAAAGGAAAAGCTGAGAGTACAGTAGTTCTTGAATTTAGGTGGATCTCCAAAAATACAAATTGATGTTCATGTCCCCCTGTGAACTTGCTTTGAATCCAGGTTCTTGTCTTATGCTTAGTGGAAGGGAGAAAAATTAGGGATTGGAAAAGACTTCCTGCTCTGTTAGGGTTTGATTCCCTTTTTCATTTAATGAGTTTCACATATTATTATTATTTTAAAAAATGTAGGCACTTCCAAAGCATACTCTCTTCTCCATGTTGTTTCAAAGCCTGCTTTTTCCTCTTAGGTCTTTTCATCATATAATACTCAGTGGTCTAGCCACTGGAGGAATTTATTGGGACTGGTAAAAGAGTTACTGTCTCTTTAAGAACTCAGTTGCAGAAGGAATTCTAGGAAAGGGGTTTGCTTGTTTTGTTGCTTCTGCCGATTGTGACAGAAATGAAATCCCTTAAAGGGCCCCTAAAGAGCTGCCCAAACCATCTCTTGATGGTGTTATATAAGTCATTCTGGTCTGGAGAAAAACTTCTCCAGGGCCTGTTGGGCTCCTCACATAGTATAACAGAGGAAAAGAATCAGGCAAGTAAATGCTGGATATGCAAGCCCAGTACTTGCCAGTACATCCCCACTCCTCAGGACTTAAGGCAAAGTGGCCCTTTCTCCCCACAGACTTCCTCGTGACCCCGCTAGTCCAAAAACACAGTTCCCCTCCCACATGACTTCCCAGAAATAGCTGCCTTCGTGGTTGAATCTCTCTGGATTTGGGGCAGGGCTTGAGGATTGTCTCCTCATACTTTTCTCGGACAGGAGGAGCCTGGGGTGGGCTGTGTCTGGATCCACAGTGACATTTGCTGTCTGAAGATTTCTGAATTAACATCGTCTTCCTGAAGATTTTACATTCACTTCCTGCTTTAGCATCTTCTCTCTCCCCCCTTCTTCTCTAACCCCAGTTTATTACATTTGTACTAATAAAAGTATTGTTACTTTATTATTATTGCCAGTGTCCATCTAACCAAAAGTTTGCATTACTGGTGGGGGTGGGGGTGTAGGTGGGATGCTGAGGCCCACTGGCAGTCCCTTGACCGTTTGCAAAGCTACCCTGTTTCCCCTTTTTTAATACGTAGTCAGAAAGTAAGCCATGGCAGGGTTTTTAAGCATTTGAGAAATATAAGACATACCCCCAAAATAAGCCATACTTCCGCTCCGCGGAAACCAACCCCCACAGGCACCTCCACTCACAGAGTCACTCCATGCAGCTGGCACTGCAGGAGCGCGATCAGCTCTGAAGTGGCGCTCCAAGAGCTCCGCTTAACAGCTGATCGCGCTCCCGCCTTGCTGGCTGCATCCCCGCGCTCCGCCTTCTCGTCCATCGCCGCCCTGCCGCTTCTGTGCTTGTCGCCACCGCTGGGCTCATTGCTTCTTCCTTGCCTGGCCTGGCCAAGGAGCTTGGAGCGCCTTGCAGCGGCAGGCGGAGCGCCTGGCCCGGCCTAGGATGCCTGCTGCCCCGCCACCCGGAACCAGTGGCTGCTGCAGCGCCGAGCACTCAAGAGAACCGAGCATCGCCCTGAGCCAGCGCCCTGAGCTGTAAAAACTGTACCGGTAATAAAAAAAATAAGACATCCCACCGAAAGTAAGCCACCCTGTGTTTTTTTGAGGAAAAAAAGTTATAAGACGGTGTCTTAAAAAGGGGGAAAGACGGTATTGCTGGTAGCAAAATCTCTACAACAAAGGATGAGGCTAAGTGCTCTGGACACCCAAACTGGACCAGTGACTTGTGACCACATCATGCAATCAACTTAGTTATTGCTGTTGGTGTTGCTGAATACTCTGGTGGTTCAGGAAACTTCAAGGTACAGCTCATTTAACTCTAATCAATTTTAAATCTACCACCTCAGACAGTTACCTTTCAGCCTTGCCTTGTGATCCTCTGGAATACAAATCTCTACACTTCCTGTGTTAAAGAGAATCCTGAACGAATGCTTTGAGAATAAGGCTGACTTTCATTCACTCTTTCTGCTCTGCTGTGCTAGCACCCAATGATATGTAAATGTAATGCACTAAGGTATCCGTTTAATCTTATTTGTTAGAATAGTTCTCGCATCTAAAGTGGGTCTTCGTTTTCTTACAAGGGTAACCTAGCCAACACTTCACTCTGAAGTTTCAGAAACAAAGTTTGTTCTGGGATCTCTGTGGTTTCTCATTTAGAATCTATTTTGTATTTAGCCAAGTCTAAAGTTGCTGTCTATGCTTCCTTGGAAGCAAATTCCAATGAAACAGTAGAGCATATGCAAGAAGTAAATAGTTACAGGTAGGTATCTGAAGAAGTGTGCATGCACACGAAAGCTCATACCAATGACAAACTGAGTTGGTCTCTAAGGTGCTACTGGAAGGATTTTTTTTATTTTGTTTCAAGAAGTAAATGTGAGATATACACCAAGTAGAAAATATGCATCTGCTGTCAAGTGAAAAGCTCCCAGCATTCAATGTGCAGGCTTCTTTAGCCCTTTTATCATTGTTGTTAAAGCCATGCTTAAGCTGGGCAGCAGAAGCAAAACATGGACTAACCTTCCTTAGATAGAATTGCTCATATCTAGGCCAGGATCAGCTAAGCTGTGATCCTTCACATATTGCCGGACTTCCATCTTCCATCACTGCTGACCATTGGCTATGCTGCCTGTGACTGATGGGAGTTTGAGTCCAACAAGATCTGGAGGGCCACAAGAAGTTAGCCCCCCCCCCAACTATGCCATAGCCTAAAGCACAACAACCAACTCTCCTTCCTTCACCTTCTTGTCCTGTTGCGCAGCCAAATGAGGATGAGTAAGGAGATAATTAAAAACAATAAACATTCTACTGCTTCCTCTAAGAATAGAGCACATTTTTGCATTTCTCTGGAAAACTGAAAGATTACTTAGGAGGAAGTGTGCCTTTTGAGTAAACGCATCTGTAATCAGCAGGCTGGTTTTAAGCTAGGAACTGCTTACTATTTCAGTTTTTTCTGGCTGAGCTGACAGTGATGAGCAAGCAACAGTTGGACATCTTGTAATGATGCTACAAGCAACGATTCCTTGAACATTGCATTGAAATTAGATGTCAGATTCTATCTTTATTTTTTTTAAACTGGTGGCTTTTGAATTTTAAATACCACTAAGGCCTGATTACTGATTCTATTGTGGATCTTTAAGCCTCCGATTTCTGTGTCATTTTTGCATGTTGATACATCTTTCGTTTGCTTATGTGTGCCTTGTAAGCTTCTAGATCTGCAGATGCTCGGTTTGACTATAGAAAAATGCTACCTGTAGTATGTTCTCTGCTATGGTGATTCTGCTCATCTTTTGCTCATGCAGGCATGTTTTGGATAATGCAGCAGGAAGCATATGTACAATAGATTAAGAATAGCACTGAACCCTACTGCACAATTGAAGGAAAGGATTAAACTAATATGCATCAGCAAGCTTTTTAAAAAATATAATAAAATATTGGACAACACCGACAGCTTTTAAATTGGGAAGGGCTATGAATACACAGAAATCAAGTTTCAGACTCCAGTGCTATTCTCAGTGAGATGGGATCCCTGCTGAAATTCTAGCAAACATTAAATTGAAGTCAAGCGATGTGGTGTAACATTTTACCTAGAATGGCACATTCCCCACATTGCTAACAAACTTGCAATTAATAACATGCCTACTTTTTTCTTGTGTTTTATTTTTAAAAAACACTTCATTTGGAAACTAATAACATGCCTTCTTAGTGGTAAAAACAAGATAAATTTTTAATCTGTGGCAAATGCTTGTCTGTGGTTGAAATGTTTATTGAACTGTGATGCCAGTTGTAGGGAATATACAGCTGTATCTCTTAGAATCTCTCTCTCAAAGGGATTGAAGCACAAGCGTTTTACATGTACCTAACCTGTTCTCAGTGCTGCTAGTCCATAGTGCATGTGATGATGCTGTAGGGGAACCCCTGTAACGGTTCACAAAGCCACTGTTACATTTATTACATAACCACGTCTTTGGTGCCAGTCTATCTATGTTACGACTTGAGATTTTTACAACATTCCTGATCTGACCAGTGTGATGTGATGCTTTTGTTTTCTGATGCTGAGAAGATCAGGGGTCATTCTTGTTTACAAGGTTCTAAATGGCTCTCCCCCCCCCCTTTGCCAAGAGTTAACACACTGTTACACACCATCAGTGTGGAAACCCAATCTTTCTTTCCCTCTCCCTTTTCTTGTACAAAGCTTGTGTGTCTAATGCATCTGAATTACCAAGCCATAAACTCAACCATGGATGTTTTCCTTTCTCATCCCATCTGACATTTCTTTGTTGCCTGATATTTATAATCTGCGCTGTGGTTTGTACAGATGTGTTTTCCCAAGGGTTCAATGAAAGCTATCTCAGCAAGATAGTAACAGCTGGGCATGTGGCAACCTTTTGTAAATTTGGCGCATCTGCCACTCCCTTCTGTTTACTGCTTTTGGGAAGACAATTCCACTAAATAAAATTTTCAATCTAACACTGTGACTCTACAGACCTAACATAGCATCAAGGGAACAAAATACTGTAAAAAATGCTTTTTATGTTGTGTTTAAGTAACAAGGATATGACATTTCTGGGGTTTTGCTGTCAGTGTATTTAAGGCTTTCACGTTGGTTAATGTTTGCTTGAAATGTGAGTACACTCATCGGTTGTGAATTATTGTACATGAATTTTGTATCTGAGACCCACTCAAATTATATGTACTACCAATATACAATAAACATATTTGCTTAAAAGTGTGCCTTTCAGCCTTCAGGAATAGGTGGGCTACACATTTAAATGAATGAAACTCAAGCATTACTGTTTATCATTATAATTCTCAACCACATTGATGAATAATGTTATTTTCAATCATCTTTCAGAGCAGGAAGGCCCTTTTACACAGCCACTCTTTCCTGTTTTCAGTTTTCATGAAAATCTCATATTTTCTTTCTTTAAAGTTAGAATGTAATAAGAGCCCTGCTGAATCAAACTCAAAGCCCACATATAGTCTACAGCAGTGATTCTCAACCAGTGTGCCTCCAGATGTTTTGGGACTACAACTCCCATCATCCCTAGCTAGCAAGACCAGTGGTCAGGAATGATGGGAGTTGTAGTCCCAAAACATCTGGAGGCACACTGGTTGAGAAACACTGGTCTACAGTACTAGCATTCTCAGTGGCTAACAAGATTCCTATGGAACATCCATAAACAGGACATATGAACTGAAACTCTTTCCTCCTGTTCCCCAGAAACTGGTTTTGGGGGGCTACTACCAATATTTAGTAATTCTGGCTATTGGAAAATCAAGGCAGTTAATTTTTGTGAAAATTGTTTTTTTAAAGCCTTGGATTAGAGACCGAAGAACCCACCTGCATTAGCAGGTACTGTACACTGTGCCGTTTTTTCCTTCCTGTGTTGTAATACACTGGTCAACGACAGCAGATACAGTATCTTAAATTTGGTTCTAGAAATGAAAATAGCTTGGAAATTTCTACCGAGAAGTGGGCTAAACATGAAACTATATCAGGGAAGCAATCAAAAAGGTTTTTGGGGGGTGGGGTGGGGAATCAACAACTCCCCACCCACGACCAGCAGAAATGTTTTTTTCTTCTTGCGTGGCCGTCTTGGGACCAGAATCAGTCCGTTCTCTCTCCAGGCACAGTTTTGGGATGGGTTCACATCACAGCCTTGACTATCGGCCCTGCCGGCTGGGGCTGATGGGCGTTGGAACTGAGCAACATTTGGAGGGCCCAATGTTTCTGCCACCCCGGGGTAGACAACAGTCGGCAACTCACGTGCCCCAGTTTCCCAGGACATCGCGAATTCACAGATCCGGAAATGTCCCGCTTTCGTTTAGCTGGCGAGGAGACGGAGAGCCGCCGCCACTTTCCAAAGTGCGCGGGCAAATGCCGTTGCCCCGCCCTGCCTAGCGCATCGGAAGGGTTCCGATGCTGCAGCTTCCGTGAGCGGGGTGGGTGGGGGAAACCTTTCAGCAAAGGGGGCCGGGCTCGAAGCTGCGCTCTTGGCCAGCGATGAGCAGCGCCCCGTTGCGGGCGGAGTCCGGCGCGCTCAGCTCCATGCCGTTCATGTGTACCATCCTGCTGTGGGGAGGCGGGGAGCGGGAGGGTCTCGGAGGGGCTGCCTTGGCTGGGGGGCGGGCGACGAGGAAGGAGGGCGGCCGAGGCGGAGACTGCTGCACTGGAGCAGGGGAGGGAGATGGTGGTGCGGGGAGCAAGCGGGGCTGAAGTGCCACTGCATCCCGGCGGTGCGCCCTTGCCCGGCAGCAGGAAGGGAGGAAAGAGCCGAGCGGGGGGGGGGACTGCGTCCACGCCCCCTTCTTCACCTGCTGCTTCCCAGCGGCCAGATCTAGCCGTGGGATCCATCCAGCCGAGGGTGGCAAGCGGCTTTGCGTGGAAGCAACGCTTTGCAGGAGGGGCGTCTCCAAAGGAGGGGCCGATTGTGACATAATAAGGCACCATAATGATGCTACGTGGAAACAGGCTTCCAGCACAATGGCAGCGCTACCTAGCGGGGCTTTGAAGTGACAGTAAAACATCAAGATTCAGTACAGTACTGTCTCCCGAAGCAGACGGATTCCAACACCAACTTTTGGAATAATATTTAGCAGCTTTGCAGAGAGACTGGGTCTTAAAAAGGTTATGTATGTTAGAAAGGCAGTAATTCATCGATGATCAGAACCCTCAGAATTTGAGAGTGGGAAGTAAAAAAAATTATAATTTGGCATAATATTGGGATTAATTGATATGCATTTTTATAATTTGGAATAATTAATATGATATGATTGGATTGTAAGTGAAAAATTTTTAAAAAAATTATTTTAAATAAATAAATAAATAAAAAGGTTATGTATGGATTGGACCCTGGCTGGGACCTTCTGCCTGTGTAACTTCCCCTGAGCCCTTAGATGGCGGGACCTCTGCCCCAGCCCTTCTTGACAGGCGGGAGAGCTTGAAACTTGGGGGCTGATTTGGAAGGGATGTTAACTCATGAGAGAAAGAGAGAGAGTTACCCCTGTTACATCATATGTTAGACTTGGGGTGGGGAGGGAGGTGGTTTTCTTTTTTTGTACAGATCAGCACTTTTAAAAAAGTATTAACTGGATTACAATTTTTTTTAAAAGCTATTGAGTATGGCAAAGTGTAATACTGATTACATTTCTCTTTTATTTAATTAGTTGTACTGTATATTGTAAATAGACATAAAATAATCAAAACATTAATAAAATCAGCAGTTAAAATATACATATTTAAGAAACACATACAGTATTGAATACATTGAGGCTTGCATTGCAGGGGGCTGGACTAGATGGCACTCTGAGTCTCTTCCAACCAAAATGGAAAACTGTACAGGCTCCGTGTATTTGAATAAAGAGCAAAGCTTGATGGCGGAACACCTGCTTTGCATGCAGAAAGTCCCACGTTTGATCCATGGCACCGTATTGGTCTCCTTTTTGTGCTGCTTTAACATTTGCCACAAACACTTCCTATGCTGCTGTGTTCACATGCACTAAATATCTATGCTGGAGCCACCATCCCATTCATAAGATCAATGATCTATATCTTGCTTGAACTCCAAGGAGCTCAGGAGGGCATCTATAGCTTCCACCTGCCCTGTTATCCTTCCAACAATTCTGTGAAGGAGGTTCGTCTGAGAGTGGGTTAGTGACCCAAGATCTCTTAGTGACCACTACTGTATGGCTGAGTGGGGATTTGGTTTCTGGTCTCCCTGCTTGCTGCAGAACTGTAGCTTTTGTGCATTTCAGGGGGTTGGACTAGATGACCCCTAGGGCCCCTTCCAACCATTGCATAAACTCTGGTGTCTTTAATTAACCCCCTTTGAGGTTGCAGATGTTTGTGTTAGTCTTTTGAAGTGCTAACACAAGGCTTTGACCACGAGGGTGCTGCAACAGACTCGAGCCAGTTAGACTGATAGGGAGTGGCTAGTCCAAGGTTACCCAGTGCGTCTCATGGCTGAGCAGGAAATTGAGTCCTGCTCTCCCAGGTCCAAGCCCAGCACTCTAAACCACATGGACTCCTGGAATCTTGGCATGGTGGCCGTGTGTTCCATGTCACCAAGCAACGGAGGCTGTGACTGTTTGAACTGAGGTTCTGGCATCCTCAGCATGGAGAGGTTGGCAGAGGTTTGCTGTAGTGACTCTTGCTTATTTGGATCAGAATTTGGCGTCTGAAAGACGACTGGAGGTAGGTGAAAGTTGGCATTTCCAGGGGGCTTAGCTTTAGGACGTAGAATAATGGTATCAAAGGTCAAAGGAAACTTTTTGGGCGAATATTTTAGAAGGGAAGAATGAATGCTGTAACGGAAAAATTAGTCATCTACGGTATATTGTAGTTGGTTGAATTTTATTTTAAATAGCATTCTATATGCTGTTTGGCATTAAAGAAATATTATGCAAATATGGGAAAAGGTTAATTGATATTTCTACATAATGGATACTAACTTTGTACTGTTGTTTGAAAGGGAAAGGGAAAAACATTTCGTATAAGCCTCTCTGAGAGCCTTTTTGGCTGAAAAGAAGAGTACAAATGCAATGAAAGAATGAATGAGTTCTTCCTGTGGGCATCGCTGACCTTCATCTTTGTTTCAGGTCACCTTCCTTCCTGCGGAGCAGCTCTTGGAGGCCAAGTGCTTCCTAGCCAGTGACCTTGCTGTTGAGAGCACCTTTGAGCCTTTGGACATCTCCCACTTCCTGTAAGAGTTCAGTGTCAAAGCAGTGAGGTAGGATGCTGCCAGGGTAGGAGAGAAGAATCTCCGCCTTGAAGTAGGGGAGTCCACCTCATGCCATTGGGTGGCCATGACATGTTTGTTAAGAGGGGCCTCACAATGTCAGAACAAGAATCTCAGCCAAGGGTCCTGAGACAGCCCCACTTCCTGATACCATCTGAGTGACCCTCTCCTTCATCTCTGACAGGTGGAGGTGCTGCTGGAGGCCTTCCATAAGATCACGCTGAGGTCTACAACGGAGGGCAGAGAAGTGGCCGTCTTAGCTTATCATCACCTGGAGAAAGTGATTGAATACCTCCTCCAATTTCCTTTCATATACGGGGCGCTCAAGCTTCTACCAGCCAAAGAGAGATGTTGGGAATCTGCAGGGCTTGCTCAGAAAGTAACTCTCTCCCCAAGGAGGGAGGCCAGGCAGCTGGAGAACTTGGTCCCCACAGTGTCAGCAGCCAGTCTCCAAATCTCTTCCTCCCTCTGGATTCCCAGCTGATTTGCAGCCTCATGGTAACAGACAGAGGATCTGGAGGGCTTGCGTTGTGGTACCATAGCCAAGATTAGGTCCTTTTAACAGGAAGAGCAACACAGCGGAAGCCGAGAAGGCAGGGGCAGCAAGGGGTGAAATTGGTGCAGGTTTCCCCTCTCTTTTTGCCATCTGCAGAGATGCAGCAGCACAGAGGGGCTGATCCAGATCACTGAGGGATCCTTCTGGAGTGCAGGAGACCAGGAAAGACCAAGCCATTTCCTCTCTCTGTGGCATGGCAGCAAGCAGTAGAGTTCCTGATGGAGCCCGACCACCTGTGGAGGGGTCAGGTTTTGAGGCAAAGCGCCTTTCTGGCCCCCACACCACTGCCCAGAGAACCAAATGGTCCCCTCCGTGCAATAATGTGCCACCCCTGAGCCAAATGATCTAACTGTTGCTGTGCCTGCAAGAGAATATGGCAGGAGGTTTTGGCTTATATGTGCCAAATAAGGAACTCCATCTGATGGCAGAGCAATTGCATCAGAGCCCCTTAGAAGAGTTTGCCACTGCTGTGGTAAGGACGAATCCCCTGCTTTCTGGCTTCCCCCCAGGGTAAATATCAAGGGGTTCCTGTGTTCTGCAGAAAAGCAGGGAAAGTGACTTGCACCTCTCTCTCTTCCAGCAACACCTGACCAGTCAGTTGCACGCCATCCTCAGGATGGATGAATACAAGGTACCTGTGCTTTCTACAGCTGCTGATAGCTGTCAACTTCCTGCATGCCCAGGAATTCCTCAAGTGAATAGTGCATTGCAAAGGGACAAATGGAGTCATTTTTCCTTCGGCCTCTGGGGTTTCCCGGTCCAGCTTGGTTTTTCAAGGGAGACTATCCTTCAGATGGCTACTAGGGAGAAAAGATGAGGAAGGAATTCGATTCTGTTTGCATGTCAAGGCAGATCTGCATAATTCATAGTTTCTGGAAATATCAACTTCTGGGGGAGCCTTGTAAATGTGGTTTTCCAGTTTGGTTCTTGGTGTTTTGGCCATTGTTGGACACAATGGTGTCTGGCAGGTCGTGTGTGGTGAAGACCCACCACAGGGCCCGGGTGACAACCCTGGAGGTCATTGTTGAGACTGGCATCACCTTGAACCACTTTGAGAAAGAGTCCACAATGATCAGGAACGTCTGACCTTGGAATGAGCCAGCAAAATCAATGTGGAGACTTGACCACGGTGTGGGTGTCATTTCCCACTGTTGACTCGGCGCCTTGGGCATGGCCGATCAGGACTCTTGGCAGGTCTGGCAATCCTGGACCCACTCTTCTACTGCTGCATCAATGCCTGACCACCAGACGTAGCTCCTGGCCAAAGCTTTCATACAGACAATGCCTGGATGACTCACATGGAAAGCCTCCAGCACTCTGGTCTGCAGCTTAGCAGGGATCATGACCCAGTTTCCCTTTTGGACTGACAGTTCATGTTGCTGGGGACGAATGGGGACAACTGCACCAAGGCAACTCGCTGGCCACCCCTTTCATACCCAGCTGAAGATGCGGGAGATGGTACAATCCTTTGCCAAGTGCGTGGCAACATCTGTGGCATGGAGCATTGGCTGGAGCAGAGTCTCCAGTAGCATCACACCATGGGCTTGGGATGGGACGGTGTCAGTGTCTGCCAATGACAGGCGGCTTAGGGCATCTGTGTGGCCCAGTTTCCTACCAGGATGGTGGTGCAGCACGTAGTCATATGCGTTGAGAAAGATGGACCACCTTAGCATCCTGGATCTGGGCCGTCTGCTGATCAGGAGTGAAAAGGCCCAGCAAAGGTTTTTAGTCAGTCACGATCGTGAAGTGGCGGCCGTAGATGTAGTCATGGAACTTCTTCACTCCTGCCATTATAGCCAGGGCCTCCTTGTCAATCTGGGCATAATTGCGTTCCATAGATGACAAGGTCCTGGAGTAGAATGCAATAGGGGTCTTCTGCCCATCCAGCAACTGGTGGCTGAGGACCATGCCGATTCCATACGGGGAAGCATCAGGGGCAAACACAACGGGCTTGGTCTCATCAAAATGGTAAGGACGCTGTCAGATGAGAGCAGGTGTTTGACAGCATTGAAAGCAGCATCCTGAGCATGGCCCCAGTTCCAAGGGGCTTTCTTGTCCAATAGGCAGTGCAGGGCTCTGCTATTGCTGCCTTGTGGGGAAGAAAGGAGTGGTAGTAGTTTAGCAGGCCCAGGAAGGACTGCAGCTCTTGTTTCGGGGGGGGGGCAGCACTTTGGATGGCCTTGACCTTTGCCAGTGTGGGGTGGATGCCATCAGCATCAATCAGGAATCCAAGGAACTTGACTTTGGGCACCCCCAGCTGGCATTTTTCTTTCTTCACCTTAAGGCTGGCGTCTTGGAAACGGCGCAGGACTTCTCGAAGATGGGCCGCAAGTTCTGCCTTGGACTCCCCTGCGATGAGGACGGCATTAAAATAAGGAATGACGCCCAGGAGGTCTTTCAGGACATATTCCATGAGGTTTTGGAAGAGGTCTGGGGCCACACTGACACCAAACTGTAGTCTCTTGACGCGGAAAGCCCCGCGGTGGGTCACGATTGTCTGTGCCTCAGAGGTAGCCTCAACGACCAGGAGTCGTTGGTATGCCTGGGCCAAATCGAGCTTTGCAAAGACTTTTCCGCCGGCCAGCGATGCAAGGAGATGACACAACTGGAACAGGATACACATGGTGCTGCAGAGCCTTGCTGAGGGTGCACTTGTAATCAGCACAGATCCTCACATCCCCGTTTGCCTTAAGGGGAGTGACAATTGGGGTCTCCCATTGAACATGCAGGACTGGGTCAAGACCCCTTGTTCGATGAGGTGATCTAGCTCTGCATCGATCTTGGGTTTCAGGGCAAATGGCAGTCGCTGAAGTTCTGCCACAAAGCCACAACAAAGGCAGCAATGGATTCACCTGGTCTTATTTGTAGAAGGCATGCCGGCAGGCAATCTCTGATGACTGGAGAGCGAAGTGGGTCCTCAGATTCAGCGTTATTGCATCGAATGTTGTGTCACTCAGTTTGGCTGGGTCCACCGGAGCCTGGGCAATCTTGAACGTAGCAGGCCCACACACACTGAACAGTGTAGCCCGCTTCAGTTTGGAGTCAGTCACGTTATTGGTTGCAAGGAAGAACCCAAGCTGAGTGGCATCGGAGTCTCATTCCCCTGGAACCGTGGTGTCAAATTCCTTGATGTGGTCCTGGGTGGCCATGACATCTGCTCTGTGTGATCTGCCTTGTGGCTGCAGTCAGTTATTTCAGCTCAGCTGAGGCGACAGTTTTCCAGCAGTGGTTTCAGCTTGTGGAAGCTAGCCAGGGCTGCATACCTAGCCTTACATCCCACCTTTGTGACCAGTCAAGTGGCCTCCACTTTGTACTCCACCCGGCAGCTAAGCATCTGGTAAGGTCACTTTGTTTGCAGCTTTGCATAGGGTTATCCCATTTCATCTTCCCAACAATTCAGTAGATGTTAGTTATGTATGCCTAGCTGGGGCAGCCGGTGTCGCCAATGCCTGCCTGCCCAGGTTCCTGGTCCTTGCAGGACTCTCTGCAGTCCTCTTGAGTGGGGGGGAGCAGGCAACCCCCCAGCAGCAGTTTGGTTCCATTTCTCCGTTTTAAAAAGCCTCCTTGACCTCACTAATTCATTCACCAACAGCGGTGATCATTTCTGGGGCAACAAGAGGGTCCAACATTACTGATATTCAGTACCCTTCTAACAGAACCTCCTTTCTGTCTTTCCTGCATGAAACGATGAATCCATGCTGGAATATGGTGGCCTATTGACTGGAGCCTGGGAGGAGGCCTCTGGAAACAAGAAGACCCACACAAGAATGTCATCTGCCGGGAAAGGAGGCTCAGCAAAGACGCCGTCCACACCCTTATGGTGACTTTGGGGATTTTTCCAGAGTATTTAAAGAGTTATTACAGCAGGGTGAAAACGCAAGCAAGACTTGAAATATGAGCAACAGCTTCCTCAACCGTGTTCTACAGAAGAACTTATATAGTTTAGGGACCTTTTTAATGTCTTACATTTGAATGTTTTTTTTTAATCTTTTGTTGGACGCTGCCCAGAGTGGCTGGGGAAACCCAGCCAGCTGGGAGGGGTATAAATAAATTATTGTGGTGGTGGTGGTGGTGGTGGTGTTTGGGCAAGACTGAAAAATGTCCTAGAAAGAAAGTCCTTATGATCCCCCATTGTAGCAAGGCCAGTCAAGAAATGAAATGTGAACAAGAACTGGGGCACATATAAGGAACTCCTTGATCTTAGAGAAGGTACTATCAGGCTTAAAAAAGAGAGGAGGTTAAAATTGAATAGTATGGGTGAAATATGCTGCATTCAAGGGTAAATAACACTTTATCAATTTATGTAAGAATGTAAGAGAGTATATTATATTTCATTTTTAAATATTGTTTTCTTTCTTTTTTATATGCATCATTGTTCTCCCCCCCCTCACTCCCACCTTTTCCCTTGGTATCACTTTATTTCTTTATAATTGGAATTCGTTCATCAATTTTTTTATTAAAAAAAGAGTAAATATATAAACCATGGAAGGGGAGGATGGGAAGCAAATGCATAAAGTAACTTACAGTTTATGTTACCATTTGTTAATTTTTTTTGTAAAAAATAATAATCAATAAATAAGATTTTTTTAAAAAATAAATACTGTAAAAGAAAAATAGATGCTTGGTTGAGAACTCTTCCTTGAGACTCCTCCCCAGCACATTGACTCTAACCTAGTCCTGGGGATTTGCCAAATGTTTCTTCCTCTTAGCATGTTTCTCCCTTTCGTCCTGAGTTTGAGCATCTTCAAAGTCTATGGCACCTTTGGTAAAGGCTGTTCTCCAATTGGAGCACTCGCAGGCCAGTGTTTCTCACTTGTTGGTGTTTATAAGACTTTTTTTTAGATTTGCCTTGAGAGAGTCTTTAAACCTATTTTGTTGACCACCAGTATTACACTTTCCATTTTAAAGTTCGGAATAGAATAGTTGCTTTGGAAGACAATAATCAGGCATCCACACAACATGACTATTCCAACGAAGTTGATGCTGAAGAATCATTGCTTCGGCACTGGTGATCTTTGTTTCATCAATTCGCCTGTCTTCCCAAGTGAGATGTAAAATTTTTCAGAGACACCGTTGATGGAATCTTTCAAGGAGTTGGAGATGGCATTTATAAGTGGTCCATGTTTCACAAGCATACAGTAAGGTTGGTAGTACAACAGCTTTATAAACAAGCATTTTTGTCTCCCTGCAAATGTCCCGGTCCTCAAACTCTCTGCACTTCAATCAAGAGAAGTTGGAAGCTTTCCAAGTTGGTGGCCATCACTGCCTCCTGTGGCAGTGAGTTCCACAGTTTTAACTATGTGCTGCATGAAGAAGAGTTCTGGTGTTACGAGAGAAATGTTTTGTTATTTATTTTATTTTATTTTATTTATATTCCACTGTATCCCCGGAGATTTCAGGGCAGCTCACAGAATAAAACTAGAACACAAAATCACAAAATATATAATTATCCATCTGCAAGGATCTTCTGATGAGCAATTGTAACAAGTACTGTATAGCTATGGATCTTTGCCAAGGGTTTCGTTAGAAACACCCCTTCGTTTTTTTTTTTTTAAAGCAGGCAAATTGACTCTGCCACTGAATAGAAGATTAATATGTAAGGCAAAACATCCCATGAACCAGCACAAAAGAGGCAGTTTTATTGATTTTAGAAATATTGGAGGTGGTGGTGGGAGAGGGGAGGGAGACATGAGACTTTTGCAACTGCTGATCTATAAGAAGCAGCTCAGCCAGCAAAAGGAGCTGGAAATCAAGTTGATGAGTGCCTGAGATCCTGATGAGGTTGCTAAAACCCAGCTCTGGAGCTTGGATTTTTGCAGCTGAGCAGCTGAAAGCAGATGCATAAAGCATCAGATTATAAAACACATCCTGTTCATCTGAAATGTGGACAATTAAGAGCACCTTTGACTGAAGAAAATATCCTTTATAAAAAATACATATATTTAGTCTCACTAAAGAGGACATCTCTATTTTCATTGGAGAAATGTTGGAGGGTATGCAATAAATTAGATGGGCATCTGACTTGGTATAAGGCAGCCTACTGTGTCACTGGAAGGACAGATCGTGCTCACTGGAAGGACAGATCGTGAAGCTGAGGCTCCAATACTTTGGCCACCTCATGAGAAGAGAAGAATCCTTGGAAAAGACCTTGATGTTGGGAAAGATGGAGGGCACAAGGAGAAGGGGACGACAGAGGACGAGATGGTTGGACAGTGTTCTCGAAGCTACGAACATGAGTTTGACCGAACTGCGGGAGGCAGTGGAAGACAGGAGTGCCTGGCGTGCTCTGGTCCATGGGGTCACGAAGAGTCGGACACGACTAAACGACTAAACAACAACAACTGTGTTACTATGCAATGTATATAAATATGGGTTTTCTTAAAGAACTCGTTTGTTAGGGGTGCTGAGAATGATAGCTCTGTGATGGGTAAACCACAGTTCCCAGGATTGCAGGGTGGGGGGAGCTATGTGATTTAAATCTATGGTGTAATGCCCTCAGCAGTGAATTTTATATTTAGAAATGGGGAAGACACCTAGCGTTACATGGGAAAGGTATTGAGGTGTGAGGGATAATCAACCTGGAGCCCTCTCCAGATGTTGCATGTAATCCTTGGGGATTATGGGAGTTGGGACCCCAGCGACAGCAGCTGGAGAGCCACAGATTGACTACCCCTTTTGGGGGATTCGCTCCAAATTTATTTTATTTATCTGGAGTGTTTATAACCTGATGCTCATTGAATATTTCGAATCCAAGTTGGGAACGACAAAATTGACATACCGGTATACAGGTGAGAGAGATAACCATATAAAAATTTATTAGCCCTTTCACAAAAACAAATCAGCACTTTCCTCACAAAGCAGAGCAGCAATAAAAAAAGTCACAGTTTGCTTTTGCAGAGACTTGATGCGAGTTTACTTAAGTGTAGACAGCTACCCCTTTATTAAAAAGAAAAATCATTTTTTATATAACAGGTAACAGCAAAGAAGAAAATGGTGTTTCTTTCATTTTCTGTGCAGGCTGCGTACACGCCTCCCAGTTTAATCACCTTTATTGGGAACAGTAGTTTGCTAAGGGTGCTATTGGAATTGTAGGTTTGTGAGGGCAAACCACAGTTCCCAGAATACTTTGCGGGGTGAGCGTTGAGCGTGTGCTTTAAATGCATTGTGAGCGTACTCACGCAGTCCTTTGACAGCCTGCCTCCCGCTCTGTCCCGCCTCCTCGAACGTCGTCCTGAGACGAAAGTGGGAGGGGCGCAACGTGTGACGCAAGTACTGGCTCCATTTTTTCTTATCCGCCCTTTTTCAGTCACGAGAGGGCCTCTTCTTTAGCCACGCCTCTGACGTGAAGTTGGTCACGCCCTCCAACCTTATATCGTCTCCTTCGCTACACACACACACACACACACACACACACACACACAGAGAAATAAACAAACAGCACCTCTCTCTGCGCATGCGTCCCTATTCCCTTTCTGCCACGTCACTTCCGCCAGCCGGTGGTGACCGTGTTTCCGGGTCCGGCTGAGTGGTTGAGGCGTCGGTTCTGTCAGGAACCAGCCGGTGAGTTAAGAGAAAGGGTTTTATGTTTCTTGGAGTTTAAAGGGTGCGTGAAATGTCAGTGTATTGCGGCCGTTGGGGTGGGTTTTTGTTTTGTTTTCTGCTGGGTGGTAGTAGTGCTGGAAAGAAAGGTGAGGCGGTAAATACGGTAAATTAGGAATGTTTGGCGCGGCTATTAAGAGCCTTCTTCTTCCCCACTCATTTACCATATTTATTGCCTATAAAAGGACCAAACAAAAGATGCGAGAAAGTATTCGGGTTCCCCAACGCTGTTCTTCAGGCGGCATGCAAAAGGGTGCGAGGAGGGAAGAGGGGAAGAATCAAGCATGGCTATTCTTTATTTTTTTATGAATAATTCTTACATTTATGTGTCACTTTTTCCTCACAGCAGCTCAGGCTAGGCTGAGAGATAGTGATTGACCCAGGGTAACCCAGTGAGCTTTAATGGCTTTAACAGAGATGTGAACCTGGGTCTTGCCACTCTTAACCACTACAGCACATTGACTTTCACAGTAATGGGGGGGGGATACCTAATTCTCTTTCCCCCTCTTTCCAAGCCTTTCCCCACTAAAGCCTGATTTTGTACAATAAGTCTGAAGAAGACTTCTACGTAGCTCAAAACCACGCCACTGTTTTGCAGCATTTTAGTTGACCCAAATAAAGGTATGACTCCAGTGTCTTTTTGTTTCCCTTTTTTATGTTGTGACTTTTGTATCATCATTGTTAGTGTTAACATTGACTCCTTCTTGATGGGGCTTAATTTACAAACAGGGTATTGGTAACGTGTGTGTGTATTTGTGTAATTTCCCCTGAAAAGAATAAATCCAGATTTAATTATGGGGGGAGTGATGGGATACACACTAGCATTTCGATGCTAGCAACATTGTTTGGGCACTGCAGAAAAAGGAAAACACCTGGCATGCCTCAGAAGCTCTGACCCAGTAATAAAGCTATATTTGGAATCACCTACTTGGTGTTTTTTTGTTGTACTTTATTCAAGAGCAGGGACATCCAAGTTGTTCCATGTCTTCATATTTTGCTCACACAACAAAGTTTTGTGTTGGGTTAGACTAAACAAATCACAGCTGGTGCAAAGGTTATCCATTGAGGTTCATGACCAAGTGGGAATTTCAGACAAGATCTTTCCTAGCTGAAACATCCATACCATAATGCCCTTTGCTATCCTAAATGTACTTATAGCATAAGAAGAGCCTTTTAGGGTCAGACCCCAAAAGACCCATCTAGTTCAGCATTCTGTTTTCATAGTGGCCAGCTAGATGCCTATTATGGGAAACTTGCTAGCAAGACCTGAGAGTACTTGCTAGTGAGTAAGCCCCCTGGAATACAGGTGGGGCCGGATTGCAGTGTCTATCTGGTTGCACTGAACATGGGTATTATAG
The DNA here is from genome assembly GCF_965207765.1 of Zootoca vivipara. Classification (NCBI taxonomy): domain Eukaryota; kingdom Metazoa; phylum Chordata; class Lepidosauria; order Squamata; family Lacertidae; genus Zootoca; species Zootoca vivipara. The sequence continues at coordinate 38,145,960 of NC_142585.1, forward strand.
TAGCAATGTAAACAATGAGGGGTTTGGTATTCAAAGGTAAAATGGTTAAAGATAATGTTATGCAAATTTTGGAAGGCAAGAATCAAATTCATTTAAGATGCTTGAAGCAGCTTCAAATGTGTGTATTGACTTGTATCCTTATGTTGGGCTGCTTGCTCACTGCTTCATGAGATGGTTGGTTTTATTTTTAAGCTTTTCTCTTCTTGCTGTCTTCTACCCAAAGGGCCCCAAAATAACCAGTGGTAGTTTAAGGACAGTGAATAAGGCAGAGAAGCAGCCTTTGCCAATCTGGTGCCCTCCAGTTGTTTTGGACTGCAATTCCTGTACAACATGGCTGTGCTGGTGTGGTCTGAAGGAGTTGTGGTCCAGCACATCTGGATAGCACCAGGTTGGCAAAACAGTAGTTGCGATAAAGTATGGAGTAGAGCAGCACACCAGTACCAAACCAGGTTTTTAAAAGCCAGTTTAAAGGTTTGTTTTAAAGAAACCTAAAAGTCTCCACCTGACACTGAAAGGACGTTTAATTGCTACAGCTGAAAAGGCCTTTTTGGGTCACAGCCCAGCTCACTTCTAACAAGTAGAATCCAAAGAAGGTCTTAAGTGTCTGGGCAGGTCCATATATAGGAAAAAATAATCATTAAGGTAGCTGTGTTAGAATTTTAAACTAATACCAGCACACTGAGTTGTGTCAGAAAGATTGTCAAAAGATGTTTCATATGCCCAGTCCCAGACAGCAGTCTTTTCTGTAGGATATATAAGACAGAATATAAGACAGAATATAAGAATATAAGACAGAATATAAGACAGAAGCGCAACTCATTGTAGCTGCTTCTAAGGGGGTTTGCTTCTACTGCAATAAGCAACTGATAAGGGGTAAATACAGTAATAATTAGGGACCCAGGTGGTGCTGTGGGTTAAACCACAGAGTCTAGGGCTTGCTGATCAGAAGATCGGTGGTTCGAATCCCTGCAACGGGGTGAGCTCCCGTTACTCTGTCCCAGCTCCTGCCCACCTAAGCAGTTCGAAAGCACATCAAACTGCAAGTAGATAAATAGGGACCCCTCCGGCGTGAAGGTAAACAGCGTTTTCGTGCACTGCTCTGGTTCGCCAGAAGCAGCTTTGTCATGCTGGCCACATGACCCAGAAGCTGTCTGCGGACAAACGCCGGCTCCCTCGGCCTATAGAGCGAGATGAGCGCTGCAACCCCAGAGTCGGACACGACTGGACCTGATGGTCAGGGGCCCCTTTACCTTTACAATAATAATGACTGTGGTGCTTAGCACTAGGATCAGTGATAAGAGATCCCTTGTCTCCTGTCTTAGCACTTCGTGCGTACACTGGAGATAACAGATCTGTGTGCCTGCATATAGTGTGAGCATGGCTTGTTTTAAAATGATCCCACAAGCCAAATTTGACTTTTCCCCACCCCTTCAGTAACGGGTGATGGTGGGGAGTGCATTGTCATTACTGTAGTCTAATGTGAGTTGGTGGGAAATTGAATATAGCAAGAAATTCAAAGAGCATCATATCGGGGGCCAAATATGATCTCTTGGAGCCAGAATGTATAGAGTGCATCTGGCTATGTTCTCAACTATATGTAAATAACAGGCATGTGTAAGTTGAAAATGCTTTTCAAACATTAACTTAGAAATTGCATTAGAAAAGATAAAAAGTCAGACTCTATGCATAATTTATTAACATTGCCTGCCATTAGTCATTTGCTGCCACCATCCCACCAGTTTCTAGAACTAGAGAAGAGTGATGCCTGGTTGGCGATTGTGATTTCTGGGCACACAAACTGTGGCACCTCTTGCTAAGTGTTGGTTCAGAGTGGATCCTGTAAGTCATCCTTTTGGTGCAAGTTGAGGGTGTCATCATGAGGTTTGGTACCGAGAGGCAGAGTTAAATATGTGGGGAGGCTGAAGTTACTACCACAAATCAGCCTGCAATGTTCATGAAATACTTTCAAGGTCAGCATGTTGGACAGGTGGTGTCAGGTGTCCTATTGCTCCTGCAGGGCTGTCAGGAAATCCAGTGAATAATTCATGGTTGCTCAGGGAGATGGTGTTAGGTAGACAGAGAGGCCGAGCCAGGAGATGGTAATTCTCCTTCATGTGGCTTCAGTGAGACCTCTTCTTGGGTTCTTTTATCTTGTTTGGGGGCCTGCTTTGATGTTGCAACCTGTATTCTGCCTCCTGCATATGGCGCATGTCACTGGTAGGGTCCCTGTGACTTCCAACATACTTGAAGCCAACAAAATCAGAAGAGCCAAGTATTGGTATGGGCTGGAATTTCTAATGATGTTTTTAGTGATGTGTCTCATTCTGTCTTGATAACGTGAGCCACATCTTGTGGTTTAAATTTTACAGTCAACTTCAGAGCCTTATGAGTTTATTTTTATTGGGATACTTGTAAATATTGTAAAACATGACTCAGAAGCACATAATCTTTTGTATTAGTTTTAAGAAAAAGATGAAGGAACTGAAGACTTAAAAGGTCTGAAACCTGAGTGGATATGTGGTTCCCAGTGACAGTAGCTTCAAAAAGCATTAGTTACATTTTTTTAAAAAGATTTGACTAGTATTGTACGTATCTGTTCCAGTACTTTGGCTTGCATTGAGGTTGGGGTGGGTGGACAGATCAGAGTTGGAGAGCAATGTAGGTTTAGATTTCAAAGAGTTCAAAATTGTTCTAAGCATAGATTTTGATCTTGAACTAATTCTTGCAGATTGCCTAATGTGTGTTCACTCAACTGTATTGTCAGATTTGGTCATTACAAATGCCCCCTCCCCCTAATTTTGAAACAGCACTGGGCAATGAGCCCCTTGAGGGAGAGGAACTGATTGGATGGAAGATAAATCAGGCACAGACTGCTGTGTTCTTGTGCCTTGACTGTCTGAACTGCGGTGATCCTGCCTTTGAGGGCCTGCCTGGCTGTTGAAGATGTTTGCAAAACTAAAGAAGAAACTTGCGGAAGAGGCAGCTACTTCTCCACGGCCAGGAGGGGTTGCCAGAATGCCCAGATCGGTCAGCAAGGAGTCCATCACATCTGTAGGAGCAGATTCTGGGGATGACTTTGTAAGTGCCAAATGCTATCTAGTTTTTAAAGAGAACTATGTGTTGATTTGCTCAGTTTTATGTTGAAGTCTACAGAATACAAAAACAAACCTAAAAATGTTATGAATCTTTCTTTGGTGTGGTTTGGTCCTCTTGAATGTCGTAGTACCAATTCCTTTTGTCCAGGAGAAGAAATGGAGAAGAAAGTGCACCAGGTGGTAGCATTGATAGTGTGGGCTGAATCCAGCACCTCTTTACCATGCCAAATTTTCAATAAAGCAGTATGTCCACCTGTCAGTCCCCTGATGTAACTCTGACAAGTGTGTGATGTTGGCTGGTGAGCAGTGTGGAGTTCATTTCTGTGTTTGCAAGGGTATCAGGCAGCCAGTATGACAACTTCTATGCAACTTAGCATAAAAAGACAAAACTCACCAGCACCTCATGAAGATGGAGGAAGACCAATGCTGAGTTGAGAGGAATGAGCCTATCCAGCTAGTGTGATTGTCTAATAAAAGAAGAATTGAGAGCACCAATTTTGCTAGTGGAAGGGACAAAACATTGGCCGTGCTTTAAAAACTGTAGCATGATGTAAAAACTGCAGTGAAGTGCCATTCTCTCATCTCTTCCCCTGCTCCCTGTGGGCAGGCTCTTTTTTGTTGCTGTTGCTGAAATGGACAAGTGTGTTGGACTGTTCATTTCTGAATTTTTAAACGTGAGTATCCCAACTATATATCTCTTAATCCACCAAGCCCTCAGATGGAAGCAGCTCCAGGGAGGACCTCTCGTCTCAGCTCTTCCGGAGGAATGAACAAATCCGGAAGCTGGAAGTCAAGCTGTCTGGTAGGTGCCATGTTGGGGGTGAGGGGCTAGCCTGAGAACACAGGTGTTCCCTGCTGTATAGACAACATTCAGAAGTCATAACTGTTCAAAGTACTGTTCAAAGTACAGGGTGAACCAGAAGTGGCCCTCTAGGCCAGGTTATCCAGGCCTCTGGACTCTGTCCAGGCCATGCCTCTCAATGGCCTGCTCCACACTGTTGTTTAACATGGCCCAAATGTGTCATTGGATGTGATCATGCCTCTTGCTTGCATAAATAGAGGGTGGAAAGGGATTTATGTACCGTATGTGCAGAGACCCTCTGATATTTACATGGCCAAAAAGTAACCTGCTATAAAGAGTCACATCCATTGCTTTCCTCCACTTTTGCTTGTAGCACTGCCCACCACTGGCATGTCTCTCCCCACCTCACCCCCCAACAAAGGTTGCCTACAAAGCAATTAAGCCCTCAAGCTGAAAAATGTCCCTTATCCATTGCTAGAGTGAGCAGCACTCCCAGCCTGCCAAAATAAGCCCTTCCTGTTTTTAATTACACTTCTGTAGTCCACTGCTATAAGACTCCATTAATCCTTCCACTGTCTGCACTTGGATAGGCAGTCAAAAAATGACCATTGCTCTTCTAACATATGATGATAAAACTGCAGCCATTCTCTGAGCCAGAGGGGATGGTGTATGTGTGATTTTATAGAGCATCAAGGTCTGGGTTTACCCATACTCTGTGCAACAATACTAAGGGCTACCAAGAAAGGAATGGCCTGCTGGATCCACTCTGCTGGTCTTGGTAACTTGTCCTGCCCATTCAGCAATGTTTGATTCCCTATTCCTAGCAAAATTCAAACTGTTTCCTTCTGTCTGTACCTCTTCTTCATACTTCATGTGCAGGAGCAGTATTTTGTTTTGCCTGGTGTTGAGGTGTGGCCGTTTGCCTCACCTTCCTTAACAGAAATGATTTTCAAACAAAGGAAATCATTATTCCTCTTCACTCACCAGGTTTTTTTCCTCCCCTCCCTCCGGTTTCCCCCCTCCTGTCTGCCCATCTCTGGTCGGTGCTGCTGCCTCCTTCCCCCAAGATTACGCTGAACAGGTCCGAAACTTGCAGAAGATTAAGGAGAAGCTTGAGAACGCATTAGAGACCCATCAGGATTGTACGTACCCATCTTCTTTCCATTTCCCTTTAAAAAAGGAGCTTAGAAGCCTCAGGAAGTAAAACTGTTTTTTTGAACTCGAGCCAGCCAATAAAATTATTATTTGTGCTTGCTTGCAAATGAGAATGAAGGCACAGTTTGTAGGCCAGCATGGACTTTAGTCTGGCTGTTTGAAACAGGTTTATCTCACTAGCAAAATCCTGAGGGGAGGAGGCAGCGTGTGAGCCTGAATCTCATTCTTGAAATGGTAAGCTGTGGTTTGGCATACACTTGAGCAGGCCCCTCATTTGTGGGGAAGCAGATGAGGGGTGAGATTTGGGCCTAGGAGAGAGTCAGAACTTAATGTTATTCAGTATAGTGGCAGCCTGAAGTGTAGCTGGGACATTGAAAGAAGAGAAAGTGAAATGAGCAGAGAACTGTGAATGGTTCTTTATTCTGAGAAGTGCAATACATAGCAAAACATAGGCATCTCTCGTACAAAGCTCTCAGCTGCTATCTGTGGCTTCTGAAGTATCTATTCAAGGTTCAGAGGGTTTTGAATAAGCAGGGGGAACAACCGCCCCAAACCCTAGCTTGTGTCCTATCGAAGAGTTACCTCATTCTGTGGAGTAATGTTCTGCTGATGGGGCAGTACTAAAGGGCAGTGCTGGAACATATGCTTTCCATATAGAAGTTCCATATAGAAATTTCCCCCCACCCCTGCCCCAAAAATCTCCAGTTAAAACAATTTCAGGCAGTAGAGGGACTGCCCCACTAACCTCAGTCTACCCACAGCCAATACCTGGCTGCCTGTTTTCTGACTCACAACAGTCCAGGGGATGGCACTGCCTGTCAGATGCTTGCTGCTCCTTAATCTCAGTGTTGCCCTTGTAGAACTCTGCAGGGAGGGGGAAGAGGACAAAAGTAGAATTGGTTAGCTCCACCTGTCACTGGCTGTGCCTCCACCTACCATTGGACTCCCTGCCTTCTGCCCTACCAACCTCATTGGGCACCAGCCACTACTGATTTCAGGTAGCAGTCATTGGCAAGTAGCACTTTGCTGAGGGACTTGGGGACCTACTGCCAGTCAGAGCAGGCAGCATTGGAGTAACCTTGACTCACTGTTAGGCAGTAACTTGCACTCCTAAGATGGAATGAGTCTGGGCCTTGGGCACAGCAGCACCCAGGTGTTTCTCCGGCTCATGTGTTGTCACCCGCAGCCTTTGTGAAGAAGCTCCAAGAGCAGAATGAGGCTCATCAAGCCAGCACGGCCAAGATGGCAGAAGGCACGGTCTTGGCTCTGGAGAAGAAGGACCAGGTCAGTCAGGCTTATGAAGCCTTTGTTGCCATGTTTCCAAAAGTTCTGAGATGGGTGAGGAGAGGCACAAGCCTTCCTGGACAGCCCCACTCTGTCAGGTCCTCAGTTTTTTCAGGCTTAGCATGGTCATTGCAGGGAATGATGGGGTTTGTAGTCCCAACAAACATGGAGGGGGCACTTTCCCCTCTCATTCCTACCCTCCCATAAATAGTCTCTCAAGATTGTTATTATTTGTTGAATTTATTAGTAACTTTTTTTGCCCTGGCAACTCAAAGCCACTTACAATTACAGTGGTACCTCGGTTTTTGAGTGTCTCAGAAGCCAAATGTTTTGGTTTTTGAAAGCCGAAAACTTGGAAGTAATTGCTTCCATTTTCGAACATGCCTTGGAAGTCGAATGGATTCTGCTGCATGTTTTTCAATTTTCTCCATTTAACTTGCAGCCAGCCCTTTGCTGGCTTTCAAACATTTCGGAACTCGAACGATCTTCCGGACTGTTTTTGTCTGGTGCCTAAAGATATGTGCCAGGTGAGCCTCCCTGTGGGGAGAGCTTTCCACAAGCGAGGAGCCTTCACTGAAGATGGATTGATTGTATTTCTGTGCTGCTTTTCATTCAAATGAATCCCAAAGTGACTTACAAACAATAAATAACAGTAACATAATATAACACAGTAAAACATTACAAACACAGCATAAATCATATAAAATAATAAACAGCCATGCTCCTTCTCTCTGAGACTGTCCCTTTAAGGAAGGGAGCCTCTCTGTGATGCAATAACAGCACCAGTTGCTGTTGCTCCTTTGAACTGTGCAGGACAGATGGTGTAGGCTCTGAACTTTTCTGCTCCCTGGTTTGTTGCCAGCTTCTCCCTCATTATAGCCCCTCTGGCATGCAAATGTTGACCTGTCCTTTTCTTCCTTCCCAGGAATGGAGGGAGAAGCTGTCGCACCTTGAAAAGGCAAGTAGCTTACTTAGAGCTGCGCCCTGATATGTGCAAACAGACAGGGTCTCATTTTTGGAGGCTGTAATCTTTTCTTCCTCCCCTTCCCAAATAGACTTCAAATTTAGTTTCCAGCTGTGCTGCAGTCATCATAAGCAGCTTAGTCTCGGTGCCTCATGTCCCTTAGTCTAGACTGTTGAATCCTATAGACATTTCTTGATAGCAAAAGCATCATGTGGTCTTGCAGGGGTACCAGCAGAATGTTCCTGGAGAATATCAACTAGGGCAGAGGGTAAATTCTCTCTCCATAAGGCAGGAAGGTGGGAAACTGCCCCCCCCCCCGGGCTTCCAACTCCTCTCAGCCTCAACCAGCATGTCTGGTGACAGGGGGCAATAGGACTTGTAGTTTGCCAACATCTGAAGGGCCATGGGTTTCCTTCTGCTGGGCTAGGGGAATATTATTGTTATCCTTGAGAGAGAAGCAGAAAACCATTCCCTAGAAAACTTGAATAAGAGAAGCTTGTAAAAGGCTTCCAGATTTTTTCCTATATCCTTGAGGCCTAGAATCTTGAACAAAAAAGACTTCTAGTTACTTGAGCACCTATACTACTCGGGTAGTTTATGGAGAACAAGCAGTAGAATAATTACTGGACTAGAAGAATATTTTGATTACTTAGGTACAATTGTCAAACTTTTAAATGCCATCCCTGCTGAATGAAAGAGACTACTCTGCTTGTAACACCCCTCGACAATGGAGAGTGTGGCAATGCCCAGATGCCTTGAAAACAAGGTCGGCCTGCGACATCCCAACTTACACCTGGCAGCACCTCTCAATTTATCCTTGCCCCTGAGCAAGAGAACTCCCAAAGCTGCTGCTTCATTTTCTGCTGCAAGGGATGTGGCTTTAAGGATCTCGTTCCCAATGGTTGCAGCCAACTGAGTTCTAATCAGAGTAAACCCGTTGAAAATAATGGACTAGCAGTGGATGCAGCCTCCAGTTGAGGGGTGTTCTATTTGCCATCCTTGAGGGGACCTCTGGGAAATAACTAAGCCAAACCTCCTGTCACCTGGAACTGGTGTGTGTGCAGTACAACTGATATGAGTGCTGGATGGGACACATAGGAAGCTCCATCAGACTGGGTGTCTGTTCATAAAGCCTCAGCTGAGAAACTAGGATGGTGCCAGTGGGTCCCAGAAAAGCTCTTCATTGTGAGATTTCTGGGGCAATTTGTGGGTTGTTTGAGTCTTGGGTAAGAACCAGGAGGATGAGAGCTTTTTCTATAAATATTAGTAATTTGTATACATTGTTTTATTGCGTATTTTGTAGCATTTGTTGTTGCTGTTTCCGTTTTCTTTACACAGAATAGATAATTTCTATGACAGACCTTAGCTAGATTGCGTATGAACATCAAGACCCACCCCAAAATCCTTGTTGTGATTACTTTTTGATATATAGGGCCTTTGCAGATGGGCCTTCCTCCCACTAAGCAGAACACCGGACGATCTCCCCCATTTCAGAGCTTAATTGGCTTTTACACTGAAGCTGGGAAATCCCCCTAAATCCTCTTTTCTATGTGTTGGCTGCTCAACAGGAGAAGAAGCTCCTTTCAGCACAGCTACAGGAGATGAGAGAGAAGAGCTTGAACCTCTTCCAGAAAAGGGATGAGATTGATGAGTTGGAGGGCTTCCAGCAGCAGGAGCTGGCTAAAGTCAAGCACATGGTGAGTGATCCCAAGGGAGACCCATTTGGGGTAGGGCAGCTATACCCAGCCTAGGCCAGAACTTCAGGCCTTCCTCTGGGACATAATCCAGGAAGCCCATGCCTTTATATTCCACTGACCTGCCCCCCCGCTGGGCTTCCTCTTTTTCTTCTCTTATCTACCCTCGGGCTTATTGGACTCTGCCTTAACCCTTTAGTTTATTTACTACATTTACGTTCTACCTCTTTTTCACCGTGGAAATCAAAGGGGAGTACATGGGCAATCTCAGAGTAGGAATATCAGAAGCTTGTCCCGATTAGCTCAGTATTGTCTACACTGACCATCAGCAGCTCTCCTGGGTTTTAGGCAGGAGACTATTATCAGCCTGTCCTGGAGATGTCAAGGATTGAACATGCAAAACAAGTGCTTTCCCACTGATCTATGGTCCTTCCCTTAAGACACAGGGGTATAGGAAGCCATCCTACAACTCCCACCAGCCCCAGCAAGCAGGGCTCAGAGGGCAGGCATGATAGGAATTACAGTGCAACTACATCTGGATGGCATTAAACTGGCCAGCCCTGCCATACTCCAAGGTAGCATTGTGCTGAGAAGTTCCCTCTGCCTCTGAGAGTCAGCTGATTGATACATGGTTTTGTTGTTTGTTTTCTTTAAAACATGCAGCTTTTGAAGAAGGAAGAGTCACTGGCCCAGATGGAGCAGGAATTGGGATCCTCCACACAAGAGCTGCAGCGCACCCGAGAGGAGCTGCAGACCTTTCGCACTTTGTCCTCCCGCCAGGCAACAGAGTTACAGCAACTACGACAGCAGCATGCAAAGCTGGAAGCAGAGAGGTTGGGGAAAAGATATTCTGTTTGGACCTTCTGGGTGTCTTGTCCTGGACAGACTTTGTGTGTCTGTAAATTCTTATTTATTTAAAAGCATCTCCTCTTGGCTGCATGAGCGGTGGTAGCCCAGGCACTGCTGAATGTCAGTATTGACCAGTGGTATCGAAAAGTTTGGCAATGTACCCTTTTAGAGAAAACACAAAAACTCAGGGCAGCCAGGAGATAGTAGGTGAAAGACCCATTTTAACTATAACACCATGATGGCTCAATAAATTCTACCCATATTTTGGACTACAGCCTGGAAGACCAGGGCTCAAATCCCCATTTGGCCCTGAAGTTCAGTGGGCCAGTCAGTCACTCTCAGCCTCACCTACCTCACAGGATTGTGAGGATAAAGTGGGAAGAAGAAGCATGTGTGCCACCTTGAGCGTCTTGTAGGAAAGGCAGAATCTTTCTGTGATAATTTTAAGATACGCCAGCATAAAGGATAATGTTTTCTCCCTGTCCTTCATATATTCTAGACCAATGCTACTCAAAAGTGGTGGTCCAAGGACTGGTGCCGGTCCACGAGCCATTGGCTGCTGGTCAGTGGCAGCCCCATCACAGCCCAGGTTGGATGGGATGCTTCCAAAACCAAATATGGCACCAGATTCTAGCATGTTGGGAGGGGGAAATGGCTGGTCCACCACATCAGAATACTACTCTAGACTATGGACCTTTTGAGTTACCTCTTTACCTTGAAACCCTGTAGAAGAAATATGAACTTAAGCTGATGAGTTTGCATTGTTACTGAGCTGTCTTAAGCCTGTTATGTTAATGGTTCACTCTTTGCATCAGTATTGTTTGTTTCATTTTTAATCTGTATCTTCAAAACAGTTTAATGAACAATTTTTAAAAGCATTTCTAAAGTGCTTAATGTTTTTAAAATCTCTAAGCGGTGTACAATAGAAACAATATCATCAAAACAATGGGGCTGATGGGAGTTGGAGTCTAACAACAGTTGGCAGGCCCAGGTTTCTCACCCCTGCTCTAAGGGGAAGACCTAAAACCACTGCCATCTCCATAAGGTAGGCAGTGGGGGCTCCATTTCAGAGCAAATGAAATATGGATATGAAACCATTATCTCAGACCTAACACACAGAATTGAACTTCTTGCTCAGGGATGGTGACGTACGGCCGTCCAGACTCCCCAAATCCTTTGTTTCTGACCACTGGCCCTCTTGGCTGGGGCTGATAGAAGTTGGGGTCATAACAATATATGGAGGGGACTGTGTTGGCTATCCCTGATCTCTGGCCTTCAAGTTAAACTTCTCCTCCTCTCATTTCCTCCCCTCACAGGGATGAGCTCATTGATGCAGAGGAGAGTGCAGAAAGCAAGATCACGACCTTAGAGCAGCGGAGCCAGGAGCTCCAAGCGTACATTCAGCAACTGTCAGTAGATCTACAAAATGTAAGTGGGAGATTCTCTTCTCTTACCCACATATATCAGATGCCTCTCTTGCAAGCAGAGAGTATGGTTAAAGGCCTTCCTTTTCCCTTCAAATGAATTGAAGGATAGTAGAGAAATTAAATAATATTTTTATTATTTAATTTATATTATCGTTAGTTTCGGTAGTACAGTGGTGCCTCGCTTTACGAATGTCTTGCACAACGAAAAACTCGCTAGACGAAAGAGTTTTGCGTTGCGAGAGGCATTCGTGAGCCGACAGAATTTTCTATGACCGCCGCTTCGTCTTACGAAGCGCGGCCATAGAAAGCGGCAAAGGAAGATCAGCTGTCAGCGTGGGAAGCTGACAGCTAATCTTCCTTTGCCTCCGAAGCTGTGCTCAGTGTGGGGGGAGGCAGGCAGGAGGCGGCGGCAGGAAAAGGTCTTTTCCCCCGCCACCTCTCGCCCCGCAGCCCCGACACTGAGAGCAACTTCGGAGACCTCCGAAGTTGCACTCCGTGTGGGGGGAGGCAGGCGGGAGGCGGCAGCGATAGAAGGTCTTTTCCCACCGCCGGCTCTAGCCCCTCGACAGGCGGGATGCGGGGGAAACGCAGGATTTCTCCTGCGTCCCCCCCGCATCCCGTCCGACACACAACGGGGATCGTAGGGGCTTCTCAAGCCTCTACAATCCCCACTGTGTGACAGGCGGGATGCGGGGGAAACGCAGGATTTCTCCTGCGTCCCCCCCCGCATCCCGTCCGACACACAGTGGGGATCGTAGGGGCTTCTCAAGCCTCTACGATCCCCACTGTGTGTCGGGGGAGGCAGGCAAGACGCGACAGCGGGGGAACGTCTTCCCCCGCTGCTGCTTCTCGCCGCTTCTCGCCGGCATGGGGCTTGGCAGAGGTGGGGGAAAGGCGCAGGATCGTTCCTTCGCCTTTCCCCCACCCCGCCGGACAGAGCTGGATCTGACGAAGCTTCTGAAGCTTCGTCCGATCCGGCTCTGTCGTTGGCAGCAGCGGCGCTTGCTCTCTTGGCTCGGGGAAGCGCCTGCCTGCTTCCCCGAGCCAAGAGAACAAGTGCCACCGCTGCCACCAGTTCCCCCCGAGCCCATAGGAACGCATTAATTGACTTTTAATGCATTCCTATGGAAAACGGTGCCTCGCTAGACGAAATTTTCGTAGGACGAATTGAGTCCTGGAACGAATTAATTTCGTCTAGCGAGGCACCACTGTAGTACTATTATTATTATTATTATTATTTATTTATTTATTTATTTATTATATCATTTCTATACCGCTTTATATTTTTAAGGGGGGGAAATCTCAAAGCAGTTTACAACATGCATTGGAACTACATTAAAACAAACAATTAAACACATAACAATTAAAACAGTTAAAAACCAGTGAAAACAATAAAATCACAAGTTCAATTCAGGAGAAGGCTTGCCCAAGCAGGTGTGTCTTCAGGAGCTGGCAGAATGCAATGCTGATGGGAACCTCTCCTATTTCAGCAGCAGGGAGGGCACCTACTGAAAACATTTTTGTTTCAGCAAACTACACTGATACATAGAATGTTGACATGTGTTTTAATATGTTTTTTAGCTTATTGTTAATTTTAATTATCTTTAAAATGTTTTTAAACACTGTTCTTAACTTCATTATTGATATTTTATTGTTTAATTCTCTTTGTATACCACTTTGAGGGTTGTTTTCTTTAAGCAATCAAGTGGTTTTTAACTTTTATGGGGGGAATTCAGTAGGTGTCCAACTAAACTCTACTTAGAGTAAGCCTATTGAAACTAATGGCTCTAAGTTAGCCGTGTCCTTTAATTTCAGTTGGCCCACCCTTGAGTAGGACTAACGTTGTGTACAACCCATTGAAATTGCTTTTGTAGTTGGTTCTTTTAATTTCAATATCTTTTTTCTTTGTTCTTGGGTTTCTTTGCTTTTTCTTTGCATGGCTGCTCTAATTGTTTTTGTTTCCTCCATATTATCATTGTTGATCTTCTTGAGCCCCATTTGGTGTAAAAGTAGGGAAACCCAATAACTAAATAAAACATATATTTTAGGCTCAAGTATCTGCCGCCAGTTGTGAAAAGAGATTGGAAGCACTGCAGCGAGAACACAACTCTCTGAAACAGGAGTATGAACAGCATAAGCAAAAGGTATGGTCTGGATGTTATCACATGTGGGCATTAGAACATGAGAAAAGGGGTAAGCAGACCCCCAGGGTTTGGGCATTTCTTCAATGAAGAAGAGAATGCTATGTGATGATACAGATATTTCAGCAACTGGAAAAACTGGAAATTGATGTGCAGAGATTGTGGGGTCAGCAGCCTGGTGCCCATGGGTGCACGAATCAGTACCACCTATGGCTCTTGGGAAAGGTCTTAGTAAATATTCCCAACAGAAATCCCCATTGCACAAAAGTGAGAGATTGGTTCCTCTCCCTCTCAGTGCCTGGTTGCAAATGCGCAGCCTCTCCGACATCGATAGGCATGCCCGCTTCAATGTGCCCATGTTTATTTAGAATTCGTTGCAGAGCAAACATATGTCTCTCGACAGATGATTATTGAGGTGGAGGAGAAAAGCCAACTTGTGGGCCACTTGCAGGAGAAAGTGACCATCCTGGAGAAGCGCTTTGAAGGGAATCTCTCTGGTGACGAGCATGTCCAGGAGCTGCTCAGGGAGGTAAATGTGGGGTGTTTAGAAGGGGTTGCAAGAGTGTTGTGCTTTGAGGGCATCAAATCTTTTCTTGCAGTCCATTCTTCCATCATCCATGAAGATGTTCTTTAGGGCTGGGTACCGGCCTTGTGGAAGCTGCTGAGCTTTCACACTTCCAGTAAAATGCCATTTGTAGAGACAAGTGGAACTGGCCACAAATGTTGGCAGTGTGGAGTGCTCCTTTGTAGTGTCTCAGCCAGCCAGCCGTGCCCTCCTCTACAGTACTCCCTTCCACCCACTGCTGACAACTAGTATTCTATGCTCACTGAACTGGACTGTTTTGAGGGGTTTGTTTTTCTCCCCCTTAGGGTTCCCCCTGCTAAAGATTTTGTTGATGTTCCCCCGAGCCTACTGATACAACTCCCCTTTCGCTGAATAAGCAACAACACTCACCACCTGAAAATCAGTAATAGAAGGATGGATCTTTTAGGTCCTTCCTGCTGCATCATGGGCTAATGATACTTTCTGGTCAGAGCCTGCCTTTAAGGATTTTGATAGCATGGGCTCAGTTCATTCTGGATGTAGAGCATGGTCTTCTCGCACACGGGTAACTAAAGGGGGGGGGGCTGCCCATTCTGATGGGTCTTAAAACATCAATCAGATGTGAATTCAGCTTAGCAATCTCATTGTCCTCACTTGGTTTAGGTTTGGCATAGCCCTAATTTTTCCTTTGAGTGGGTAGTGAGTATTTACATGCCACCCAGGAATACTAAATACTATGAGAGGTTTGGCTGGCATTAGACCAGATTTTTGTTTTATGTCCAAGTGTGAAGAACCTTTGGCTCTCCAGGCATTTTCTGCACTACAACTCCCATCATCCACAGCCACTGACTGGGGTTGATGGACATTATAGTTGACCACTATCTGGAGGGCCCAAGGTTCTCTACCACTGTTTTATTTGTTTGCAGTTTTTGCACCCGCCCTTTAGCCCCTGAAACTCTCAGAGCAGCTTTAGAAAAGTCAGTACTAAGACAGGCTCTGACCTCAAGGCTCACAATCAAGAAAAGAGACGGCACATGAGAAAAAAGGAATGTGAAGGAGGAAGAAGCAAACAAGCTCAAGCACAAGTTATTCAGGTTGCAGTTCTTCAACTTACAGCCAGTGTCAATAGAGGTTCTGCTTGTCTTGCCCTTGGTAAAAAGTAGGCCCTTCCTTGAAGCTTTCCCCACCCACATCATTCAGATCCAGGGGCAGATCTGGTGACAGCATCAAGGCCAGGAAGACAGGACAGTTCCTGCTGCACAGTTCTTCCCTCACATAGCTGCCTACTTGACTTCTAGGAGCACAAGAACCTGCCTCATTTTGAGTGAGACTGTTGGTCCATCTGGCTCAGTGCTGTCTACACTGACTGGCAGAGGCTTTCCAGGATTTCCAGCAAGAGCATTTCCCAGCCCTAGCTGGAGATGCAATTTAGGATTGAACCTGGGACCTTCTGCAAGACAGATGCTCTGCCACCAAGCTACGGCCCTTTCCCTCCTTTGCTGCAGCATTTTCCAATTCTATTACAGTTTTGGCTGCAGACTTTTAATGATGTCATGTAGAAAAGTCTTGCTTAATGATTCTCTGTTTGTTTGCATGGTTGCTGTGTACTTTTATTAATTGATTTGCATTTTTGTGTATTCTTTTTTCCATTTTGTTGCCTGCTTGAAGGGCCACCAAGTTGTGAGACATCAACACATAAAAGCCATAGTAGCAATAATAATAGTAGTCATTGCATTTTCTCCCCGTTCTAGAAAAGTGCTCTGGAACAGAGACTGGAGGAGGCCAGGCAGCAGCTTTCAGCTGCACGGACAAGCCATGCAGAGAGTTTAAGTCTTCTGGAGACTCAGGTACACAGGGCAGGATTGCTTTCTGAAGCCTGGGATGGTGCTTGGTGGTTGGTGAATTTCAGCCTTCTCATACTTTCTGGGGTGGGGGGTTCCTCTTGGCTTGGTCAAGCCAGGGACTCTCTTCTCATGGTTTTCAGGACCATTGCTCTGCCCTGGAACGTGTGATGTAGTAGGAATAGAGTTTCTCTGAGCATGTGCTGAGTGCCTTTCCTTGGCTGCTGAGTATCTGCAACCAACCTTTTATATATTTGGAGGAGATGGCTTTCAGGGCAAGCGGCAGCCTTTCCAGGCCACAGCACCTGTTTAATAAAAATAATAATAAATATTTCTGATCTAGGACTTGGTTTCAGGAGGAAGGTGTGAGTGAAGCACATGTTCAGGGAATGCACGAAGTGCTGTGTGCCCTGGGCTGTATCACTTTGGACTGCTTGTGGGGGCAGGAATCACATCTTTTAAGCGCTCCCTCACCCCTAAAGGACGAGCTGTAGCTCAATAGGAGTGCATCTGCATTGAATTTAGAGGACCCCCAGTTCAGCCCCCAATATCTCCAGGTAAGGTTGGGAAAGCCCCAGTCCTGAAATCCTTGAGCCAGAGGCGTTGCAAGGTCAGGTGGTACCTGGTGCAGAATTTTTTTTGCCACCCCCTCCCCCCACATAAACGGCTCGAGGTAGACTTGGGAGGCTTGGGAGTCAGCGATGATACCTGGGGCAGTCCACCCCCCCACCCCCCTTCCTAACCCTTCCTACACCCCTGACTGTAAGACCCATTGGACGTAGTTGAACTTACTTCTGAGTAAACATATAGGATGGCACTTGCAAGCTGACCCAAGGGACGTGTTCCTGTAGATCACTCACATCAAGTAAAATGGATGTACAGTCGTACCTACCTCGACATCCGAACGACTCGACTTCCAAAGGTTTCGACTTCCGAAGTCGACAACCCCGGAAGTCTTTTCGCCGCGCATGCGGTTGGCGCATGCGCAGAAGCACAAAATAGCGCTTCACGCATGTGCAGAATGGGCGCTTCGACAACCGAAGACTTTGACAACCGAAGACGGCCATGGAACGGATTGTCTTCGTAAGTCGAGGTACCACTGTATAAGGAACTTACTACCGAGTAAGGAGTCGATCTTGAAAGTGGCCCAAATGCCATCCCCAAATCATCCCCCTCCCTGGCATTCCCCACAAAAAACAGAAATTGAGGGCTTCCGCTGAATTGGGTTGTGCCAGTTCTGGACCTGAGAGGGTGCAGCCCTAAGCGTGCTTACTCAGAAATAAGCCCTATCCAGCTTGGCTATCAAGCATCCTCGCAGTGGGATCCTATGCATGTTTCCTCCCTCACTGAGCATGACAAGGGTTACTCTCTAGCAAGGCTGCATGCAGCCACATCCCATGCGCATTGATCCACCAGTGAAGCCCTATTCAGTGCCATGGGATTTCTGCCCCAGTTGTGATGCTTACTTAGGATTGCAGCCTTGGGGTCCTCCCAGCTCCCTTGCCTGCCCGCCCCCTTCATTCCTAGTCCACATCCATCCCTCGCATATTCTGTGCCAGCCGCCTTGGACTATTTTCTTTTGATCAGCTGTCAGAGTGGGGATCTCCTAAGACAGTCCCTTCCAACCACTTCCAGCTGTTAGAGAAAACTAGGCTCAGAAAACAATGGTGGGTTGCGGTGGGGGGGGGGAGAGAGAGAAAGAGAAGCCTTACTTTTTTAACTTGAGAAAAGCTTGCAAAATAAATATTTGGACCAGGGCCATGGTCTTGTGGAGCTTTTGGGGGGGAGTATTGGGGGCCCTTCCCCCAAATCTTGAGTACACTTGAAACCCTCATGCTAAAACAAGAAATCAAGACTTCAAACCAGACGTGATTACTCAAAGTTATTAATATTATTAATTGCCTCTGAACTCAATGGGGTTTCTTCCTTGGAAAGAGGCTTTGGATTGTGGTTGTGGTCATTTGAATGGGACTTGCCCCTAAGTAAGGTTTGAGTATGGGAGAGGGTGGGTTACTCGTGCGTAAAGCCTTTAGTATGAATACTTATGGCTTGAGTCCAAGCGTGTTTATTCTGAAGTAACCCTGCGTGGATTGGGACTGCTTCCCACATAAATTGGCTGGAAATGGAAGCCATAGGCTGCAATCCGCTCAGATCAATGGCAGGAGGAGAACCAAGGCTCATTCAGCACCAGCAAGTTTGGGACGGGAGACTGTCAGGAAGCTGCTGTAGATATTATCATTATTATTTATAGAGAGTGTTTCTTTGCTGCTCTTTTCGCGCTGCCTGCTCACTCCTGTTCGGAGCAGCCGCCTTCTGCCCGAGCCGCTGCAGAGGTAAATGGAATGAGCTGGTTGGTGCCAGGAATGTGTGCCCCTTCCTCCGGGTGGGGCTGCCTGGAACCCCACCAGCTGAAAGTCATTACTGGCCGATTGGCAACTTGAGGAGCAGACAGAGAAGGCAGCGGTGGTGGCAACTCTCAATGGCAAGAAATACCTTCCCGTCCCAACAATTATCCAGGACTAGGGACAGACAGATACTCAGTTTCTTAAAGTGAGTGCTTTCTCCCCTTTAACTTAAAGTGAGGGCTTTCTTTTTTAAAAATGAAACAGACCAGGAGATACCAGTGAGATGGAGCCGGGTGCTGCCTTCACCCCATTTCATCCCGCCATCTTACCCCACCCCCCCACCCCCCGTCGAGCTTCCTGGCACCATTCATAACTTCACACTGAGGACTCCCATGCACGGGAGAAAACTCCTTATCCAATAGCGAGCCAGCCCGCACCTGCCGCTGCATTCCATTTCGAGCCCTTTTGCTCGTGGCTTACCAGACATGGGGGCGCCTCCCCCCCTTCTTGTCCCGCGATCAGTCGCTAGAGGAAGCAAATGGAGTGTCCCCCCTCTCTAGCACACGCCTCCTCTCTCTCCTTCCCTTCCAGGATACACTGTAGCTTTGCGCTCATCCACCCAGCCACGGCGAGAGAAGGCTTTCTGGTGCCATTTCCCGCGCATGCGCACCTACTCGCAAGGTCCCGACGCCAAAGGGGGGGTGACATTCGGCACCCCCACCTCCCTGCGACTCCCAAGCCTACAACAAGTGGCAAAGCGGCAGCAAAGCACTGCTCCTTTGCCGCTAGCTGTAGGCTTGGGCATCACGGGGGGGGGGGGGACTGAATGTCGCCCCCCTTCAGGTTGGTACCCAGGGCAGTCCACCTGCCCCCACACTCCCTTGCAACACCACTGCCTTGAGAACTGCTGGCAGTCAGTGCAAATAATGCTGCAGTTGGTGGACGTAGCTTGTTATTTAATTCAGCCATTTATACAGAACTGTGAGGACTAGAACCTTCTTTATTTTCAAGGGAAAGGCCTTAGCTTTGTGGTAGAGTACGCCTTGCATGCGGAAGGTCACAGGTGGTTCAATCCCCATCATCCTCCAGGTAGGGCACGAAGAAACTCTCTTCCTGAAACCCTGGAGAGCCAATCAGGGTAGACGGTACTGAACTAGATGGACCAATTGTCTGACTCTGCACTTCCCATCTCTCTCTATTATTATTAATAATAATATTAATATACTGCCCTATCCCTGCAGGTCTCAGGGCGGTTCACAAAATAAAATCAGAATATAATACCACAAAATATATAATCAAAATAAAAACAACAACAATCTAATAACACCCCTCAACACTTTTTTAAAAGGGCATAGGAAGTCAATCAAATCAAAGACCTGGTTAAAAATGAATGTTGTAGCCTGGTGCCTAAAGGTGTAAAATGAAGGCATCAGGCGTTTTATTTATTTTTATACCTATCTCTATACAGTATCTCTATGTAATTTTAAACTGGATTCTGTGGTTTTATGGGGGTGAGGGGAGAGGGGTGTTTAGGTCATAATAAACATTACTTCACTTGCTTCAAAATGTGGCTGGTCAGCCCCTCTGGATTTGGGGCTCCTCCTGCTTGTGCTGCCGAGTGAGGGCTTGGACCTCCACCCCAAAGTCCTACCGTAGCAGTACTGCTGGCCCTATTTTCTGTTGTGGTCCTTGGTGGAGGAAGGGAGACCCACAACATTCAAACATGGGCTCCTTCATGGTACAGCCAGTGAAAGCTGTACCCTCCAGTTCTCCTGGCTTTGGGTCATTGGTCCTGTCTGTTGCCTCCTAGATTGACAAACTGAACTGCCAGTTGGCTGAAAGACAGGTGTGCCTAAGCATAAGAGAGGAGCTTGTGTGGAGCCTTCAGGAAAGTAGTTCACCACAGGTAGGGGCCAATCACATCAGCTGGTCTATATCTCGTTCCTCTTCCCCAAATTGGGAGGCAGGCTGGCTGGCTGGGGTGGTGTATACATAGAATCAATTGTAGAGTTAGAAGGGATCCAGATGGTCATCTATTCCAACCTTTTGCAAAGCAAGAATCTTAACCAAAGCATCCATGACAGGTGACTGTCCATCCTTTGCCACTTTTTGTGTTTAATCATTATTTTAGGTATGAAAGGTGTGCTTTTTTGGGGAAAAAATTATGCAAGATCCCTCCCAGATGGGCAAGGTATGCTTTCCTAATTTGATGCAATTCGGATCAGCGGTTATGATGAAAGGCTGGGACATCCGGACATGCAGTGGGAACATTTATATATATATAGATTGGTTTAGAAAAGTACATGCATTGTCTCTTTTTTCAAGTTGTACAAGTCTTTCTTACATATCAGTTACATTAGTTGTGAGACATTTGTGTATAGTATAAGGTTGGGGGAGAGGAGAGGTAGGGTGGTGAGGCTTATATTCTTTTATATAGTGTACTTGTGGGGTTTTGTTTCAGCTGGGTAGGTTCTCTTTCTATTCGTTTATTACATTACCTTGGTAGGGAGAAGTATTGGGGGGCAGGGTGTGGTTGTCTGCAGTGGGGTTTGCTTGCATTTATGGGGAGGGGAGGGCTTGTTGGTTCAGATAAGCCAGATTGATTCATATGCTATCAGTGGATTCTTGTCGTTGTCTTGTTGGGCTGTGTATGTGGTAAAGGGGAGCCATACTGGGGTGAAGGCGTCCTCTTCTATTTGTCCCCATGTCAGTTTCAGTTTATTGGATAGCTTTTCTAGTAAGGCCGTTTCCCATACAATTTGATACTATTGGCCCATGTTTACTTCTGACAGGTCTCTCTAGTGTCTGGCTATGGGGCTTCTGGCTGCTGAGAGTGGGTGGGTTATGAGTTCTGTATAATGTGGGTGGACATTATAATATTGGAAGATGTTCAGTAGGGCCAGTTCTTGGCTGAGTTCTAATACCTGTTTAGTTATTTTCCATATCTCTTGTAGGACTGCTGTCCAAAAAGGGTTGGATTTTAGGGCATTCCTATCACATGTGGAGGTATGTGCCTGTGGAGGTGCAGCTTCTCCAGCTTCTTGGTGAGGTTCCAAAATGTATCAGCGCTAGTTTCCATGGTGTTAAGTACCACCTGTAGGTGAGTTTCAGAGTGAGTTCCCTTCTTTTGGCTGATATGGACTTAAAGACCACATTCTAGTCCATTGGGTGAGGTTAATTTCATAGCCTATGTTGTGCTCCCTTTGTTCTTTGATTGCATCAAGAGGGATTGTGGGATTTTGGTGAATTCCTTTTGGGTATGCAGGTGGGAGGTGGTAGTGTTGAAGCACATAGCCTCAGTTTTTGCAAAGTTTACTTGTAGGGCCAACACTATTGTTGAATGTGTTGAGTTCTTTGCTTATGATGATTGCTGTGTTTATGGGGTCTGGTGTTATGACCATCAGGTCATCTGCTAAGAGCCCTAGTTTGTAGGTTTTACCTTTTATTTCCACACCCTTGATATCTGGGGCTGCCCACAGTAAGATTGCTAGGGTTTCCAGGGCCAAGATGAATAGGAAGGGAGACAGTGGGCATCCTTATTTGTTGCCTCTTTAGATTGCTATAAGGGACCCAGGTGGCGCTGTGGTTAAACCACTGAGCCTAGGGCTTGCTGATCAGAAGGTCGGCGGTTCGAATCCCTGTGACGGGAGGAGCTCCCGTTGCTTGGTCCCAGCTCCTGCCAACCTAGCAGTTCGAAAGCACGTCAAAATGCAAGTAGATAAATAGGAACCGCTACAGCGGGAAGGTAAACGGCGTTTCCATGTGCTGCTTTGGTTTGCCAGAAGCGGCTTTGTCATGCTGGCCACATGACCTGGAAGCTATACGCCGACTCCCTCGGCCAATAATGCGAGATGAGCGCGCAACCCCAGAGTCGGTCACGACTGGACCTAATGGTCAGGGTTCCCTTTACCTTTTTTACCTTTAGATTGCTATAGTATTGGAGTCCATATTGTTAATTCTGCATTTTGCTGAGGTTTGGGGGTACATTTGTTTGAGGGTTTGTAGGAAGTTGGGGCCAAATTTCATGTTAGTTAATTCTGCTAATAGCTATTTCCTTTCTAAGCAATCAAAGGCTTTAAGGATGTCTAGGGACATGTCTAGGGATGTCAGTGGGAGTTTGGTCATTTTGCTGTGTTCTATCAGATTTAGTAGTTCCCTAATGGGGTTTGTTATATTGCGACTAGGGACAAAACCTGCTTGGTCCAGGATGAGTAGTTTGCATAGGAAGATTTTTAGGCTTTTAGCCAGGATTGATGTGAATATCTTGTAGTCTTGGTTTATCAATGAGATTGGGTGGTATGATTCTATTTTGAGGCTAACTTTGAGTGGTTTTGGGATAGAGACTGTTTTCGAAGAGGTCCAGCTTTGGGGGGTGGGGGCTCCTTTTATGATTTCACTAAATGTGGGTGGCTGTGTTCTGTGTTGTGTCAGTTGTTACAATGAGGCAAAACAGGAAACCCCGTTAGTACTTGATTCCTGCTTGTGGAAGATTTGGATACATGGGTGTAGGTTTTTTCTTTGGTTTAGGGCCTCTTGTGATATATCCTGAAAGGCCAGGATGGGTTCTTCCCCATATCAGAGATGGGTTGTATTTCTGAGGTTGTTCCATATTTCTTATTTCTTTTTGTAGCAGGTAAAGCGCACGATGATGTCTCATGGAGGAGTGTTGGCTTTCGGCATGGGTCTTAGAGCTCTGTGTGCCCTTTCCAGATCATCTACTTTGGGATTGTGGTTTTTAGCCAGCGTACGATGAGATTGGCTGGGTTTTTGTCCTTCATTTTCTCTGGGAAATTGCAGAAGTGGATCCACTGCAATCTTCAAGGGTTGCTAGTTTAATTCTCGCTTCCATGCTTTCTCTTGGTGGTGATCCTTATCAGCTAATTTATTTCTCAGACATGTGTTTTCCTCCTAGAATTGCTCTACTTGTTTTAGTTGCATCTGGTTTTCTTTTTCTAGAGTGGAGATGTGCCAGTGGGGGGTCTCCACTTTGGAGGTCAGGTTGCTGATTATTGTCTTCATGGGAGTAACTGTGTTCTTCAATAGTTCTGCTAGTTTCAGTTCCATTTCCTTCAGGTCCCTTTTTGTTGTTGGGCAGTTGTCATCCTGGGGGGGATGTTGTGACTTCCTTGTAATTCAGCACCTCCTTGGTTAGTGCCATCTTGATTGTCTTGGTGGCCTTTGTCTGGGATGTGCGCTGTGTTCTGTTGAAGTAGGGAGATGTTGTGGTTCGGTGTTTTGGTGGTAGTAGTTGTTGGGTGTTGTGGAATTATAGAGTTGTACATGCGTTGTTGATTGGTGGCTTTCTTCCCTGGTTGTTGCGTTGGGCACCTCTGGTTCCCCCCCCCCATTGTAGCGGTGGCACAGGGACCAGCCAGGCAGCGTAGTTAGTGCTGGTCGCCCTCAAGAGCTCCATGTGGCCTTGGCACTTGCCATCTTGCCTCGACAAAAGTCCCAGGTGTTCCCATCTTATACTTGTGCATCTGGTTATTCCTACTTAAGTGCAGAAGCTTACACTTGTACCTATTGAAATTCATTTTGTTAGTTTGGTCCCAGTTCCCCAATCTGTTAAAGTCACTTTGAATCCTGTCTTCTGTGGCATTAGCTACCCCATACAGTTTAGTGTGATATGCAAATTTGATGAGCATCTGCTCAATTCCTTCATCCAAGTCATTTATACACTGAACAACAACAGGTCCAGGACAGAACACTGCAACACCCCACTTGTCACTTTTTTCCAGGGTGTTGAAGAAGTTCCATTAGGGAACACTCATTGGGTTCAGTAATTTGTTTATGCATTTGAGGTGTCAGAAACCCAATGAAAGAATTATTTATTTATTTTATTTATTTACTGCCTTAATATCCCACATTTTCTCCAAGGAACTCAAGATGGCGTACATTATTCTCCCCCTCCTTATTTAATCTCCATAAGAACCCTGTGAGGTAGATTATTTTGAGAGGCAGTGACTGGCCCAAGATGACTTAGCAAGCTTCATGGCCAAGTGAGGATTTGAACCCCAGTCTCACAGGTCCTAGCCCAACACTTTACCTGCTATACCACATTGGCTTTCAAAGAAGGTTCTCTCTGTGTTTTTTTTTTGTAGGTGAAAGATCTAGAACATGCACTACAGATTTCTAATGAGACAGCAGCAAAAAGTAAAGAAGAGATGGAAGAGAAAGAGCTGCAGATCCAAAAACTGGTGAGTTTAGGGTGGCCTAGCCTTTGGCAGTGCTTTTCAGGATGTGAGGGGGAAGGAAAATACTTACAATAGCTCAATGTTCCTACTTGACTTGAGAGCTTTAGTAGAGACACGTGAGCAAGGCAGGCCTGTGGTCACTATAAGGCATCCATAGGCAACTCCAAGATCTTACTCTGACAGTGGAACTGGAACTGTTAGCAACACCACGTGATCTGCATTTGTAGGAAAATGATATTGTAGTGTGGCAGCACTCGCACTTTTGAACTCCCTGCTCACTGATGTCAGACACGTGCCTTCATTCAAATCTTTTTGACACCTGCTAAAAACCATTTTGTCAAGGCAAACCTATTCTAGACATGTAGTATATTGATATGTGTGATAATCTGCTTTTTAGCTTATTGCTGATTTTGATGGTCTTTTGAAGGTTTTAATTCCCCCGACCTGATGATTTCATTGTTTTATTCTTATTGTAAATTGCTTTGAGCATCACTTTTTTACAGTCAAATGGTATAAATTTTGTGAAATAATAAATGAACTACCAGGACCCCCATCAGATGTCTGCCCTAGATTCCCCATTTAGATTATTTTCACCAACACTTCCATATTCCACCATGCCCAGAGTGATGCATTGTGGGAAATGAAAATGGCACCTCCCAGATTGCAATGCTGCTGCTACTACTGCTGCCTCCCAGTTTGTAAATGCTCCAGGGCCCACTCATGTAAGAAGCGGCCCATCAGAGAGTTGGGTTTTTTGTTTTGTTTTTGCCCTTCCTGCATCCTATTCGAGTTGCAGAGAAAGGCATTGTGGGTTTTTCAGTTTGCTTGTTTTTCCTAAGGTTCTAGCCCTCAAGAATATAGGGGAGAATCTGGAAGTGTTTTGCAGGCTTTTCTCATCCCAAACTTTCTAGGAGAATGGTTTCCTGTTTATTTCTCAAGCCTCACAATAACATTCCCCTCACCCAGGGAACCTGTGGCCCTCCATATTTTAAATCACAAATCCCATCATTCCTGACTATTGACTGTGCCGGCCCATGACTGATGAGTGTTGGGAGTCTGACAACTTCTGCAGAAACACAGGCTTCACACCCCTTCCCTCCATTCCTCACTCTCTGCCTTATTGGTTCTGACCAAAGCAATTTACAGATCTAAAAACAGACCTGAAAAGAATTTAAGAATCAAGCATGTGAATGGGAGTAAGCCATTTGAATTAACATATATAGATATATGTTAAGACATATTCATATAATTTTATTTCATCACAGTTTTCTGTTCTGAGCAACCTGCAGAGTTGATGGAGTTTCAATACTAGATTCTTCCCCCACCCCACCCCTCTCTGTCACCCTGTCCTTTCTTAGCAGCGAACAGATCTGCAGCTGGAGAGAATCCAAGGGCAGGAAGGCCTCTCCACTGTGCAGCACCAGGGCACAGAGCAAGTTGGGAGGCTGCAGGAGCAGATGGCAACCTTGGAAGCTGCCCAGGAGACAGAAAGGATGGCTGCGCATCAGACGATGGTGAGTCCTGCTCTCTTTTTCAGAGCAACTGTCCATCTTCTCTAGCCACTTTTGTTCTTTTCTTTAATAAGATTTTATTAAAGCTTTTCATAATACAATATAATTTTTAAAAAAACAAAAACTGGAAGTGGAAGAGAAAGAAAGTTGCAAAGCCATCTCTCAAAGGTAGATCTTAACCCTTGTCTCACACAAAAAGGGGTGGACCCTCAACTAGGAGCTTCCTTTTCTTCTCCCAACCTCCCTCCATGAGAGATCTTCCTTTCCCTGCCCCATCAGCTTCATGTGCGTACAGTAGAGGACAAAAAACAACAACAGCAGCAGCAACAAGAAACCAGAAGCAAGAGGAAAGAAGAGAAAGAGAACAGGAATATAAAAATAACAAAAGAATGAAAAAAGTTTTTTTTTTTTTAAAAAAAGGAAAGACAGAGAAATAAAAAGGGCTTCCAATTATCCATCTGTATCTCTCTCTATATATATATCTTGAAATATTCCAAGTATTCATTCCAGGTTGGTACCCAGCTGTTTCTCCTCCTGCTAGGCGATATTTTCTGAGTCTGGATCAACAGTAGTCTTGCTCCAGTCCAACATAACTTTACTTCCAGTGTTGAGAAAGAATAAATCATTGATCTTTATTCCTACATGAGTCCAATGTTTTGTTCTGTTTTTCATTCAGAGCCAACTGGAAAAAGAAAACGAAGAATTGAAAGGCAGATGCAAAGACTTGGAAAGCTCCTTAAGGAAGCAAGAATCTGAATTGGAAAGGCTAAAGGTATCTGTGCTCTTAACATTCACATCCATCCAGCCTGTTGGAAACTTGTATCCTGCCTTTTTTGGGTTAAGCAAAAGCTATGCTACTAGTGCAGCAGAGAAGAGAGGGACCCTGAACCTAAACATGCTAGCTTTGACAGCCAGTTCAGTCAACTTGCAGATGTTTTAATGGGTTTTGTTTTGCAAATGTTGCTAGCAGATTGTTGCAAAGGCTGCCTCTGTGAGCCGGCATCCTTATATACCTGAGGTGGGGAGCTGTGGAGCATGGGTCTGAAAGCTGAATGCAGCCCTCAGTGCTCTGTCTGGCCCTCAGAACTGACCCCAGGCCTCACTCCACACTGCCCCACTTTGCCCCCTTTCAAATATTATTGCTGTGTAAGTGAGGGGGTTTTGTATGTTGATATAGCAGCTCAGGAGTAAAAGGTTAACTTCCCTCTCCCCAGCAGCATTGGCTATCAATATCAGTTCCTTGGAAAAACTAAAATACTTTTTAAAGCATTTGAAGGGATGAGGGGGAGAATGAGGTGTGTGTGTTAAGTGTGGCTACACCTACTGGTGACTTTGGCCCTGTCCACCACTGGCATGCAGCCCTCAGAGGGTGGGCAAAAGGTAATGTCACCTTGAAGGTCAGAACAGTAGTCTACCCTGAACTGAGATTTCTGCTTTCTGTTTCTATCGTCTTCCTTTGATTAAAATGGACTTTGATTGTGAGAAGGGTAAAAAGAGTAATGTATGGTATTGTGTTGTTTTGAATGTTTGTATGTGTTTGTTTGATATTTTTAAATGTGTGTTAATTGGAAAATTTAATAAATTGTTATAAAAAATAAAAAAATAAAATGGACTTTGATTGCATCCACGGTTACTTAGAGGAGGCCCATTGAAATTGACGGATATGACTTAACTGGGGTCTATTCTAGATCCAGCGGGTGGTGCAGTGGTCTAAACCACTGAGCCTCTTGGGCTTGCCGATCGGAAGGTCTTGCAGTTCGAATCCGTGTGACGGAGTGAGCTCCCATTGCTCTGTCCCTGTTTCCGCCAACCTAGCAATTTGAAAGCATACCAGTGCAAGTAGATAAATAGGTACCGCTGCGACAGGAAGGTAAATGGTGTTTCCATGCACTCTGGCACTTGTCATGGTGTTCTGTGCGGCAGTAGCGATATAGTCATGCTGGCCACATGACCCGGAAAGCTGTCTGTGGACAAATGCCGGCTTCCTTGGCCTGCAAGGCAAGATGAACGCCGCACCCCATAGTTGCCTTTGACTGGACTTAACTGTCAAGGGGTCCTTTACCTTTACCTATTTTTGAGTAGAACTTGGCTGGATACAACTCTCTGCCTTCCTTTCGTTTGGGATTTGGTAGTCAGTTTGCCAAGGTAAAGTAGGCAAGTATTGTGGTTGGGAATGTGGCCTTTTCCACACCACAGTGCATGGGTTTGGGGAGTTTTCTCTCATTCTGAATCCACCATTCTCTAACCCCAGGATTCTTACTGCTTTGCAGGCAGAATTGAGCAGAAGCGCTGAAACCACCCAAGCCCTGGAGGAGACGCGAGGGCAAAGGGAGCATCAACTGCAGCAGGAGGTGGGCTCACTCCTTTGGCACCCCACAGTGGGTGTAGCTGGCCTTGTCTTCAGGATTGGCCATGGCGGGAGGCTGCATCTGAGTTGTCTGCTTACTGGGTGTGACCTTCATCCCAGCCATTCATTATGTTGATATTGAGAGGTCAGATCAGAGCCAATGCAAAGAAATTAGTTCTGGCCCACCACAAATGACTGCAAATCAGGCAGTGATAGGGGACCATTTTGGAGATGGGCAGGTAGTCTCCATAATAGCTGACAATCTAAAATGGATGCTTTTGTCTTGACTTTACGGCCTGGGTTAACTTAACTGTTCCTGGTAACCAGTCATTTCAGTGACTAAGAAAAATCCCCTTCTGATAGAGTCCTCCCCCACCTCTTTGGTTTTGCACCTGCTCCCTGCTGTTTATGAAGTGGGGGTTGTGTTTGGACAGAGCTTTTATCCAAAGCAGTGGCTTTGGGGACCAGGGCTTGTTCTGCTATGAAGCCAGAACTTTTCACCATAGAAATCTGTCACACTTCTTCACGGAGGCTCTGGAGCAATTTTTACCTTTGATCCTTCTTCACCTGTTACATATTCCTCTAGCTCCAGCAGGGTGCTGTAGAAATTAAGTCTGGAAATGGTGGGTTCTTACCCCGCAGATTTAGGAAGATACAGAAGAGGTGTTGATTTACGTTTGGAGGTTCAGCAGAGTTAATGGTACAATCAGGATTAATCAAGACAAAGAGAATTTTGAGGAGAAACAGCTTAGAGAGGGGAAAGGGGTTCCAGATATTTGGGGGTAGGGGGCAGTGTAGGGGAAATAGATGCTTGGGTGAGCTTGTGAGAGGAGTGGGGGGAAACATAAGAACAACCTGCTGGATCAGGCCAGTGGCCCTTCTAGTCCAGCATCCTGTTTCCTTAGTGGCCAACAGATGCCTATGGGAAATCCACAAGCAGGACCCGAGCACAAGAGACCTCCCCCCTCCCATGGCTTCCAGCAACTGGTATTCAGGGACATTACTACCTGCACAGCCATCGGGGCCAGTAGCTATTGTTAGCCCTCTCCACAGGTGCCCTGTGTTGCTTGCATCTCACCCGTGAAAGTGTGAACAGCCTTTTGTCAAAAAGCACCATGTGTTGAGGTGAGATCAGGGGAGGAGGGGACCTTAACTGTTTTAGATCCGAAAGCAAAGACAGGAAATAGCCACAAAAGCTCATTGTGCAAATGTTTCAGCCAGCCTGGTGCCCTCCAGATGTTTCGGACCACAACTTCCATCAGCTCAGCCAGCACATTGGACTTGAAGTCCAAAACATCTGGAGGGCCCCAAGTTGGCAAGGGCTGACATTTGTCCAGTGTCATAGTAGGTAGCATACGTGGTTGTCTGGACACTTCTGCTTGTACATGCTGTTACACCAGATTTTGCACAATAAGGACACCATCTTTGGCTGCCATCCTCCTTTTATAATATAGCACTCCAGCGCCCAGTGTAAAACAGCCCTCGAGTGGTTCCAGTGATGTTAGATTATGATAAACATTCATTTTGGAATGTCTGAAAAGAATGACTGGGAGCTACATCCCATAACTGTCCATGGCCTCCCTTTCCCCCCCTGGTGGCTTAGCTTGTGGATCTGACTGTGCTGTTGAATGAGAAGGACCTGCTTATTGCAGAGAAAGCAGAGGCACTTCTGAAAGCAGAGGAAGAGCTGAAGCACTTAAGGCAAGGTAAGACCCAGCAAAGCTTCATTTACTTGCAGCAAGGAGGGTGATGTGGCTCTCCAAGTGCTGTTGGCCATGAATCTTTTGCTGGGTGTTGTTGGGCTAGTCGTTTCCCTCTCAGCCTAGCCTACCTTGCAGGGCTGTTGTGAGGATAAAATTGGGGGAACAGACTGAATGCTTCTTTGACTGAGTGCTTATTGATTAATGACTGCATCCCACCCTCTCTTCCCTGCCTCTAAACTGGTTTCCCTTTCCTTCTAGACTACGATGCACTTCTGCTGCAGATGGACCAGTTGCAGTCCAGCCTTGAGTTGTGCCAGCACCAGGCCATGGAGACAGAAGCTGCGGCAGAGAAACGGATGAGTGCTTTGCAAGAGCAGCTACAGTACCAGCAGGAGCGCCTCTTAGCCAGCGAGAAGCAAGTAAGCAGCTTCCCCCTCCTTGGGCAGGGCGAGCCCTTAGCCTTTCTAAAAGCAACACTGTGACTTTTCCTCTTGAATGTTCCTCTCTTCAGTGCTAGAACACTGCAGCAGTGGGGAACCTCCAGCCCATGGACCTCCCCATTTAGTACACTGGAGAATTTCAGATTTCAGCCAAACCATAATGTCATTAGGGGGGAAATGGGACACACACACACACACACACACACACACACACACACACACACACACACACACCAGTCTTGGTCTGCTGTCATCCACCCTCCTACCTACTTCCTTACAATTGGGGACAGGAAGGGCGGGAACAACTCAGTGTCGCCTCCTTAGTTTTTGTGTTGCCTTGGCAGAACTCAACAAAGGCAAAGGTGGAGCCAAAACTAGAATGTGTTGACTGTGGCTCCACCTACTGTGACAGATTTTAAAATCCCAACAATTTTGTTTTCTTTTTTAAAAAAAAACTGACAAGTTTCCAGCCTTATGGATGC
This sequence comes from Zootoca vivipara, assembly GCF_965207765.1. NCBI lineage: Eukaryota > Metazoa > Chordata > Lepidosauria > Squamata > Lacertidae > Zootoca > Zootoca vivipara. The sequence continues at coordinate 38,176,778 of NC_142585.1, forward strand.
AAAGATGCACTTGAGTTTGTGGGCAATGTCTGATGAAATCTCAGAAGCCAGAAGGGTTGCTATGTAAGATTTCCATGCCCTTTATAAATCCTTAACACTTCCCATGATTGTGGAAGCAAAACACATACGTGTATATGCAAAATAAACACAATTTATGCAGGTTTTCGGAATTTGGGTTACCTATCACAGGTGCGCTGCTTCTACCTTAAGCTTTCTTTAATCTGTTTTGGAGGTGCCAGCACAGCCTTTTGACCCATATTGGCTGCTTGTAGCTTGGTGCAGCTATTATTCCTGTGGTTTTGGTGCTTGCTTATCTCTTCTCACCCACCCTGCCCCTTCATATGTGGCCAGGAGAAACCTACTTGTCCCAAGTCTTTTCAGGTTGTACACTAGCTCTCTTTTTGTTGCCTCTCTGATCTTGCTAAATCCAGCCCCTGTTTTTACCTCATGCTAGGCTGCTACTTTAGAACTGACTTCTGCAGCCCTGAAAAAGCATCTGTGTCCCTCTGAAGATGGGGAAACAGAGCCAAACGGGGAGGTGGCTGCCACTGATATTGTCCAGCTCCAGAAGGAAAACAGAGACATGGAACAGCAAATCGCAGAGAAGAACAAGGTGTGGGTTTAACTGTTCATAAGCCTCTCTCCTACTTTCCCCCTGCTTCCGGTTGTTTCTGATATACCTTGGTTGTTGAACAGCTTGACTCCCAAACAAATTGGCTCCCGAACGCCGCAAACCCGGAAGTGAGTGTTCCGGTTTACGAACTTTTTTGGAAGCCAAACATCCAATGTGGCTTCCACAGCTTCCAACTGAGTGCAGGAAGCTCCTGCAGCCAATCGGAAGCCGTGCCTTGGTTTTTGAACAGTTCCGGGAGTCCAAGTCAAAACAATACCACCAGCACCCAGTTTAAAAGGCCATACATAGGTTGTTTAATTAGCCAAAAGCTTGGGAGAAGAAGGATGTTTTTGCCTGGCACCTAAAGATATGTAATGAAGGTGCCAGGCGAGCCTCCCTGGGGAGAGCATCCCAAAAGTGGGGAGCCATTGTGGAAAAGGCTTGATAGTTGAGGTGAAGTGGCTTTTACTGATGGCCAGACTTGTGAACTGACGTTCTCTCCCTACCCTTTCTCCTCTGGTAGACA